>NC_088697.1:12937591-13306226 GCF_028017835.1 Emys orbicularis | reverse complement strand
AGACTGCTAAGCCTCCCGCCAGCTCTTCCCCGCCCAGCCTAGGGGAAGACCGCTAAGCCTCCCCCCCCCACCCACCCACACTGTCTGGGGGACGACTATTAAGCCTCCCCTCCCCGGAGCGCCCAGGGGACGACTATTAAGCCTCCCCCGGACTGTCCGGGGGACGACTGCGAAGCCTCCCGCTCAGCCTGGGGGAAGACTGTTAAGCCTCCCCCCCACCCACCCACCCACACTGTCTGGGGGACGACTATTAAGCTTTCCCCCCCCGGAGCGCCCGGGGGACGACTATTAAGCCTTCCCCCGGACTGCCCGGGGGACGACTGCGAAGCCTCCCGCTCAGCCTGGGGGAAGACTGTTAAGCCTCCCCCCCACCCACCCACCCACACTGTCTGGGGGACGACTATTAAGCTTTCCCCCCCCGGAGCGCCCGGGGCACGACTATTAAGCCTCCCCCGGACTGCCCGGGGGACGACTGCGAAGCCTCCCGCTCAGCCTGGGGGAAGACTGTTAAGCCTCCCCCCTCACCCACCCACCCACACTGTCTGGGGGACGACTATTAAGCTTTCCCCCCCGGAGCGCCCGGGGGACGACTATTAAGCCTCCCCCGGACTGCCCGGGGGACGACTGCGAAGCCTCCCGCTCAGCCTGGGGGAAGACTGTTAAGCCTCCCCCCCACCCACCCACCCACACTGTCTGGGGGACGACTATTAAGCTTTCCCCCCCGGAGTGCCCAAGGGTCGACTATTAAGCCTCCCCCGGACTGCCCGGGGGACGACTGCGAAGCCTCCCGCTTAGCCTGGGGGAAGACTGTTAAGCCTCCCCCCCCACCCACCCACCCACACTGTCTGGGGGACGACTATTAAGCTTTCCCCCCCGGAGCGCCCGGGGGGACGACTATTAAGCCTTCCCCCGGACTGCCCGGGGGACGACTGCGAAGCCTCCCCCTCAGCCTGGGGGAAGACTGTTAAGCCTCCCCCCCCCCCCATACTGTCTCGGGGATGACTATTAAGCTTTCCCCCCCGGAGCGCCCGGGGGACGACTATTAAGCCTTCCCCCGGACTGCCCGGGGGACGACTGCGAAGCCTCCCGCTCAGCCTCGGGGAAGACTGTTAAGCCTCCCCCCCCCCACCCACCCACACTGTCTGGGGGACGACTATTAAGCTTTCCCCCCCCGGAGCGCCCGGGGGACGACTATTAAGCCTTCCCCCGGACTGCCCGGGGGACGACTATTAAGCCTTCCCCCGGACTGCCCGGGGGACGACTGCTAAGCCTCCCGCTCATCCTGGGGGAAGACTGTTAAGCCTCCCCCCCCCCCACCCATACTGTCTCGGGGATGACTATTAAGCCTTCCCCCCCGGAGCGCCCGGGAGACGACTATTAAGCCTCCCCCGGACGGCCCGGGGGACGACTGCGAAGCCTCCCGCTCAGCCTGGGGGAAGACTGTTAAGCCTCCCCCCCCCACCCATACTGTCTCGGGGATGACTATTAAGCTTTCCCCCCCGGAGCGCCCGGGGGACGACTATTAAGCCTTCCCCCGGACTGCCCGGGGGACGACTGCGAAGCCTCCCGCTCAGCCTGGGGGAAGACTGTTAAGCCTCCCCCCCCACCCACCCACCCACACTGTCTGGGGGACGACTATTAAGCTTTCCCCCCCGGAGCGCCCGGGGGGACGACTATTAAGCCTTCCCCCGGACTGCCCGGGGGACGACTGTGAAGCCTCCCGCTCAGCCTGGGGGAAGACTGTTAAGCCTCCCCCCAGCCACCCACCCACCCTGTCTGGGGGGACGACTGTTAAGCTTTCCCCCCCGGACTGCCCGGGGGACGACTATTAAGCCTCCCCCGGACTGCCCGGGGGACGACTGCGAAGCCTCCCGCTCAGCCTGGGGGAAGACTGTTAAGCCTCCCCCCCACCCACCCACCCACACTGTCTGGGGGACGACTATTAAGCTTTCCCCCCCGGAGCGCCCGGGGCACGACTATTAAGCCTCCCCCGGACTGCCCGGGGGACGACTGCGAAGCCTCCCGCTCAGCCTGGGGGAAGACTGTTAAGCCTCCCCCTCACCCACCCACCCACACTGTCTGGGGGACGACTATTAAGCTTTCCCCCCCGGAGCGCCCGGGGGACGACTATTAAGCCTCCCCCGGACTGCCCGGGGGACGACTGCGAAGCCTCCCGCTCAGCCTGGGGGAAGACTGTTAAGCCTCCCCCCCACCCACCCACCCACACTGTCTGGGGGACGACTATTAAGCTTTCCCCCCCGGAGTGCCCAAGGGTCGACTATTAAGCCTCCCCCGGACTGCCCGGGGGACGACTGCGAAGCCTCCCGCTTAGCCTGGGGGAAGACTGTTAAGCCTCCCCCCCCACCCACCCACCCACACTGTCTGGGGGACGACTATTAAGCTTTCCCCCCCGGAGCGCCCGGGGGACGACTATTAAGCCTTCCCCCGGACTGCCCGGGGGACGACTGCGAAGCCTCCCCCTCAGCCTGGGGGAAGACTGTTAAGCCTCCCCCCCCCCCCATACTGTCTCGGGGATGACTATTAAGCTTTCCCCCCCGGAGCGCCCGGGGGACGACTATTAAGCCTTCCCCCGGACTGCCCGGGGGACGACTGCGAAGCCTCCCGCTCAGCCTGGGGGAAGACTGTTAAGCCTCCCCCCCACCCACCCACCCACACTGTCTGGGGGACGACTATTAAGCTTTCCCCCCCGGAGCGCCCGGGGGACGACTATTAAGCCTTCCCCCGGACTGCCCGGGGGACGACTATTAAGCCTTCCCCCGGACTGCCCGGGGGACGACTGCTAAGCCTCCCGCTCATCCTGGGGGAAGACTGTTAAGCCTCCCCCCCCCCACCCATACTGTCTCGGGGATGACTATTAAGCCTTCCCCCCCGGAGCGCCCGGGGGACGACTATTAAGCCTCCCCCGGACGGCCCGGGGGACGACTGCGAAGCCTCCCGCTCAGCCTGGGGGAAGACTGTTAAGCCTCCCCCCCCCACCCATACTGTCTCGGGGATGACTATTAAGCTTTCCCCCCCGGAGCGCCCGGGGGACGACTATTAAGCCTTCCCCCGGACTGCCCGGGGGACGACTGCGAAGCCTCCCGCTCAGCCTGGGGGAAGACTGTTAAGCCTCCCCCCCACCCACCCACCCACACTGTCTGGGGGACGACTATTAAGCTTTCCCCCCCGGAGCGCCCGGGGGGACGACTATTAAGCCTTCCCCCGGACTGCCCGGGGGACGACTGTGAAGCCTCCCGCTCAGCCTGGGGGAAGACTGTTAAGCCTCCCCCCAGCCACCCACCCACCCTGTCTGGGGGGACGACTGTTAAGCTTTCCCCCCCGGACTGCCCGGGGGACGACTATTAAGCCTCCCCCGGACTGCCCGGGGGACGACTGCGAAGCCTCCCGCTCAGCCTGGGGGAAGACTGTTAAGCCTCCCCCCCACCCACCCACCCACACTGTCCTGGGGACGACTATTAAGCTTTCCCCCCCGGAGCGCCCGGGGGACGACTATTAAGCCTCCCCCGGACTGCCCGGGGGACGACTGCGAAGCCTCCCGCTCAGCCTGGGGGAAGACTGTTAAGCCTCCCCCCCACCCACCCACCCACACTGTCCTGGGGACGACTATTAAGCTTTCCCCCCCGGAGCGCCCGGGGGACGACTATTAAGCCTTCCCCCGGACTGCCCGGGGGACGACTATTAAGCCTTCCCCCGGACTGCCCGGGGGACGACTGCTAAGCCTCCCGCTCATCCTGGGGGAAGACTGTTAAGCCTCCCCCCCCCCACCCATACTGTCTCGGGGATGACTATTAAGCCTTCCCCCCCGGAGCGCCCGGGAGACGACTATTAAGCCTCCCCCGGACGGCCCGGGGGACGACTGCGAAGCCTCCCGCTCAGCCTGGGGGAAGACTGTTAAGCCTCCCCCCCCCACCCATACTGTCTCGGGGATGACTATTAAGCTTTCCCCCCCGGAGCGCCCGGGGGACGACTATTAAGCCTTCCCCCGGACTGCCCGGGGGACGACTGCGAAGCCTCCCGCTCAGCCTGGGGGAAGACTGTTAAGCCTCCCCCCCACCCACCCACCCACACTGTCTGGGGGACGACTATTAAGCTTTCCCCCCCGGAGCGCCCGGGGGACGACTATTAAGCCTTCCCCCGGACTGCCCGGGGGACGACTGTGAAGCCTCCCGCTCAGCCTGGGGGAAGACTGTTAAGCCTCCCCCCAGCCACCCACCCACCCTGTCTGGGGGGACGACTGTTAAGCTTTCCCCCCCGGACTGCCCGGGGGACGACTATTAAGCCTCCCCCGGACTGCCCGGGGGACGACTGCGAAGCCTCCCGCTCAGCCTGGGGGAAGACTGTTAAGCCTCCCCCCCACCCACCCACCCACACTGTCTGGGGGACGACTATTAAGCTTTCCCCCCCGGAGCGCCCGGGGCACGACTATTAAGCCTCCCCCGGACTGCCCGGGGGACGACTGCGAAGCCTCCCGCTCAGCCTGGGGGAAGACTGTTAAGCCTCCCCCTCACCCACCCACCCACACTGTCTGGGGGACGACTATTAAGCTTTCCCCCCCGGAGCGCCCGGGGGACGACTATTAAGCCTCCCCCGGACTGCCCGGGGGACGACTGCGAAGCCTCCCGCTCAGCCTGGGGGAAGACTGTTAAGCCTCCCCCCCACCCACCCACCCACACTGTCTGGGGGACGACTATTAAGCTTTCCCCCCCGGAGTGCCCAAGGGTCGACTATTAAGCCTCCCCCGGACTGCCCGGGGGACGACTGCGAAGCCTCCCGCTTAGCCTGGGGGAAGACTGTTAAGCCTCCCCCCCCACCCACCCACCCACACTGTCTGGGGGACGACTATTAAGCTTTCCCCCCCGGAGCGCCCGGGGGACGACTATTAAGCCTTCCCCCGGACTGCCCGGGGGACGACTGCGAAGCCTCCCCCTCAGCCTGGGGGAAGACTGTTAAGCCTCCCCCCCCCCCCATACTGTCTCGGGGATGACTATTAAGCTTTCCCCCCCGGAGCGCCCGGGGGACGACTATTAAGCCTTCCCCCGGACTGCCCGGGGGACGACTGCGAAGCCTCCCGCTCAGCCTGGGGGAAGACTGTTAAGCCTCCCCCCCACCCACCCACCCACACTGTCTGGGGGACGACTATTAAGCTTTCCCCCCCGGAGCGCCCGGGGGACGACTATTAAGCCTTCCCCCGGACTGCCCCGGGGGACGACTATTAAGCCTTCCCCCGGACTGCCCGGGGGACGACTGCTAAGCCTCCCGCTCATCCTGGGGGAAGACTGTTAAGCCTCCCCCCCCCCACCCATACTGTCTCGGGGATGACTATTAAGCCTTCCCCCCCGGAGCGCCCGGGGGACGACTATTAAGCCTCCCCCGGACGGCCCGGGGGACGACTGCGAAGCCTCCCGCTCAGCCTGGGGGAAGACTGTTAAGCCTCCCCCCCCCCACCCATACTGTCTCGGGGATGACTATTAAGCTTTCCCCCCCGGAGCGCCCGGGGGACGACTATTAAGCCTTCCCCCGGACTGCCCGGGGGACGACTGCGAAGCCTCCCGCTCAGCCTGGGGGAAGACTGTTAAGCCTCCCCCCCACCCACCCACCCACACTGTCTGGGGGACGACTATTAAGCTTTCCCCCCCGGAGCGCCCGGGGGACGACTATTAAGCCTTCCCCCGGACTGCCCGGGGGACGACTGTGAAGCCTCCCGCTCAGCCTGGGGGAAGACTGTTAAGCCTCCCCCCAGCCACCCACCCACCCTGTCTGGGGGGACGACTGTTAAGCTTTCCCCCCCGGACTGCCCGGGGGACGACTATTAAGCCTCCCCCGGACTGCCCGGGGGACGACTGCGAAGCCTCCCGCTCAGCCTGGGGGAAGACTGTTAAGCCTCCCCCCCACCCACCCACCCACACTGTCCTGGGGACGACTATTAAGCTTTCCCCCCCGGAGCGCCCGGGGGACGACTATTAAGCCTCCCCCGGACTGCCCGGGGGACGACTGCGAAGCCTCCCGCTCAGCCTGGGGGAAGACTGTTAAGCCTCCCCCCCACCCACCCACCCACACTGTCCTGGGGACGACTATTAAGCTTTCCCCCCCGGAGCGCCCGGGGGACGACTATTAAGCCTTCCCCCGGACTGCCCGGGGGACGACTGCGAAGCCTCCCGCTCAGCCTGGGGGAAGACTGTTAAGCCTCCCCCCCACCCACCCACCCACACTGTCCTGGGGACGACTATTAAGCTTTCCCCCCCGGAGCGCCCGGGGGACGACTATTAAGCCTCCCCCGGACTGCCCGGGGGACGACTGCGAAGCCTCCCGCTCAGCCTGGGGGAAGACTGTTAAGCCTCCCCCCCACCCACCCACCCACACTGTCCTGGGGACGACTATTAAGCTTTCCCCCCCGGAGCGCCCGGGGGACGACTATTAAGCCTTCCCCCGGACTGCCCGGGGGACGACTATTAAGCCTCCCCCGGACCTGCTCCATCTCGACTATTAAGCCCCCCTCTGTGGTCCTCAGGACCACTGCCCGCGCGGCCCCGCGGAGTGGGGTGACACCCGGGCCGCACAGCAAACCGGCCACCAGGTCAACCCATTGAATCCAATGGGTTGACCTGGTGGCCGGAAATCAAACCCGGCCACCCAGGTCAACCCATTAGATTCAGTGGGTTGACCCGGTGGCCGAGCGGGGACTTAGAAAATTTTACAGCCGCTTCCCCGGGGGTTGACCTGTTGTCCCGGTGGGGACTTTGAAATTTTTACAGCCGCTTCCCCGGGGGTTGACCGGTTGTCCTGAAGGCCCCCCACCCCACCCCCCTCCCGGGCTCCTGCTCCCCTCTCCCCAGCCTCGGTGCTCCGCTCCCAGCCTCGGAGGCTGCCTCTCTGCGGCGGCTGCATCGCGTCCGAGGACGCTCACCCTCCGGAGGCTGGCTGTAAAGCCTGACACCCACCGCCGCCGCCGACCCGACTCTCCGAGGGACGACTCTGAGGCCTCCCCCCACCCCCGGACCACCCTGGAGACGACTGCTAAGCCTCCCCCACCGGACCGCCCGAGGGAAGACTGCTACGCCTCCCGCCAGCCCTTCCCCGCCCAGCCTAGGGGAAGACCGCTAAGCCTCCCCCCCCCCCACACTGTCTGGGGGACGACTATTAAGCCTTCCCCCCCCGGAGCGCCCGGGGGACGACTATTAAGCCTTCCCCCGGACTGCCCGGCGGACGACTGCGAAGCCTCCCGCTCAGCCTGGGGGAAGACTGTTAAGCCTCCCGCCCACCCACCCTGTCTGGGGGACGACTATTAAGCTTTCCCGTCCGGAGCGCCCGGGGGACGACTATTAAGCCTCCCCCGGACTGCCCGGGGGATGACTGCGAAGCCTCCCGCACAGCCTGGGGGAAGACTGTTAAGCCTCCCCCCCACCCACCCTGTCTGGGGGACGACTATTAAGCTTTCCCCCCCGGAGCGCCCGGGGGACGACTGTTAAGCCTCCCCCGGACGGCCCGGGGGACGACTGCGAAGCCTCGCGCTCAGCCTGGGGGAAGACTGTTAAGCCTCCCCCCACCCACCCTGTCTGGGGGACGACTATTAAGCTTTCCCCTCCGGAGCGCCCGGGGGACGACTATTAAGCCTCCCCCGGACTGCCCGGGGGATGACTGCGAAGCCTCCCGCTTTGCCTGGGGGAAGACTGTTAAGCCTCCCCCCCCCACCCACCCACCCACACTGTCTGGGGGACGACTATTAAGCTTTCCCCCCCGGAGCGCCCGGGGGACGACTATTAAGCCTTCCCCCGGACTGCCCGGGGGACGACTGTGAAGCCTCCCGCTCAGCCTGGGGGAAGACTGTTAAGCCTCCCCCCAGCCACCCACCCACCCTGTCTGGGGGGACGACTGTTAAGCTTTCCCCCCCGGACTGCCCGGGGGACGACTGCGAAGCCTCCCGCTCATCCTGGGGGAAGACTGTTAAGCCTCCCCCCCCCCACCCACCCACACTGTCTGGGGGACGACTATTAAGCTTTCCCCCCCGGAGCGCCCGGGGGACGACTATTAAGCCTCCCCCGGACTGCCCGGGGGGACGACTGCGAAGCCTCCTGCTCAGCCTGGGGGAAGACTGTTAAGCCTCCCCCCCACCCACCCACCCACAACTGTCTGGGGGACGACTATTAAGCTTTCCCCCGCGGACCGCCCGAGGGAAGACTGCTAAGCCTCCCGCCAGCTCTTCCCCGCCCAGCCTAGGGGAAGACCGCTAAGCCTCCCCCCCCCACCCACCCACACTGTCTGGGGGACGACTATTAAGCCTCCCCTCCCCGGAGCGCCCAGGGGACGACTATTAAGCCCTCCCCCGGACTGTCCGGGGGGACGACTGCGAAGCCTCCCGCTCAGCCTGGGGGGAAGACTGTTAAGCCTCCCCCCCACCCACCCACCCACACTGTCTGGGGGACGACTATTAAGCTTTCCCCCCCCGGAGCGCCCGGGGGACGACTATTAAGCCTTCCCCCGGACTGCCCGGGGGACGACTGCGAAGCCTCCCGCTCAGCCTGGGGGAAGACTGTTAAGCCTCCCCCCCACCCACCCACCCACACTGTCTGGGGGACGACTATTAAGCTTTCCCCCCCGGAGCGCCCGGGGCACGACTATTAAGCCTCCCCCGGACTGCCCCGGGGGACGACTGCGAAGCCTCCCGCTCAGCCTGGGGGAAGACTGTTAAGCCTCCCCCTCACCCACCCACCCACACTGTCTGGGGGACGACTATTAAGCTTTCCCCCCCGGAGCGCCCGGGGGACGACTATTAAGCCTCCCCCGGACTGCCCGGGGGACGACTGCGAAGCCTCCCGCTCAGCCTGGGGGAAGACTGTTAAGCCTCCCCCCACCCACCCACCCCACACTGTCTGGGGGACGACTATTAAGCTTTCCCCCCCGGAGTGCCCAAGGGTCGACTATTAAGCCTCCCCCGGACTGCCCGGGGGACGACTGCGAAGCCTCCCGCTTAGCCTGGGGGAAGACTGTTAAGCCTCCCCCCCCACCCACCCCACCCACACTGTCTGGGGGACGACTATTAAGCTTTCCCCCCCGGAGCGCCCGGGGGACGACTATTAAGCCTTCCCCCGGACTGCCCGGGGGACGACTGCGAAGCCTCCCCCTCAGCCTGGGGGAAGACTGTTAAGCCTCCCCCCCCCCCCATACTGTCTCGGGGATGACTATTAAGCTTTCCCCCCCGGAGCGCCCGGGGGACGACTATTAAGCCTTCCCCCGGACTGCCCGGGGGACGACTGCGAAGCCTCCCGCTCAGCCTCGGGGAAGACTGTTAAGCCTCCCCCCCCCCCACCCCACCCACACTGTCTGGGGGACGACTATTAAGCTTTCCCCCCCGGAGCGCCCCGGGGGACGACTATTAAGCCTTCCCCCGGACTGCCCGGGGGACGACTATTAAGCCTTCCCCCGGACTGCCCGGGGGGACGACTGCTAAGCCTCCCGCTCATCCTGGGGGAAGACTGTTAAGCCTCCCCCCCCCCCCCCCACCCATACTGTCTCGGGGATGACTATTAAGCCTTCCCCCCCCGGAGCGCCCGGGAGACGACTATTAAGCCTCCCCCGGACGGCCCGGGGGACGACTGCGAAGCCTCCCGCTCAGCCTGGGGGAAGACTGTTAAGCCTCCCCCCCCCACCCATACTGTCTCGGGGGATGACTATTAAGCTTTCCCCCCCGGAGCGCCCGGGGGACGACTATTAAGCCTTCCCCCGGACTGCCCGGGGGACGACTGCGAAGCCTCCCGCTCAGCCTGGGGGAAGACTGTTAAGCCTCCCCCCCACCCACCCACCCACACTGTTCCTGGGGGACGACTATTAAGCTTTCCCCCCCGGAGCGCCCGGGGGGACGACTATTAAGCCTTCCCCCGGACTGCCCGGGGGACGACTGTGAAGCCTCCCCGCTCAGCCTGGGGGAAGACTGTTAAGCCTCCCCCCAGCCACCCCACCCACCCCTGTCTGGGGGGACGACTGTTAAGCTTTCCCCCCCCGGACTGCCCGGGGGACGACTATTAAGCCTCCCCCGGACTGCCCGGGGGACGACTGCGAAGCCTCCCGCTCAGCCTGGGGGAAGACTGTTAAGCCCTCCCCCCCCACCCACCCACCCACACTGTCTGGGGGACGACTATTAAGCTTTCCCCCCGGAGCGCCCGGGGCACGACTATTAAGCCTCCCCCGGACTGCCCGGGGGACGACTGCGAAGCCTCCCGCTCAGCCTGGGGGAAGACTGTTAAGCCTCCCCCTCACCCACCCACCCACACTGTCTGGGGGACGACTATTAAGCTTTCCCCCCCGGAGCGCCCGGGGGACGACTATTAAGCCTCCCCCGGACTGCCCGGGGGACGACTGCGAAGCCTCCCGCTCAGCCTGGGGGAAGACTGTTAAGCCTCCCCCCCACCCACCCACCCACACTGTCTGGGGGACGACTATTAAGCTTTCCCCCCCGGAGTGCCCAAGGGTCGACTATTAAGCCTCCCCCGGACTGCCCGGGGGACGACTGCGAAGCCTCCCGCTTAGCCTGGGGGAAGACTGTTAAGCCTCCCCCCCCACCCACCCACCCACACTGTCCTGGGGGACGACTATTAAGCTTTCCCCCCCGGAGCGCCCGGGGGACGACTATTAAGCCTTCCCCCGGACTGCCCGGGGACGACTGCGAAGCCCTCCCCCTCAGCCTGGGGGAAGACTGTTAAGCCTCCCCCCCCCCCATACTGTCTCGGGGATGACTATTAAGCTTTCCCCCCCGGAGCGCCCGGGGGACGACTATTAAGCCTTCCCCCGGACTGCCCGGGGGACGACTGCGAAGCCTCCCGCTCAGCCTGGGGGGAAGACTGTTAAGCCTCCCCCCCACCCACCCACCCACACTGTCTGGGGGACGACTATTAAGCTTTCCCCCCCGGAGCGCCCGGGGGACGACTATTAAGCCTTCCCCCCGGACTGCCCGGGGGACGACTATTAAGCCTTCCCCCGGACTGCCCCGGGGGACGACTGCTAAGCCTCCCGCTCATCCTGGGGGAAGACTGTTAAGCCTCCCCCCCCCCACCCATACTGTCTCGGGGGATGACTATTAAGCCTTCCCCCCCGGAGCGCCCGGGGGACGACTATTAAGCCTCCCCCGGACGGCCCGGGGGACGACTGCGAAGCCTCCCGCTCAGCCTGGGGAAGACTGTTAAGCCTCCCCCCCCCACCCCATACTGTCTCGGGGATGACTATTAAGCTTTCCCCCCCGGAGCGCCCGGGGGACGACTATTAAGCCTTCCCCCGGACTGCCCGGGGGACGACTGCGAAGCCTCCCGCTCAGCCTGGGGGAAGACTGTTAAGCCTCCCCCCCACCCACCCACCCACACTGTCTGGGGGGACGACTATTAAGCTTTCCCCCCCCGGAGCGCCCGGGGGAACGACTATTAAGCCTTCCCCCCGGACTGCCCGGGGGACGACTGTGAAGCCTCCCGCTCAGCCTGGGGGAAGACTGTTAAGCCTCCCCCCAGCCACCCACCCACCCTGTCTGGGGGGACGACTGTTAAGCTTTCCCCCCCGGACTGCCCGGGGGACGACTATTAAGCCTCCCCCCGGACTGCCCGGGGACGACCTGCGAAGCCTCCCCGCTCAGCCTGGGGGAAGACTGTTAAGCCTCCCCCCCCACCCACCCACCCACACTGTCCTGGGGACGACTATTAAGCTTTCCCCCCCGGAGCGCCCGGGGGACGACTATTAAGCCTCCCCCGGACTGCCCGGGGGGACGACTGCGAAGCCTCCCGCTCAGCCCTGGGGGAAGACTGTTAAGCCTCCCCCCACCCACCCACCCACACTGTCCTGGGGACGACTATTAAGCTTTCCCCCCCGGAGCGCCCGGGGGACGACTATTAAGCCTTCCCCCGGACTGCCCGGGGGGACGACTATTAAGCCTCCCCCGGACCTGCTCCATCTCGACTATTAAGCCCCCCTCTGTGGTCCTCAGGACCACTGCCGCGCGGCCCGCGGAGTGGGGGTGACACCCCGGGCCGCACAGCAAACCGGCCACCAAGGTCAACCCCATTGAATCCAATGGGTTGACCTGGTGGCCGGAAATCAAACCGGCCACCAGGTCAACCCCATTAGATTCAGTGGGTTGACCCGGTGGCCGAGCGGGGACTTAGAAAATTTTTACAGCCGCTTCCCCGGGGGTTGACCTGTTGTCCCGGTGGGGACTTTGAAATTTTTACAGCCGCTTCCCCGGGGGTTGACCGGTTGTCCTGAAGGCCCCCCACCCCACCCCCTCCCGGGCTCCTGCTCCCCTCTCCCCAGCCTCGGTGCTCCGCTCCCAGCCTCGGAGGCTGCCTCTCTGCGGCGGCTGCATCGCGTCCGAGGGACGCTCACCCCTCCGGAGGCTGGCTGTAAAGCCTGACACCCACCGCCGCCGCCGACCCGACTCTCCGAGGGACGACTCTGAGGCCTCCCCCCACCCCCGGACCACCCTGGAGACGACTGCTAAGCCTCCCCCACCGGACCGCCCCGAGGGAAGACTGCTACGCCTCCCGCCAGCCCTTCCCCGCCCAGCCTAGGGGGAAGACCGCTAAGCCTCCCCCCCCCCCCACACTGTCTGGGGGACGACTATTAAGCCTTCCCCCCCCGGAGCGCCCGGGGGACGACTATTAAGCCTTCCCCCGGACTGCCCGGCGGACGACTGCGAAGCCTCCCCGCTCAAGCCCTGGGGGAAGACTGTTAAGCCTCCCGCCCACCCACCCTGTCTGGGGGACGACTATTAAGCTTTCCCGTCCGGAGCGCCCGGGGGACGACTATTAAGCCTCCCCCGGACTGCCCGGGGGATGACTGCGAAGCCTCCCGCACAGCCTGGGGGAAGACTGTTAAGCCTCCCCCCCACCCACCCTGTCTGGGGGACGACTATTAAGCTTTCCCCCCCGGAGCGCCCCGGGGGACGACTGTTAAGCCTCCCCCGGACGGCCCGGGGGACGACTGCGAAGCCTCGCGCTCAGCCTGGGGGAAGACTGTTAAGCCTCCCCCCACCCACCCTGTCTGGGGGGACGACTATTAAGCTTTCCCCTCCGGAGCGCCCGGGGGGACGACTATTAAGCCTCCCCCGGACTGCCCGGGGGATGACTGCGAAGCCTCCCGCTTTGCCTGGGGGAAGACTGTTAAGCCTCCCCCCCCACCCACCCACCCACACTGTCTGGGGGACGACTATTAAGCTTTCCCCCCCCGGAGCGCCCGGGGGACGACTATTAAGCCTTCCCCCGGACTGCCCGGGGGGACGACTGTGAAGCCTCCCGCTCAGCCTGGGGGAAGACTGTTAAAGCCTCCCCCCAGCCACCCACCCACCCTGTCTGGGGGGACGACTGTTAAGCTTTCCCCCCCCGGACTGCCCGGGGGACGACTGCGAAGCCTCCCGCTCATCCTGGGGGAAGACTGTTAAGCCTCCCCCCCCCCACCCCACCCACACTGTCTGGGGGACGACTATTAAGCTTTCCCCCCCGGAGCGCCCGGGGGACGACTATTAAGCCTCCCCCGGACTGCCCGGGGGACGACTGCGAAGCCTCCTGCTCAGCCTGGGGGAAGACTGTTAAGCCTCCCCCCCACCCACCCACCCACACTGTCTGGGGGACGACTATTAAGCTTTCCCCCGCGGACCGCCCGAGGGAAGACTGCTAAGCCTCCCGCCAGCTCTTCCCCGCCCAGCCTAGGGGAAGACCGCTAAGCCTCCCCCCCCCCACCCACCCACACTGTCTGGGGGACGACTATTAAGCCTCCCCTCCCCGGAGCGCCCAGGGGACGACTATTAAGCCTCCCCCGGACTGTCCGGGGGGACGACTGCGAAGCCTCCCGCTCAGCCTGGGGGAAGACTGTTAAGCCTCCCCCCCACCCACCCACCCACACTGTCTGGGGGACGACTATTAAGCTTTCCCCCCCCGGAGCGCCCGGGGGGACGACTATTAAGCCTTCCCCCGGGACTGCCCGGGGGACGACTGCGAAGCCTCCCGCTCAGCCTGGGGGAAGACTGTTAAGCCTCCCCCCCACCCACCCACCCACACTGTCTGGGGGACGACTATTAAGCTTTCCCCCCCGGAGCGCCCGGGGCACGACTATTAAGCCTCCCCCGGACTGCCCGGGGGACGACTGCGAAGCCTCCCGCTCAGCCTGGGGGAAGACTGTTAAGCCTCCCCCTCACCCACCCACCCACACTGTCTGGGGGACGACTATTAAGCTTTCCCCCCCGGAGCGCCCCGGGGGGACGACTATTAAGCCTCCCCCGGACTGCCCGGGGGACGACTGCGAAGCCTCCCGCTCAGCCTGGGGGAAGACTGTTAAGCCTCCCCCCCACCCACCCACCCACACTGTCTGGGGGACGACTATTAAGCTTTCCCCCCCGGAGTGCCCAAGGGTCGACTATTAAGCCTCCCCCGGACTGCCCGGGGGACGACTGCCGAAGCCTCCCGCTTAGCCTGGGGGAAGACTGTTAAGCCTCCCCCCCCCACCCACCCACCCACACTGTCTGGGGGACGACTATTAAGCTTTCCCCCCCGGAGCGCCCGGGGGACGACTATTAAGCCTTCCCCCCGGACTGCCCGGGGGACGACTGCGAAGCCCTCCCCCTCAGCCTGGGGGAAGACTGTTAAGCCTCCCCCCCCCCCATACTGTCTCGGGGATGACTATTAAGCTTTCCCCCCCCGGAGCGCCCGGGGGACGACTATTAAGCCTTCCCCCGGACTGCCCGGGGGACGACTGCGAAGCCTCCCGCTCAGCCTGGGGGAAGACTGTTAAGCCTCCCCCTCACCCACCCACCCACACTGTCTGGGGGACGACTATTAAGCTTTCCCCCCCCGGAGCGCCCGGGGGACGACTATTAAGCCTCCCCCGGACTGCCCGGGGGGACGACTGCGAAGCCTCCCGCTCAGCCTGGGGGAAGACTGTTAAGCCTCCCCCCCCACCCCACCCACCCACACTGTCTGGGGGACGACTATTAAGCTTTCCCCCCCGGAGTGCCCAAGGGTCGACTATTAAGCCTCCCCCGGACTGCCCGGGGGACGACTGCGAAGCCTCCCGCTTAGCCTGGGGGAAGACTGTTAAGCCTCCCCCCCCACCCACCCACCCACACTGTCTGGGGGACGACTATTAAGCTTTCCCCCCCGGAGCGCCCGGGGGGACGACTATTAAGCCTTCCCCCGGACTGCCCGGGGGACGACTGCGAAGCCTCCCCCTCAGCCTGGGGGAAGACTGTTAAGCCTCCCCCCCCCCCCATACTGTCTCGGGGATGACTATTAAGCTTTCCCCCCCGGAGCGCCCGGGGGACGACTATTAAGCCTTCCCCCGGACTGCCCGGGGGGACGACTGCGAAGCCTCCCGCTCAGCCTGGGGGAAGGACTGTTAAGCCTCCCCCCCCCCACCCACCCACACTGTCTGGGGGACGACTATTAAGCTTTCCCCCCCGGAGCGCCCGGGGGACGACTATTAAGCCTTCCCCCGGACTGCCCGGGGGACGACTATTAAGCCTTCCCCCGGACTGCCCGGGGGACGACTGCTAAGCCTCCCGCTCATCCTGGGGGAAGACTGTTAAGCCTCCCCCCCCCCCACCCATACTGTCTCGGGGATGACTATTAAGCCTTCCCCCCCGGAGCGCCCGGGAGACGACTATTAAGCCTCCCCCGGACGGCCCGGGGGACGACTGCGAAGCCTCCCGCTCAGCCTGGGGGAAGACTGTTAAGCCTCCCCCCCCCCACCCATACTGTCTCGGGGATGACTATTAAGCTTTCCCCCCCGGAGCGCCCGGGGAGACGACTATTAAGCCTTCCCCCGGACTGCCCGGGGGACGACTGCGAAGCCTCCCGCTCAGCCTGGGGGAAGACTGTTAAGCCTCCCCCCCACCCACCCACCCACACTGTCTGGGGGACGACTATTAAGCTTTCCCCCCCGGAGCGCCCGGGGGACGACTATTAAGCCTTCCCCCGGACTGCCCGGGGGACGACTGTGAAGCCTCCCGCTCAGCCTGGGGGAAGACTGTTAAGCCTCCCCCCAGCCACCCACCCACCCTGTCTGGGGGGACGACTGTTAAGCTTTCCCCCCCGGACTGCCCGGGGGACGACTATTAAGCCTCCCCCGGACTGCCCGGGGGACGACTGCGAAGCCTCCCCGCTCAGCCTGGGGGAAGACTGTTAAGCCTCCCCCCCACCCACCCACCCACACTGTCTGGGGGACGACTATTAAGCTTTCCCCCCCGGAGCGCCCGGGGCACGACTATTAAGCCTCCCCCGGACTGCCCGGGGGACGACTGCGAAGCCTCCCGCTCAGCCTGGGGGAAGACTGTTAAGCCTCCCCCTCACCCACCCACCCACACTGTCTGGGGGACGACTATTAAGCTTTCCCCCCCGGAGCGCCCGGGGGACGACTATTAAGCCTCCCCCGGACTGCCCGGGGGACGACTGCGAAGCCTCCCGCTCAGCCTGGGGGAAGACTGTTAAGCCTCCCCCCCACCCACCCACCCACACTGTCTGGGGGACGACTATTAAGCTTTCCCCCCCGGAGTGCCCAAGGGTCGACTATTAAGCCTCCCCCGGACTGCCCGGGGGACGACTGCGAAGCCTCCCGCTTAGCCTGGGGGAAGACTGTTAAGCCTCCCCCCCCACCCACCCACCCACACTGTCTGGGGGACGACTATTAAGCTTTCCCCCCCCGGAGCGCCCGGGGGACGACTATTAAGCCTTCCCCCGGACTGCCCGGGGGACGACTGCGAAGCCTCCCCCTCAGCCTGGGGGAAGACTGTTAAGCCTCCCCCCCCCCCATACTGTCTCGGGGATGACTATTAAGCTTTCCCCCCCGGAGCGCCCGGGGGACGACTATTAAGCCTTCCCCCGGACTGCCCGGGGGACGACTGCGAAGCCTCCCGCTCAGCCTGGGGGAAGACTGTTAAGCCTCCCCCCCACCCACCCACCCACACTGTCTGGGGGACGACTATTAAGCTTTCCCCCCCGGAGCGCCCGGGGGACGACTATTAAGCCTTCCCCCGGACTGCCCGGGGGACGACTATTAAGCCTTCCCCCGGACTGCCCGGGGGACGACTGCTAAGCCTCCCGCTCATCCTGGGGGAAGACTGTTAAGCCTCCCCCCCCCCACCCATACTGTCTCGGGGATGACTATTAAGCCTTCCCCCCCGGAGCGCCCGGGGGACGACTATTAAGCCTCCCCCGGACGGCCCGGGGGACGACTGCGAAGCCTCCCGCTCAGCCTGGGGGAAGACTGTTAAGCCTCCCCCCCCCACCCATACTGTCTCGGGGATGACTATTAAGCTTTCCCCCCCGGAGCGCCCGGGGGACGACTATTAAGCCTTCCCCCGGACTGCCCGGGGGACGACTGCGAAGCCTCCCGCTCAGCCTGGGGGAAGACTGTTAAGCCTCCCCCCCACCCACCCACCCACACTGTCTGGGGGACGACTATTAAGCTTTCCCCCCCGGAGCGCCCGGGGGACGACTATTAAGCCTTCCCCCGGACTGCCCGGGGGACGACTGTGAAGCCTCCCGCTCAGCCTGGGGGAAGACTGTTAAGCCTCCCCCCAGCCACCCACCCACCCTGTCTGGGGGGACGACTGTTAAGCTTTCCCCCCCGGACTGCCCGGGGGACGACTATTAAGCCTCCCCCGGACTGCCCGGGGGACGACTGCGAAGCCTCCCGCTCAGCCTGGGGGAAGACTGTTAAGCCTCCCCCCCACCCACCCACCCACACTGTCCTGGGGACGACTATTAAGCTTTCCCCCCCGGAGCGCCCGGGGGACGACTATTAAGCCTCCCCCGGACTGCCCGGGGGACGACTGCGAAGCCTCCCGCTCAGCCTGGGGGAAGACTGTTAAGCCTCCCCCCCACCCACCCACCCACACTGTCCTGGGGACGACTATTAAGCTTTCCCCCCCGGAGCGCCCGGGGGACGACTATTAAGCCTTCCCCCGGACTGCCCGGGGGACGACTATTAAGCCTCCCCCGGACCTGCTCCATCTCGACTATTAAGCCCCCCTCTGTGGTCCTCAGGACCACTGCCGCGCGGCCCGCGGAGTGGGGTGACACCCGGGCCGCACAGCAAACCGGCCACCAGGTCAACCCATTGAATCCAATGGGTTGACCTGGTGGCCGGAAATCAAACCGGCCACCAGGTCAACCCATTAGATTCAGTGGGTTGACCCGGTGGCCGAGCGGGGACTTAGAAAATTTTACAGCCGCTTCCCCGGGGGTTGACCTGTTGTCCCGGTGGGGACTTTGAAATTTTTACAGCCGCTTCCCCGGGGGTTGACCGGTTGTCCTGAAGGCCCCCCACCCCACCCCCTCCCGGGCTCCTGCTCCCCTCTCCCCAGCCTCGGTGCTCCGCTCCCAGCCTCGGAGGCTGCCTCTCTGCGGCGGCTGCATCGCGTCCGAGGACGCTCACCCTCCGGAGGCTGGCTGTAAAGCCTGACACCCACCGCCGCCGCCGACCCGACTCTCCGAGGGACGACTCTGAGGCCTCCCCCCACCCCCGGACCACCCTGGAGACGACTGCTAAGCCTCCCCCACCGGACCGCCCGAGGGAAGACTGCTACGCCTCCCGCCAGCCCTTCCCCGCCCAGCCTAGGGGAAGACCGCTAAGCCTCCCCCCCCCCACACTGTCTGGGGGACGACTATTAAGCCTTCCCCCCCCGGAGCGCCCGGGGGACGACTATTAAGCCTTCCCCCGGACTGCCCGGCGGACGACTGCGAAGCCTCCCGCTCAGCCTGGGGGAAGACTGTTAAGCCTCCCGCCCACCCACCCTGTCTGGGGGACGACTATTAAGCTTTCCCGTCCGGAGCGCCCGGGGGACGACTATTAAGCCTCCCCCGGACTGCCCGGGGGATGACTGCGAAGCCTCCCGCACAGCCTGGGGGAAGACTGTTAAGCCTCCCCCCCACCCACCCTGTCTGGGGGACGACTATTAAGCTTTCCCCCCCGGAGCGCCCGGGGGACGACTGTTAAGCCTCCCCCGGACGGCCCGGGGGACGACTGCGAAGCCTCGCGCTCAGCCTGGGGGAAGACTGTTAAGCCTCCCCCCACCCACCCTGTCTGGGGGACGACTATTAAGCTTTCCCCTCCGGAGCGCCCGGGGGACGACTATTAAGCCTCCCCCGGACTGCCCGGGGGATGACTGCGAAGCCTCCCGCTTTGCCTGGGGGAAGACTGTTAAGCCTCCCCCCCCACCCACCCACCCACACTGTCTGGGGGACGACTATTAAGCTTTCCCCCCCGGAGCGCCCGGGGGACGACTATTAAGCCTTCCCCCGGACTGCCCGGGGGACGACTGCGAAGCCTCCCGCTCATCCTGGGGGAAGACTGTTAAGCCTCCCCCCCCCCACCCACCCACACTGTCTGGGGGACGACTATTAAGCTTTCCCCCCCGGAGCGCCCGGGGGACGACTATTAAGCCTCCCCCGGACTGCCCGGGGGACGACTGCGAAGCCTCCTGCTCAGCCTGGGGGAAGACTGTTAAGCCTCCCCCCCACCCACCCACCCACACTGTCTGGGGGACGACTATTAAGCTTTCCCCCGCGGACCGCCCGAGGGAAGACTGCTAAGCCTCCCGCCAGCTCTTCCCCGCCCAGCCTAGGGGAAGACCGCTAAGCCTCCCCCCCCCACCCACCCACACTGTCTGGGGGACGACTATTAAGCCTCCCCTCCCCGGAGCGCCCAGGGGACGACTATTAAGCCTCCCCCGGACTGTCCGGGGGACGACTGCGAAGCCTCCCGCTCAGCCTGGGGGAAGACTGTTAAGCCTCCCCCCCACCCACCCACCCACACTGTCTGGGGGACGACTATTAAGCTTTCCCCCCCCGGAGCGCCCGGGGGACGACTATTAAGCCTTCCCCCGGACTGCCCGGGGGACGACTGCGAAGCCTCCCGCTCAGCCTGGGGGAAGACTGTTAAGCCTCCCCCCCACCCACCCACCCACACTGTCTGGGGGACGACTATTAAGCTTTCCCCCCCGGAGCGCCCGGGGCACGACTATTAAGCCTCCCCCGGACTGCCCGGGGGACGACTGCGAAGCCTCCCGCTCAGCCTGGGGGAAGACTGTTAAGCCTCCCCCTCACCCACCCACCCACACTGTCTGGGGGACGACTATTAAGCTTTCCCCCCCGGAGCGCCCGGGGGACGACTATTAAGCCTCCCCCGGACTGCCCGGGGGACGACTGCGAAGCCTCCCGCTCAGCCTGGGGGAAGACTGTTAAGCCTCCCCCCCACCCACCCACCCACACTGTCTGGGGGACGACTATTAAGCTTTCCCCCCCGGAGTGCCCAAGGGTCGACTATTAAGCCTCCCCCGGACGGCCCGGGGGACGACTGCGAAGCCTCCCGCTTAGCCTGGGGGAAGACTGTTAAGCCTCCCCCCCCACCCACCCACCCACACTGTCTGGGGGACGACTATTAAGCTTTCCCCCCCGGAGCGCCCGGGGGACGACTATTAAGCCTTCCCCCGGACTGCCCGGGGGACGACTGCGAAGCCTCCCCCTCAGCCTGGGGGAAGACTGTTAAGCCTCCCCCCCCCCCATACTGTCTCGGGGATGACTATTAAGCTTTCCCCCCCGGAGCGCCCGGGGGACGACTATTAAGCCTTCCCCCGGACTGCCCGGGGGACGACTGCGAAGCCTCCCGCTCAGCCTGGGGGAAGACTGTTAAGCCTCCCCCCCCCCACCCACCCACACTGTCTGGGGGACGACTATTAAGCTTTCCCCCCCGGAGCGCCCGGGGGACGACTATTAAGCCTTCCCCCGGACTGCCCGGGGGACGACTATTAAGCCTTCCCCCGGACTGCCCGGGGGACGACTGCTAAGCCTCCCGCTCATCCTGGGGGAAGACTGTTAAGCCTCCCCCCCCCCCACCCATACTGTCTCGGGGATGACTATTAAGCCTTCCCCCCCGGAGCGCCCGGGAGACGACTATTAAGCCTCCCCCGGACGGCCCGGGGGACGACTGCGAAGCCTCCCGCTCAGCCTGGGGGAAGACTGTTAAGCCTCCCCCCCCCACCCATACTGTCTCGGGGATGACTATTAAGCTTTCCCCCCCGGAGCGCCCGGGGGACGACTATTAAGCCTTCCCCCGGACTGCCCGGGGGACGACTGCGAAGCCTCCCGCTCAGCCTGGGGGAAGACTGTTAAGCCTCCCCCCCACCCACCCACCCACACTGTCTGGGGGACGACTATTAAGCTTTCCCCCCCGGAGCGCCCGGGGGACGACTATTAAGCCTTCCCCCGGACTGCCCGGGGGACGACTGTGAAGCCTCCCGCTCAGCCTGGGGGAAGACTGTTAAGCCTCCCCCCAGCCACCCACCCACCCTGTCTGGGGGGACGACTGTTAAGCTTTCCCCCCCGGACTGCCCGGGGGACGACTATTAAGCCTCCCCCGGACTGCCCGGGGGACGACTGCGAAGCCTCCCGCTCAGCCTGGGGGAAGACTGTTAAGCCTCCCCCCCACCCACCCACCCACACTGTCTGGGGGACGACTATTAAGCTTTCCCCCCCGGAGCGCCCGGGGCACGACTATTAAGCCTCCCCCGGACTGCCCGGGGGACGACTGCGAAGCCTCCCGCTCAGCCTGGGGGAAGACTGTTAAGCCTCCCCCTCACCCACCCACCCACACTGTCTGGGGGACGACTATTAAGCTTTCCCCCCCGGAGCGCCCGGGGGACGACTATTAAGCCTCCCCCGGACTGCCCGGGGGACGACTGCGAAGCCTCCCGCTCAGCCTGGGGGAAGACTGTTAAGCCTCCCCCCCACCCACCCACCCACACTGTCTGGGGGACGACTATTAAGCTTTCCCCCCCGGAGTGCCCAAGGGTCGACTATTAAGCCTCCCCCGGACTGCCCGGGGGACGACTGCGAAGCCTCCCGCTTAGCCTGGGGGAAGACTGTTAAGCCTCCCCCCCCACCCACCCACCCACACTGTCTGGGGGACGACTATTAAGCTTTCCCCCCCGGAGCGCCCGGGGGACGACTATTAAGCCTTCCCCCGGACTGCCCGGGGGACGACTGCGAAGCCTCCCCCTCAGCCTGGGGGAAGACTGTTAAGCCTCCCCCCCCCCCATACTGTCTCGGGGATGACTATTAAGCTTTCCCCCCCGGAGCGCCCGGGGGACGACTATTAAGCCTTCCCCCGGACTGCCCGGGGGACGACTGCGAAGCCTCCCGCTCAGCCTGGGGGAAGACTGTTAAGCCTCCCCCCCACCCACCCACCCACACTGTCTGGGGGACGACTATTAAGCTTTCCCCCCCGGAGCGCCCGGGGGACGACTATTAAGCCTTCCCCCGGACTGCCCGGGGGACGACTATTAAGCCTTCCCCCGGACTGCCCGGGGGACGACTGCTAAGCCTCCCGCTCATCCTGGGGGAAGACTGTTAAGCCTCCCCCCCCCCACCCATACTGTCTCGGGGATGACTATTAAGCCTTCCCCCCCGGAGCGCCCGGGGGACGACTATTAAGCCTCCCCCGGACGGCCCGGGGGACGACTGCGAAGCCTCCCGCTCAGCCTGGGGGAAGACTGTTAAGCCTCCCCCCCCCACCCATACTGTCTCGGGGATGACTATTAAGCTTTCCCCCCCGGAGCGCCCGGGGGACGACTATTAAGCCTTCCCCCGGACTGCCCGGGGGACGACTGCGAAGCCTCCCGCTCAGCCTGGGGGAAGACTGTTAAGCCTCCCCCCCACCCACCCACCCACACTGTCTGGGGGACGACTATTAAGCTTTCCCCCCCGGAGCGCCCGGGGGACGACTATTAAGCCTTCCCCCGGACTGCCCGGGGGACGACTGTGAAGCCTCCCGCTCAGCCTGGGGGAAGACTGTTAAGCCTCCCCCCAGCCACCCACCCACCCTGTCTGGGGGGACGACTGTTAAGCTTTCCCCCCCGGACTGCCCGGGGGACGACTATTAAGCCTCCCCCGGACTGCCCGGGGGACGACTGCGAAGCCTCCCGCTCAGCCTGGGGGAAGACTGTTAAGCCTCCCCCCCACCCACCCACCCACACTGTCCTGGGGACGACTATTAAGCTTTCCCCCCCGGAGCGCCCGGGGGACGACTATTAAGCCTCCCCCGGACTGCCCGGGGGACGACTGCGAAGCCTCCCGCTCAGCCTGGGGGAAGACTGTTAAGCCTCCCCCCCACCCACCCACCCACACTGTCCTGGGGACGACTATTAAGCTTTCCCCCCCGGAGCGCCCGGGGGACGACTATTAAGCCTTCCCCCGGACTGCCCGGGGGACGACTGCGAAGCCTCCCGCTCAGCCTGGGGGAAGACTGTTAAGCCTCCCCCCCACCCACCCACCCACACTGTCCTGGGGACGACTATTAAGCTTTCCCCCCCGGAGCGCCCGGGGGACGACTATTAAGCCTCCCCCGGACTGCCCGGGGGACGACTGCGAAGCCTCCCGCTCAGCCTGGGGGAAGACTGTTAAGCCTCCCCCCCACCCACCCACCCACACTGTCCTGGGGACGACTATTAAGCTTTCCCCCCCGGAGCGCCCGGGGGACGACTATTAAGCCTTCCCCCGGACTGCCCGGGGGACGACTATTAAGCCTCCCCCGGACCTGCTCCATCTCGACTATTAAGCCCCCCTCTGTGGTCCTCAGGACCACTGCCGCGCGGCCCGCGGAGTGGGGTGACACCCGGGCCGCACAGCAAACCGGCCACCAGGTCAACCCATTGAATCCAATGGGTTGACCTGGTGGCCGGAAATCAAACCGGCCACCAGGTCAACCCATTAGATTCAGTGGGTTGACCCGGTGGCCGAGCGGGGACTTAGAAAATTTTACAGCCGCTTCCCCGGGGGTTGACCTGTTGTCCCGGTGGGGACTTTGAAATTTTTACAGCCGCTTCCCCGGGGGTTGACCGGTTGTCCTGAAGGCCCCCCACCCCACCCCCTCCCGGGCTCCTGCTCCCCTCTCCCCAGCCTCGGTGCTCCGCTCCCAGCCTCGGAGGCTGCCTCTCTGCGGCGGCTGCATCGCGTCCGAGGACGCTCACCCTCCGGAGGCTGGCTGTAAAGCCTGACACCCACCGCCGCCGCCGACCCGACTCTCCGAGGGACGACTCTGAGGCCTCCCCCCACCCCCGGACCACCCTGGAGACGACTGCTAAGCCTCCCCCACCGGACCGCCCGAGGGAAGACTGCTACGCCTCCCGCCAGCCCTTCCCCGCCCAGCCTAGGGGAAGACCGCTAAGCCTCCCCCCCCCCCACACTGTCTGGGGGACGACTATTAAGCCTTCCCCCCCCGGAGCGCCCGGGGGACGACTATTAAGCCTTCCCCCGGACTGCCCGGCGGACGACTGCGAAGCCTCCCGCTCAGCCTGGGGGAAGACTGTTAAGCCTCCCGCCCACCCACCCTGTCTGGGGGACGACTATTAAGCTTTCCCGTCCGGAGCGCCCGGGGGACGACTATTAAGCCTCCCCCGGACTGCCCGGGGGATGACTGCGAAGCCTCCCGCACAGCCTGGGGGAAGACTGTTAAGCCTCCCCCCCACCCACCCTGTCTGGGGGACGACTATTAAGCTTTCCCCCCCGGAGCGCCCGGGGGACGACTGTTAAGCCTCCCCCGGACGGCCCGGGGGACGACTGCGAAGCCTCGCGCTCAGCCTGGGGGAAGACTGTTAAGCCTCCCCCCACCCACCCTGTCTGGGGGACGACTATTAAGCTTTCCCCTCCGGAGCGCCCGGGGGACGACTATTAAGCCTCCCCCGGACTGCCCGGGGGATGACTGCGAAGCCTCCCGCTTTGCCTGGGGGAAGACTGTTAAGCCTCCCCCCCCACCCACCCACCCACACTGTCTGGGGGACGACTATTAAGCTTTCCCCCCCGGAGCGCCCGGGGGACGACTATTAAGCCTTCCCCCGGACTGCCCGGGGGACGACTGTGAAGCCTCCCGCTCAGCCTGGGGGAAGACTGTTAAGCCTCCCCCCAGCCACCCACCCACCCTGTCTGGGGGGACGACTGTTAAGCTTTCCCCCCCGGACTGCCCGGGGGACGACTGCGAAGCCTCCCGCTCATCCTGGGGGAAGACTGTTAAGCCTCCCCCCCCCCACCCACCCACACTGTCTGGGGGACGACTATTAAGCTTTCCCCCCCGGAGCGCCCGGGGGACGACTATTAAGCCTCCCCCGGACTGCCCGGGGGACGACTGCGAAGCCTCCTGCTCAGCCTGGGGGAAGACTGTTAAGCCTCCCCCCCACCCACCCACCCACACTGTCTGGGGGACGACTATTAAGCTTTCCCCCGCGGACCGCCCGAGGGAAGACTGCTAAGCCTCCCGCCAGCTCTTCCCCGCCCAGCCTAGGGGAAGACCGCTAAGCCTCCCCCCCCCACCCACCCACACTGTCTGGGGGACGACTATTAAGCCTCCCCTCCCCGGAGCGCCCAGGGGACGACTATTAAGCCTCCCCCGGACTGTCCGGGGGACGACTGCGAAGCCTCCCGCTCAGCCTGGGGGAAGACTGTTAAGCCTCCCCCCCACCCACCCACCCACACTGTCTGGGGGACGACTATTAAGCTTTCCCCCCCCGGAGCGCCCGGGGGACGACTATTAAGCCTTCCCCCGGACTGCCCGGGGGACGACTGCGAAGCCTCCCGCTCAGCCTGGGGGAAGACTGTTAAGCCTCCCCCCCACCCACCCACCCACACTGTCTGGGGGACGACTATTAAGCTTTCCCCCCCGGAGCGCCCGGGGCACGACTATTAAGCCTCCCCCGGACTGCCCGGGGGACGACTGCGAAGCCTCCCGCTCAGCCTGGGGGAAGACTGTTAAGCCTCCCCCTCACCCACCCACCCACACTGTCTGGGGGACGACTATTAAGCTTTCCCCCCCGGAGCGCCCGGGGGACGACTATTAAGCCTCCCCCGGACTGCCCGGGGGACGACTGCGAAGCCTCCCGCTCAGCCTGGGGGAAGACTGTTAAGCCTCCCCCCCACCCACCCACCCACACTGTCTGGGGGACGACTATTAAGCTTTCCCCCCCGGAGTGCCCAAGGGTCGACTATTAAGCCTCCCCCGGACTGCCCGGGGGACGACTGCGAAGCCTCCCGCTTAGCCTGGGGGAAGACTGTTAAGCCTCCCCCCCCACCCACCCACCCACACTGTCTGGGGGACGACTATTAAGCTTTCCCCCCCGGAGCGCCCGGGGGACGACTATTAAGCCTTCCCCCGGACTGCCCGGGGGACGACTGCGAAGCCTCCCCCTCAGCCTGGGGGAAGACTGTTAAGCCTCCCCCCCCCCCATACTGTCTCGGGGATGACTATTAAGCTTTCCCCCCCGGAGCGCCCGGGGGACGACTATTAAGCCTTCCCCCGGACTGCCCGGGGGACGACTGCGAAGCCTCCCGCTCAGCCTGGGGGAAGACTGTTAAGCCTCCCCCCCCCCACCCACCCACACTGTCTGGGGGACGACTATTAAGCTTTCCCCCCCGGAGCGCCCGGGGGACGACTATTAAGCCTTCCCCCGGACTGCCCGGGGGACGACTATTAAGCCTTCCCCCGGACTGCCCGGGGGACGACTGCTAAGCCTCCCGCTCATCCTGGGGGAAGACTGTTAAGCCTCCCCCCCCCCACCCATACTGTCTCGGGGATGACTATTAAGCCTTCCCCCCCGGAGCGCCCGGGAGACGACTATTAAGCCTCCCCCGGACGGCCCGGGGGACGACTGCGAAGCCTCCCGCTCAGCCTGGGGGAAGACTGTTAAGCCTCCCCCCCCCACCCATACTGTCTCGGGGATGACTATTAAGCTTTCCCCCCCGGAGCGCCCGGGGGACGACTATTAAGCCTTCCCCCGGACTGCCCGGGGGACGACTGCGAAGCCTCCCGCTCAGCCTGGGGGAAGACTGTTAAGCCTCCCCCCCACCCACCCACCCACACTGTCTGGGGGACGACTATTAAGCTTTCCCCCCCGGAGCGCCCGGGGGACGACTATTAAGCCTTCCCCCGGACTGCCCGGGGGACGACTGTGAAGCCTCCCGCTCAGCCTGGGGGAAGACTGTTAAGCCTCCCCCCAGCCACCCACCCACCCTGTCTGGGGGGACGACTGTTAAGCTTTCCCCCCCGGACTGCCCGGGGGACGACTATTAAGCCTCCCCCGGACTGCCCGGGGGACGACTGCGAAGCCTCCCGCTCAGCCTGGGGGAAGACTGTTAAGCCTCCCCCCCACCCACCCACCCACACTGTCTGGGGGACGACTATTAAGCTTTCCCCCCCGGAGCGCCCGGGGCACGACTATTAAGCCTCCCCCGGACTGCCCGGGGGACGACTGCGAAGCCTCCCGCTCAGCCTGGGGGAAGACTGTTAAGCCTCCCCCTCACCCACCCACCCACACTGTCTGGGGGACGACTATTAAGCTTTCCCCCCCGGAGCGCCCGGGGGACGACTATTAAGCCTCCCCCGGACTGCCCGGGGGACGACTGCGAAGCCTCCCGCTCAGCCTGGGGGAAGACTGTTAAGCCTCCCCCCCACCCACCCACCCACACTGTCTGGGGGACGACTATTAAGCTTTCCCCCCCGGAGTGCCCAAGGGTCGACTATTAAGCCTCCCCCGGACTGCCCGGGGGACGACTGCGAAGCCTCCCGCTTAGCCTGGGGGAAGACTGTTAAGCCTCCCCCCCCACCCACCCACCCACACTGTCTGGGGGACGACTATTAAGCTTTCCCCCCCGGAGCGCCCGGGGGACGACTATTAAGCCTTCCCCCGGACTGCCCGGGGGACGACTGCGAAGCCTCCCCCTCAGCCTGGGGGAAGACTGTTAAGCCTCCCCCCCCCCCATACTGTCTCGGGGATGACTATTAAGCTTTCCCCCCCGGAGCGCCCGGGGGACGACTATTAAGCCTTCCCCCGGACTGCCCGGGGGACGACTGCGAAGCCTCCCGCTCAGCCTGGGGGAAGACTGTTAAGCCTCCCCCCCACCCACCCACCCACACTGTCTGGGGGACGACTATTAAGCTTTCCCCCCCGGAGCGCCCGGGGGACGACTATTAAGCCTTCCCCCGGACTGCCCGGGGGACGACTATTAAGCCTTCCCCCGGACTGCCCGGGGGACGACTGCTAAGCCTCCCGCTCATCCTGGGGGAAGACTGTTAAGCCTCCCCCCCCCCACCCATACTGTCTCGGGGATGACTATTAAGCCTTCCCCCCCGGAGCGCCCGGGGGACGACTATTAAGCCTCCCCCGGACGGCCCGGGGGACGACTGCGAAGCCTCCCGCTCAGCCTGGGGGAAGACTGTTAAGCCTCCCCCCCCCACCCATACTGTCTCGGGGATGACTATTAAGCTTTCCCCCCCGGAGCGCCCGGGGGACGACTATTAAGCCTTCCCCCGGACTGCCCGGGGGACGACTGCGAAGCCTCCCGCTCAGCCTGGGGGAAGACTGTTAAGCCTCCCCCCCACCCACCCACCCACACTGTCTGGGGGACGACTATTAAGCTTTCCCCCCCGGAGCGCCCGGGGGACGACTATTAAGCCTTCCCCCGGACTGCCCGGGGGACGACTGTGAAGCCTCCCGCTCAGCCTGGGGGAAGACTGTTAAGCCTCCCCCCAGCCACCCACCCACCCTGTCTGGGGGGACGACTGTTAAGCTTTCCCCCCCGGACTGCCCGGGGGACGACTATTAAGCCTCCCCCGGACTGCCCGGGGGACGACTGCGAAGCCTCCCGCTCAGCCTGGGGGAAGACTGTTAAGCCTCCCCCCCACCCACCCACCCACACTGTCCTGGGGACGACTATTAAGCTTTCCCCCCCGGAGCGCCCGGGGGACGACTATTAAGCCTCCCCCGGACTGCCCGGGGGACGACTGCGAAGCCTCCCGCTCAGCCTGGGGGAAGACTGTTAAGCCTCCCCCCCACCCACCCACCCACACTGTCCTGGGGACGACTATTAAGCTTTCCCCCCCGGAGCGCCCGGGGGACGACTATTAAGCCTTCCCCCGGACTGCCCGGGGGACGACTGCGAAGCCTCCCGCTCAGCCTGGGGGAAGACTGTTAAGCCTCCCCCCCACCCACCCATACTGTCTCGGGGATGACTATTAAGCCTTCCCCCCCGGAGCGCCCGGGAGACGACTATTAAGCCTCCCCCGGACGGCCCGGGGGACGACTGCGAAGCCTCCCGCTCAGCCTGGGGGAAGACTGTTAAGCCTCCCCCCCCCACCCATACTGTCTCGGGGATGACTATTAAGCTTTCCCCCCCGGAGCGCCCGGGGGACGACTATTAAGCCTTCCCCCGGACTGCCCGGGGGACGACTGCGAAGCCTCCCGCTCAGCCTGGGGGAAGACTGTTAAGCCTCCCCCCCACCCACCCACCCACACTGTCTGGGGGACGACTATTAAGCTTTCCCCCCCGGAGCGCCCGGGGGACGACTATTAAGCCTTCCCCCGGACTGCCCGGGGGACGACTGTGAAGCCTCCCGCTCAGCCTGGGGGAAGACTGTTAAGCCTCCCCCCAGCCACCCACCCACCCTGTCTGGGGGGACGACTGTTAAGCTTTCCCCCCCGGACTGCCCGGGGGACGACTATTAAGCCTCCCCCGGACTGCCCGGGGGACGACTGCGAAGCCTCCCGCTCAGCCTGGGGGAAGACTGTTAAGCCTCCCCCCCACCCACCCACCCACACTGTCTGGGGGACGACTATTAAGCTTTCCCCCCCGGAGCGCCCGGGGCACGACTATTAAGCCTCCCCCGGACTGCCCGGGGGACGACTGCGAAGCCTCCCGCTCAGCCTGGGGGAAGACTGTTAAGCCTCCCCCTCACCCACCCACCCACACTGTCTGGGGGACGACTATTAAGCTTTCCCCCCCGGAGCGCCCGGGGGACGACTATTAAGCCTCCCCCGGACTGCCCGGGGGACGACTGCGAAGCCTCCCGCTCAGCCTGGGGGAAGACTGTTAAGCCTCCCCCCCACCCACCCACCCACACTGTCTGGGGGACGACTATTAAGCTTTCCCCCCCGGAGTGCCCAAGGGTCGACTATTAAGCCTCCCCCGGACTGCCCGGGGGACGACTGCGAAGCCTCCCGCTTAGCCTGGGGGAAGACTGTTAAGCCTCCCCCCCCACCCACCCACCCACACTGTCTGGGGGACGACTATTAAGCTTTCCCCCCCGGAGCGCCCGGGGGACGACTATTAAGCCTTCCCCCGGACTGCCCGGGGGACGACTGCGAAGCCTCCCCCTCAGCCTGGGGGAAGACTGTTAAGCCTCCCCCCCCCCCATACTGTCTCGGGGATGACTATTAAGCTTTCCCCCCCGGAGCGCCCGGGGGACGACTATTAAGCCTTCCCCCGGACTGCCCGGGGGACGACTGCGAAGCCTCCCGCTCAGCCTGGGGGAAGACTGTTAAGCCTCCCCCCCACCCACCCACCCACACTGTCTGGGGGACGACTATTAAGCTTTCCCCCCCGGAGCGCCCGGGGGACGACTATTAAGCCTTCCCCCGGACTGCCCGGGGGACGACTATTAAGCCTTCCCCCGGACTGCCCGGGGGACGACTGCTAAGCCTCCCGCTCATCCTGGGGGAAGACTGTTAAGCCTCCCCCCCCCCACCCATACTGTCTCGGGGATGACTATTAAGCCTTCCCCCCCGGAGCGCCCGGGGGACGACTATTAAGCCTCCCCCGGACGGCCCGGGGGACGACTGCGAAGCCTCCCGCTCAGCCTGGGGGAAGACTGTTAAGCCTACCCCCCCACCCATACTGTCTCGGGGATGACTATTAAGCTTTCCCCCCCGGAGCGCCCGGGGGACGACTATTAAGCCTTCCCCCGGACTGCCCGGGGGACGACTGCGAAGCCTCCCGCTCAGCCTGGGGGAAGACTGTTAAGCCTCCCCCCCACCCACCCACCCACACTGTCTGGGGGACGACTATTAAGCTTTCCCCCCCGGAGCGCCCGGGGGACGACTATTAAGCCTTCCCCCGGACTGCCCGGGGGACGACTGTGAAGCCTCCCGCTCAGCCTGGGGGAAGACTGTTAAGCCTCCCCCCAGCCACCCACCCACCCTGTCTGGGGGGACGACTGTTAAGCTTTCCCCCCCGGACTGCCCGGGGGACGACTATTAAGCCTCCCCCGGACTGCCCGGGGGACGACTGCGAAGCCTCCCGCTCAGCCTGGGGGAAGACTGTTAAGCCTCCCCCCCACCCACCCACCCACACTGTCCTGGGGACGACTATTAAGCTTTCCCCCCCGGAGCGCCCGGGGGACGACTATTAAGCCTCCCCCGGACTGCCCGGGGGACGACTGCGAAGCCTCCCGCTCAGCCTGGGGGAAGACTGTTAAGCCTCCCCCCCACCCACCCACCCACACTGTCCTGGGGACGACTATTAAGCTTTCCCCCCCGGAGCGCCCGGGGGACGACTATTAAGCCTTCCCCCGGACTGCCCGGGGGACGACTATTAAGCCTCCCCCGGACCTGCTCCATCTCGACTATTAAGCCCCCCTCTGTGGTCCTCAGGACCACTGCCGCGCGGCCCGCGGAGTGGGGTGACACCCGGGCCGCACAGCAAACCGGCCACCAGGTCAACCCATTGAATCCAATGGGTTGACCTGGTGGCCGGAAATCAAACCGGCCACCAGGTCAACCCATTAGATTCAGTGGGTTGACCCGGTGGCCGAGCGGGGACTTAGAAAATTTTACAGCCGCTTCCCCGGGGGTTGACCTGTTGTCCCGGTGGGGACTTTGAAATTTTTACAGCCGCTTCCCCGGGGGTTGACCGGTTGTCCTGAAGGCCCCCCACCCCACCCCCTCCCGGGCTCCTGCTCCCCTCTCCCCAGCCTCGGTGCTCCGCTCCCAGCCTCGGAGGCTGCCTCTCTGCGGCGGCTGCATCGCGTCCGAGGACGCTCACCCTCCGGAGGCTGGCTGTAAAGCCTGACACCCACCGCCGCCGCCGACCCGACTCTCCGAGGGACGACTCTGAGGCCTCCCCCCACCCCCGGACCACCCTGGAGACGACTGCTAAGCCTCCCCCACCGGACCGCCCGAGGGAAGACTGCTACGCCTCCCGCCAGCCCTTCCCCGCCCAGCCTAGGGGAAGACCGCTAAGCCTCCCCCCCCCCACACTGTCTGGGGGACGACTATTAAGCCTTCCCCCCCCGGAGCGCCCGGGGGACGACTATTAAGCCTTCCCCCGGACTGCCCGGCGGACGACTGCGAAGCCTCCCGCTCAGCCTGGGGGAAGACTGTTAAGCCTCCCGCCCACCCACCCTGTCTGGGGGACGACTATTAAGCTTTCCCGTCCGGAGCGCCCGGGGGACGACTATTAAGCCTCCCCCGGACTGCCCGGGGGATGACTGCGAAGCCTCCCGCACAGCCTGGGGGAAGACTGTTAAGCCTCCCCCCCACCCACCCTGTCTGGGGGACGACTATTAAGCTTTCCCCCCCGGAGCGCCCGGGGGACGACTGTTAAGCCTCCCCCGGACGGCCCGGGGGACGACTGCGAAGCCTCGCGCTCAGCCTGGGGGAAGACTGTTAAGCCTCCCCCCACCCACCCTGTCTGGGGGACGACTATTAAGCTTTCCCCTCCGGAGCGCCCGGGGGACGACTATTAAGCCTCCCCCGGACTGCCCGGGGGATGACTGCGAAGCCTCCCGCTTTGCCTGGGGGAAGACTGTTAAGCCTCCCCCCCCACCCACCCACCCACACTGTCTGGGGGACGACTATTAAGCTTTCCCCCCCGGAGCGCCCGGGGGACGACTATTAAGCCTTCCCCCGGACTGCCCGGGGGACGACTGTGAAGCCTCCCGCTCAGCCTGGGGGAAGACTGTTAAGCCTCCCCCCAGCCACCCACCCACCCTGTCTGGGGGGACGACTGTTAAGCTTTCCCCCCCGGACTGCCCGGGGGACGACTGCGAAGCCTCCCGCTCATCCTGGGGGAAGACTGTTAAGCCTCCCCCCCCCCACCCACCCACACTGTCTGGGGGACGACTATTAAGCTTTCCCCCCCGGAGCGCCCGGGGGACGACTATTAAGCCTCCCCCGGACTGCCCGGGGGACGACTGCGAAGCCTCCTGCTCAGCCTGGGGGAAGACTGTTAAGCCTCCCCCCCACCCACCCACCCACACTGTCTGGGGGACGACTATTAAGCTTTCCCCCGCGGACCGCCCGAGGGAAGACTGCTAAGCCTCCCGCCAGCTCTTCCCCGCCCAGCCTAGGGGAAGACCGCTAAGCCTCCCCCCCCCACCCACCCACACTGTCTGGGGGACGACTATTAAGCCTCCCCTCCCCGGAGCGCCCAGGGGACGACTATTAAGCCTCCCCCGGACTGTCCGGGGGACGACTGCGAAGCCTCCCGCTCAGCCTGGGGGAAGACTGTTAAGCCTCCCCCCCACCCACCCACCCACACTGTCTGGGGGACGACTATTAAGCTTTCCCCCCCCGGAGCGCCCGGGGGACGACTATTAAGCCTTCCCCCGGACTGCCCGGGGGACGACTGCGAAGCCTCCCGCTCAGCCTGGGGGAAGACTGTTAAGCCTCCCCCCCACCCACCCACCCACACTGTCTGGGGGACGACTATTAAGCTTTCCCCCCCGGAGCGCCCGGGGCACGACTATTAAGCCTCCCCCGGACTGCCCGGGGGACGACTGCGAAGCCTCCCGCTCAGCCTGGGGGAAGACTGTTAAGCCTCCCCCTCACCCACCCACCCACACTGTCTGGGGGACGACTATTAAGCTTTCCCCCCCGGAGCGCCCGGGGGACGACTATTAAGCCTCCCCCGGACTGCCCGGGGGACGACTGCGAAGCCTCCCGCTCAGCCTGGGGGAAGACTGTTAAGCCTCCCCCCCACCCACCCACCCACACTGTCTGGGGGACGACTATTAAGCTTTCCCCCCCGGAGTGCCCAAGGGTCGACTATTAAGCCTCCCCCGGACTGCCCGGGGGACGACTGCGAAGCCTCCCGCTTAGCCTGGGGGAAGACTGTTAAGCCTCCCCCCCCACCCACCCACCCACACTGTCTGGGGGACGACTATTAAGCTTTCCCCCCCGGAGCGCCCGGGGGACGACTATTAAGCCTTCCCCCGGACTGCCCGGGGGACGACTGCGAAGCCTCCCCCTCAGCCTGGGGGAAGACTGTTAAGCCTCCCCCCCCCCCATACTGTCTCGGGGATGACTATTAAGCTTTCCCCCCCGGAGCGCCCGGGGGACGACTATTAAGCCTTCCCCCGGACTGCCCGGGGGACGACTGCGAAGCCTCCCGCTCAGCCTGGGGGAAGACTGTTAAGCCTCCCCCCCCCCACCCACCCACACTGTCTGGGGGACGACTATTAAGCTTTCCCCCCCGGAGCGCCCGGGGGACGACTATTAAGCCTTCCCCCGGACTGCCCGGGGGACGACTATTAAGCCTTCCCCCGGACTGCCCGGGGGACGACTGCTAAGCCTCCCGCTCATCCTGGGGGAAGACTGTTAAGCCTCCCCCCCCCCACCCATACTGTCTCGGGGATGACTATTAAGCCTTCCCCCCCGGAGCGCCCGGGAGACGACTATTAAGCCTCCCCCGGACGGCCCGGGGGACGACTGCGAAGCCTCCCGCTCAGCCTGGGGGAAGACTGTTAAGCCTCCCCCCCCCACCCATACTGTCTCGGGGATGACTATTAAGCTTTCCCCCCCGGAGCGCCCGGGGGACGACTATTAAGCCTTCCCCCGGACTGCCCGGGGGACGACTGCGAAGCCTCCCGCTCAGCCTGGGGGAAGACTGTTAAGCCTCCCCCCCACCCACCCACCCACACTGTCTGGGGGACGACTATTAAGCTTTCCCCCCCGGAGCGCCCGGGGGACGACTATTAAGCCTTCCCCCGGACTGCCCGGGGGACGACTGTGAAGCCTCCCGCTCAGCCTGGGGGAAGACTGTTAAGCCTCCCCCCAGCCACCCACCCACCCTGTCTGGGGGGACGACTGTTAAGCTTTCCCCCCCGGACTGCCCGGGGGACGACTATTAAGCCTCCCCCGGACCTGCTCCATCTCGACTATTAAGCCCCCCTCTGTGGTCCTCAGGACCACTGCCGCGCGGCCCGCGGAGTGGGGTGACACCCGGGCCGCACAGCAAACCGGCCACCAGGTCAACCCATTGAATCCAATGGGTTGACCTGGTGGCCGGAAATCAAACCGGCCACCAGGTCAACCCATTAGATTCAGTGGGTTGACCTGGTGGCCGAGCGGGGACTTAGAAAATTTTACAGCCGCTTCCCCGGGGGTTGACCTGTTGTCCCGGTGGGGACTTTGAAATTTTTACAGCCGCTTCCCCGGGGGTTGACCGGTTGTCCTGAAGGCCCCCCACCCCACCCCCTCCCGGGCTCCTGCTCCCCTCTCCCCAGCCTCGGTGCTCCGCTCCCAGCCTCGGAGGCTGCCTCTCTGCGGCGGCTGCATCGCGTCCGAGGACGCTCACCCTCCGGAGGCTGGCTGTAAAGCCTGACACCCACCGCCGCCGCCGACCCGACTCTCCGAGGGACGACTCTGAGGCCTCCCCCCCACCCCCGGACCACCCTGGAGACGACTGCTAAGCCTCCCCCACCGGACCGCCCGAGGGAAGACTGCTACGCCTCCCGCCAGCCCTTCCCCGCCCAGCCTAGGGGAAGACCGCTAAGCCTCCCCCCCCGCACACTGTCTGGGGGACGACTATTAAGCCTTCCCCCCCCCCCCGGAGCGCCCGGGGGACGACTATTAAGCCTTCCCCCGGACGGCCCGGCGGACGACTGCGAAGCCTCCCGCTCAGCCTGGGGGAAGACTGTTAAGCCTCCCCCCCCACCCACCCTGTCTGGGGGACGACTATTAAGCTTTCCCCTCCGGAGCGCCCGGGGGACGACTGTTAAGCCTCCCCCGGACGGCCCGGGGGACGACTGCGAAGCCTCCCGCTCAGCCTGGGGGAAGACTGTTAAGCCTCCCCCCCACCCACCCACCCACACTGTCTGGGGGACGACTATTAAGCTTTCCCCCCCGGAGTGCCCGGGGGACGACTATTAAGCCTCCCCCGGACTGCCCCGGGGACGACTGCGAAGCCTCCCGCTTTGCCTGGGGGAAGACTGTTAAGCCTCCCCCCCCACCCACCCACCCACACTGTCTGGGGGACGACTATTAAGCTTTCCCCCCCGGAGCGCCCGGGGGACGACTATTAAGCCTTCTCCCGGACTGCCCGGGGGACGACTGCGAAGCCTCCCGCTCAGCCTGGGGGAAGACTGTTAAGCCTCCCCCCAGCCACCCACCCACCCTGTCTGGGGGGACGACTGTTAAGCTTTCCCCCCCGGAGCGCCCGGGGGACGACTATTAAGCCTCCCCCGGACTGCCCGGGGGACGACTGCGAAGCCCCCCGCTCAGCCTGGGGGAAGACTGTTAAGCCTCCCCCCCACCCACCCTGTCTGGGGGACGACTATTAAGCTTTCCCCCCCGGACCGCCCGAGGGAAGACTGCTAAGCCTCCCGCCAGCTCTTCCCCACCCAGCCTAGGGGAAGACCGCTAAGCCTCCCCCCCCCACCCACACTGTCTGGGGGACGACTATTAAGCCTCCCCTCCCCGGAGCGCCCAGGGGACGACTATTAAGCCTCCCCCGGACTGCCCGGGGGACCACTGCGAAGCCTCCCGCTCAGCCTGGGGAAGACTGTTAAGCCTCCCCCCCACCCACCCACCCACACTGTCTGGGGGACGACTATTAAGCTTTCCCCCCCGGAGCACCCGGGGGACGACTATTAAGCCTCCCCCGGACTGCCCGGGGGACGACTGCGAAGCCTCCCGCTTTGCCTGGGGGAAGACTGTTAAGCCTCCCCCCCCCCCCACCCACCCACCCACACTGTCTGGGGGACGACTATTAAGCTTTCCCCCCCGGAGCGCCCGGGGGACGACTACTAAGCCTTCCCCCGGACTGCCCGGGGGACGACTGCGAAGCCTCCCGCTCATCCTGGGGGAAGACTGTTAAGCCTCCCCCCCACCCACCCACCCACACTGTCTGGGGGACGACTATTAAGCTTTCCCCCCCGGAGCGCCCGGGGGACGACTATTAAGCCTCCCCCGGACTGCCCGGGGGACGACTGCGAAGCCTCCTGCTCAGCCTGGGGGAAGACTGTTAAGCCTCCCCCCCACCCACCCACCCACACTGTCTGGGGGACGACTATTAAGCTTTCCCCCCCGGACCGCCCGAGGGAAGACTGCTAAGCCTCCCGCCAGCTCTTCCCCGCCCAGCCTAGGGGAAGACCGCTAAGCCTCCCCCCCCCATCCACCCACACTGTCTGGGGGACGACTATTAAGCCTCCCCTCCCCGGAGCGCCCAGGGGACGACTATTAAGCCTCCCCCGGACTGTCCGGGGGACGACTGCGAAGCCTCCCGCTCAGCCTGGGGGAAGACTGTTAAGCCTCCCCCCCACCCACCCACCCACACTGTCTGGGGGACGACTATTAAGCTTTCCCCCCCGGAGCGCCCGGGGGACGACTATTAAGCCTTCCCCCGGACTGCCCGGGGGACGACTGCGAAGCCTCCCGCTCATCCTGGGGGAAGACTGTTAAGCCTCCCCCCCACCCACCCACCCACACTGTCTGGGGGACAACTATTAAGCTTTCCCCCCCGGAGCGCCCGGGGGACGACTATTAAGCCTCCCCCGGACTGCCCGGGGGACGACTGCGAAGCCTCCCGCTCAGCCTGGGGGAAGACTGTTAAGCCTCCCCCTCACCCACCCACCCACACTGTCTGGGGGACGACTATTAAGCTTTCCCCCCCGGAGCGCCCGGGGGACGACTATTAAGCCTCCCCCGGACTGCCCGGGGGACGACTGCGAAGCCTCCCGCTCAGCCTGGGGGAAGACTGTTAAGCCTCCCCCCCACCCACCCACCCACACTGTCTGGGGGACGACTATTAAGCTTTCCCCCCCGGAGTGCCCAAGGGTCGACTATTAAGCCTCCCCCAGACTGCCCGGGGGACGACTGCGAAGCCTCCCGCTTAGCCTGGGGGAAGACTGTTAAGCCTCCCCCCCCACCCACCCACCCACACTGTCTGGGGGACGACTATTAAGCTTTCCCCCCCGGAGCGCCCGGGGGACGACTATTAAGCCTTCCCCCGGACTGCCCGGGGGACGACTGTGAAGCCTCCCGCTCAGCCTGGGGGAAGACTGTTAAGCCTCCCCCCCCCCCATACTGTCTCGGGGATGACTATTAAGCTTTCCCCCCCGGAGCGCCCGGGGGACGACTATTAAGCCTTCCCCCGGACTGCCCGGGGGACGACTGCGAAGACTCCCGCTCAGCCTGGGGGAAGACTGTTAAGCCTCCCCCCCACCCACCCACCCACACTGTCTGGGGGACGACTATTAAGCTTTCCCCCCCGGAGCGCCCGGGGGACGACTATTAAGCCTCCCCCGGACTGCCCGGGGGACGACTGCGAAGCCTCCCGCTCAGCCTGGGGGAAGACTGTTAAGCCTCCCCCCCACCCACCCACCCACACTGTCCTGGGGACGACTATTAAGCTTTCCCCCCCGGAGCGCCCGGGGGACGACTATTAAGCCTCCCCCGGACCTGCTCCATCTCGACTATTAAGCCCCCCTCTGTGGTCCTCAGGACCACTGCCGCGCTGCCCGCGGAGTGGGGTGACACCCGGGCCGCAGAGCAAACCGGCCACCAGGTCAACCCATTGAATCCATGGGTTGACCTGGTGGCCGGTAAGCAAACCGGCCACCAGGTCAACCCATTAGATTCAGTGGGTTGACCTGGTGGCCGAGCGGGGACTTTGCAAATTTTACAGCCGCTTCCCCGGGGGTTGACCTGTTGTCCCGGTGGGGACTTTGAAATTTTTACAGCCGCTTCCCGGGGGTTGACCGGTTGTCCTGAAGGCCCCCCACCCCACCCCCTCCCGGGCTCCTGCTCCCCTCTCCCCAGCCTCGGTGCTCCGCTCCCAGCCTCGGAGGCTGCCTCTCTGCGGCGGCTGTATCGCGTCCGAGGACGCTCAACCTCCGGAGGCTGGCTGTAAAGCCTGACACCCACCACCGCCGCCGACCCGACTCTCCGAGGGACGACTATGAGGCCTCCCCCCACCCCCGGACCACCCTGGAGACGACTGCTAAGCCTCCCCCACCGGACCGCCCGAGGGAAGACTGCTAAGCCTCCCGCCAGCCCTTCCCCGCCCAGCCTAGGGGAAGACCGCTAAGCCTCCCCCCCCCCCACCCACACTGTCTGGGGGACGACTATTAAGCCTCCCCCCCCCCCCGGAGCGCCCAGGGGACGACTATTAAGCCTCCCCCGGACTGCCCGGGGGACGACTGCGAAGCCTCCCGCTCAGCCTGGGGAAGACTGTTAAGCCTCCCCCCCACCCACCCACCCACACTGTCTGGGGGACGACTATTAAGCTTTTCCCCCCGGAGCGCCCGGGGGACGACTATTAAGCCTCCCCCGGACTGCCCGGGGGACGACTGCGAAGCCTCCCGCTCAGCCTGGGGGAAGACTGTTAAGCCTCCCCCCCCCACCCACCCACACTGTCTGGGGGACAACTATTAAGCTTTCCACCCCGGACCGCCCGAGGGAAGACTGCTAAGCCTCCCGCCAGCTCTTCCCCGCTCAGCCTAGGGGAAGACCGCTAAGCCTCCCCCCCCCCACCCACCCACACTGTCTGGGGGACGACTATTAAGCGTCCCCTCCCCGGAGCGCCCAGGGGACGACTATTAAGCCTCCCCCGGACTGCCCTGGGGACGACTGCGAAGCCTCCCGCTCAGCCTGTGGGAAGACTGTTAAGCCTCCCCCCCACCCACCCACACTGTCTGGGGGACGACTATTAAGCTTTCCCCCCCCCCCCCCCGGAGCATCCGGGGGACGACTATTAAGCCTCCCCCGGACTGCCCGGGGGACGACTGCGAAGCCTCCCGCTCAGCCTGGGGGAAGACTGTTAAGCCCCTCTGGGGCACCTGGCATTGGTCACTGTCAGCAGACAGGACACTGGGCTGGATGGACCTTTGGTCTGACTCAATCTGGCCGTTCTTATGTTCTTGCCCTGACGCTGAAAACTCTTCAAGGATATGCATGTACTGTTACCCAGAGTCATGAGTGCTGTCAGACACAGGGCCAATCCACCAATTAACAAATACACAGAATTAAGTTTCAACCAATTATTTATTACTTGAATTTTTCCTACTGGGGGCCAGGGTACTGCCATAGGGATGCGGTACTGGAAGAAACAGGAGATGGGGGGTATTCTGGGCAGAGAATGCATCCACCCTGGAGCAGCAGTGACACCTGATGGCCAGTCGGGGTAAGGCACACAGTGCATCTGCACTGGAGCAGCAGTGACACCTGGTGGCCAGTCGGGGTAAGGCACAGAGTGCATCCGCGCTGGAGCAGCAGTGACACCCTGTGGCCAGTCGGGGTAATACACAAAGTGTGTTTCCCAGAGAGGAGTAGTGACAAGCTGTGGCCAGCAGGGACAGCACCAGACTCTTCCCAGTGGGGGGAGCTGAGGTAGCGTAGACAGAAAATTGTGGCTGCTGCGCCCCCGTCTCGCCATGAGTCCCTGCCACTCTCTGTGGCCCCACCCCGTGCAGCTCCTCAGTGAAGTGTCAGCCCCACCTCCTCCCCTCTGAGGCTCCGCCCCCTGCTCAGGCCAGAGGCCAGAAGCCAGAGCCGGGAGGGGCGGCTGCTGCACTAGCTGGTACCATGAGGCGGGCAGCTGCAGCACTGCCCCGTCTTGTCCTCCTGCTGCTTGGGGCTGTGACTGCTCCTCAGCTCCCGGCTGCCACCCTTTGACTGCTCAGAGCCCATAAGAGCTGCCTGGGTGGGGGGCTGGGCTGGGCCCCAGTGCCAGCAGGGTCCCCGGGCAACAACAACCACGGACAACTGACATCTCCTTGAGAGGGCACAAAGGGCCCCTCAAGCTTGCCAGGCCCCAGTTAGATGCAGAGGCCTTTCCACAGGAACCCCCAAGGCTAACATAACCAATTCTCTCCACCTGACAAGAGTCTTTGCAGCCCTCTCTCAATACTTAACATAAGGAAATTTCTGCAGATCACTGTCTGGTTTCCATCCCCAGGGATGGGCTCAGGGTGGCCGCTCCTTCTTTTGGTCTCTGCCACAGCCTGGCCATTCTCTCAGCTACCCAATGTCATTAGGAACTGAAAAGAGAAAGTGAGAACACTTGATCATCATGAACAGGCCTGACTACCAGAAGGAGGCTGCCAGACGACTCTCCAATACCAAATTCTACAGGCCACTTTCCTCAGATCCCACTGAGGAATATACTAAGAAACTGCACCATCTACTTAAGACACCCCCTACACTAACACAGGAACAAATCAACATACCCTTAGAGCCCCGACCGGGGTTATTCTATCTACTACCCAAGATCCACAAACCTGGAAATCCTGGACGCCCCATCATCTCTGGAATTGGCACTCTCACTGAAGGACTATCCGGATATGTGGACTCTCTGCTCAGACCCTATGCCACCAGCACTCCCAGCTATCTCCGTAACACCTCTGATTTCCTGAGAAAACTACAATGCATTGGTGATCTCCCAGAAAACACCATCCTAGCCACCATGGATGTGGAGGCTCTCTACACAAACATCCCACACACAGATGGAATACAAGCTGTCAGAAACAGTATCCCTGATGATGACACAACACAACTTGTTGCTGAGCTCTGTGACTTTATCCTCACGCACAATTATTTCAAATGTGGTGACAATATATACCTCCAGACCAGTGGCACCGCCATGGGCACCCTCATGGCCCCACAATATGCCAACATTTTTATGGCTGACCTGGAACAATGCTTCCTCAGCTCTCGTCCACTCATGCCCCTTCTCTACCTACGCTACATTGATGACATCTTCATCATCTGGACCCATGGGAAGGAGACTCTGGAAGAATTCCACCACAATTTCAACAGCTTCCACCCCACCATCAACCTCAGCCTGGACCAATCTACATGGGAGGTCCACTTCCTAGACACCACAGTACAAATAAGTGATGGTCACATTAACACCACCCTATACCGAAAACCACCGACCACTATGGCTACCTTCATGCCTCCAGCTTCCACCCCGGACACACCACACGATCCATCATCTACTGTCAAGTGCTGAGGTACAATCGCATCTGCTCCAACCCCTCAGACAGAGACCAACACCTACAAGATCTTCACCAAGCATTCTCAAAACTACAATATCCGCACAAGGAAATAAAGAAACAAATCAACAGAGCCAGACGTGTACCCAGAAGCCTCCTGCTACAAGACAAGCCCAAGAAAGAAACCAACAGAATTCCACTGGCCATCACCTACAGTCCTCAGCTTAAACCTTTCCAACGCATCATCAGTGATCTACAACCCATCCTGGACAATGATCCCTCGCTTTCACAGACCTTGGGAGGCAGGCCAGTCCTCGCCCACAGACAACCTGCCAACCTTAAGCATATTCTCACCAACAACCACACACCGCACCATAACAACTCTAACTCAGGAACCAATCCATGCAACAAACCTCGATGCCAACTCTGCCCACATATCTACACCAGCAACACCATCACAAGACCTAACCAGATCAGCTACATTATCACCGGTTCATTCACCTGCACGTCCACCAATGTTCTATATGCCATCATGTGCCAGCAATGCCCCTCTGCTATGTACATTGGCCAAACTGGACAGTCACTACGCAAGAGGATAAATGGACACAAGTCAGATATCAGGAATGGCAATATACAAAAACCTGTAGGAGAACACTTCAACCTCCCTTGCCACACAATAGCAGATGTAAAGGTAGCCATCTTACACCAAAAAAACTTCAGGATCAGACTCCAAAGAGAAACTGCTGACCTTCAGTTCATTTGCAAATTTGACACCATCAGATGAGGATTAAACAAAGACTGTGAATGGCTAGCCAACTACAAAAGCAGTTTCTCCTCCCTTGGTGTTCACACCTCAACTGCTAGCAGAGGACCTCACCTTCCCTGATTGAACTAACCTCGTTATCTCCAGACTGATTCTTGCCTGCATATTTATACCTACCTCTGGAAGTTTCCATTACATGCGTCTGATGAAGTGGGTATTCACCCATCAAAGCTTATGCTCCAATACATCTGATAGACTTAAAGGTGCCACAGGACTCTCTGTTGCTTTTTACAGATCCAGACTAACACGGCTACCCCTCTGATACTTGAGAACACTTGTAAGCTAGGCCGGAACTGGTGCATGGAAGACCGACCGACAGACAGACACGGGTCACCTGGCTGCTGCTCACTGGATCCTCCTTCTCTATTCCCCTCCAGCCTACCCAGGGCCTAAAATGCTCATCACTTGTAGGGTACCGACAGCCCCCCAGGTTTCTCCACTCCCTCAGCCCGCGATACCCACGCCTGCGCAGAGAGCTCTGGTCCTCTAAAGAAAGGGAGGATTGTTCTCCAGTTTCATACTCAATGTGGTGCCCAGTCACTCAGGATTTCCAGGCTAGCAGTGTGACTGACAGGAACACAACTCAGTTGTATTTGTTCACAAGACGTGTCTGCCTTAGAACAAACCCAAACCCTTGTCGAAGGAGCCACAACTACTCGTTCCAAACACACCCACCCCCTCTACTCCTCCCGTTAGAAGAGCAGAAAAGCAGCACCACAGAACACAAGTGAAGATAACGTGACCCACATGCCGTGCACTAGAGGGAGGATGTTGCGCTGTCAGGGTGTGAGGCTGCCATGTCATCCCCCAGGCCCTGCCATGCTGAACGTTGCTCACTCACCCTCACCTTTGTGAGCCTTTAAGCTCCTGGTCTCCAGGCTCCTGTGGAGGCAGTTTCAGATTCCACGTCTTCCCCTGAGGTCTCTCTGAGATGGCTGAGTATGTCGTCTCCTCCAGCGCCCGACCATCCCTCTGGCCTGAGAACGCTGCTTCCATCTCGCTGTGTGCACGGGGCAGGGGCAGGGGCAGGATGATGTTAACACGGCCCTCAGGCCAGCCCTTCCCTCCTGCAGGCTGGAAGCATGGGAAGGAGAGGGTGGAAAGCAGACGTCTTTAACCAGCAACCCCAACCCATTGCTTACCTGGGCCTGCAGCAGAGCCACGGTGACATGAGAGGTATCCATGGAAACAGCAGAGCCTCCCTTTTAAAACTGATGGGGCCAAGACTCCCGCCCCATTGCTGTGCCCCTGGGCCCCCCAACCATTGCCCTGCTTGCTGGCCAGTCAGGGTAATGTATAGAGTGTTTCCCAGAGAAGAGCAATGACACCAGGTGGCCAGCAGGGGCAGTGCCAGCCTCTTCCTACTGGAGGGGCTCAGGTGGGCTAGAGGAAAGTTGTCTCAATAGCCCTGGTCCCTGCTCCTCAATTCAGTGCCAGCCGCGCCTACTTCCCTCCACCCCCTGTGCAGGTCGGCGGCTGGAAGCTGGAGCTGGGCAGTGCGGGGAGGCTGCTGCGCTGGCTGGTGCTCAGACCACCTGCCCCCAGCACCCTCACTGCCAGGATCCCGCATGAGTCTCCTCCACCCTCCCCATCCCCCATATTGCAAGCTCCCAAGACCAAGCAAAATGTGCAGCCGATACAAAACTACTCATGCTAGTTAAGTCCCAGCAGACTGCGAAGAGCTACAAAAAGATCTCACAAAACTGGGTGACTGGGCAACAAACTGGCAGATGAAATTCAATGTTGATAAATGCAAAGTAATGCGCATTGGAAAACATAATCCCAACTATACCTATAAAATGATGGGGTCTGAATTAGCTGTTACCCCTCTAGAAAGAGATGTTGGAGTCATTGTCGCTAGTTCCCTGGAAACATCCACTCAATGTGCAGCGGCAGTCAAAAAAGCAAACAGAATGTTGGGAATCATTAAGAAAGGGATCGATAATAAGACAGAAAATAGCACCGGCAGAGCAGTGAAAAGAGGGGTCAGGGCAGGGAGCACAGGGGCTACGGGTCGGGAGTGAGGGGCACCGGTAGACCAATGACTGGGGAGCTCAGGCCTGGGACAGGAGGGGCTGCGGGTCGGGAGTGAGGGGCACCGGCAGAGCAGTGATTGGGGAGCTCAAGGCTGGGACAGCAGGGGCTGCGGGTCGGGAGTGAAGGGCACCGGCAGAGCGGTGACTGGGCAGCTCAGGGCTGGGAAACCAGGGGCTACAATTCAGGAGTGAGGGGCACCGGCAGAGCTGTGGGGGGATCCCGGGGCTGGGATAGCAGGGGGTGCGGGTCGGGAGTGAGGGGCACCAGCAGAGCAGTGACTGAGGAGCTCAGGGCTGGGACCGCAGCGGCTGTGGGTCGGGAGTGAGGGGCACTGGCAGAGTGGTGTGTGACGTTATTGACATGAACTGGGACTGTATAGGTCATTGTTGCAACCGAGATCCTGTAGTAGCACCAAAACTTGTATAAAGGAGGTAAAATAAGGTGTCTAAGACAAGGTTATGGTTTGCTGGTTATGATTATGCTATCTGTGTGCATGTAGCATTTTTGTAGTTGAAGTTATGAATATTGGCTCTCTACTGTCTGTAGCTCAAACTTATGCTAGTCTTCTGGGTGACATCCCAGACAAGTCGGTGTCAGCTCTGCCTAGCCTGCTTGATGGCCCATTAAGGACCATCGGCTACACAACTGACCCATTGAGAGAAGGCAGCTACACCTTGTGACTCAGCAAGATATGCAGGGACTTGTCCATGGACAGAACTCTGAGGTTTTTCCATGCCCTGTGACGGACAGCTTGTCTTTGGAACAAAGAAAGCAGAGACCACATGGCAAGAGAATATAAAAAGCTGCTCTAGCTCCTCCATCTTCCCTCTGGAAGGACTTTGCTACAAACTGAAGTTAACAAAGGACTGAATGACCCATCCCAGCTGTGGATGTACTCCAGAGACTTGATTTGAACCTGCAGTTTATTCCATCACTGCAACAAGCCTGAACCAAGAACTTTGCCATTACTGTATGCAATTGATTCCATTTAACCATTTTTAGCTCTCATCTCTATCTTTTTCCTTTTATGAATAAACCTTTAGATTTTAGATTCTAAGGGATTGGCATCAGCGTGATTTGAGGGTAAGATCTGACCTGAATATTGACCTGGGTCTGGGGCTTGGTCCTTTGGGATCAGGAGAACCTTTTTCTTTTTTTCTTTTACTGGGGTATTGGTTTTCATAACCAGACATCCCCATAACAAGTGGCACTGGTGGTGTTACTGGGAAACTGGAGTGTCTAAGGAAATTGCTTGTGTGACTTATGGTTAGCCAGTGGGGTAAAACCAATGTCCTTTCTCTTTGGCTGGTTTGGTTTGCCTTTGGGGGAAAGGAAACCCAGTCTTGGGCTATAACTGCCCTGCTCTAAGCAATTTGTCCTGAATTGGCACTCTCAGCTGGGCTCCACCAGAACCAGCATTGTTACAGTGGCGTAGTCGTGCAAGGAGCCACAGAACCAGGTCAATTAAGGTTTGGAGTAGAACCCCACACTATCCAAATTTGAATTTTGGGATTGAGAGTTTGGTGGTTAAAGAGCTGCTGCAATGGCTGAGCAAAGAGCATATGAGGGTCTTGACAGAAAAGCCCTGGAGATTTGTGTTCAGAAAAGGGGATAAACTTTAGAAAGAAAGCTACAAATCAAGGAGTGAGAAATCAGTTAATGGCCAGTGATCAGAAGGCAGGAGCATAGCCTTTACCTGGTAGTACAGAAGCAGCAGAAGCAATGAAACTGCAAGCCCTGAGAGACAGTCTGCAGTTTAAACATGAACAAAAACTGGCAGAAATTCGAATGGAAGAGAAGCAAGTCTTGGCCCAGCTGGAGAAAGAAACTAAGGAAAGGAATGGCTGAATTGGAAACAGAATCTGCTAAAAGAGAGGAAAGAGCTCGTAGGTGGTGTCACGGACTCACAGGTTGGGCCCACTCTTGGCCCTGTGTGGTCTGAGGGTGGAACCCCCTTCAGTGAGACCGCCCTTCTCAGGGGTCCACTCTCTCTCAGGGGTTAAGCCCTTCCACCTCCTGGAGCCGCACCTCTCTGAGCCTTAGCACACCTGTCTCTGCCGTGGGCCCCCTCAGGGAGTTTACTTGCTCTGGACCCCGGGGCCTCCACTTCCAGAGGGAATAATGCAACCCTGTTCTCTAGACCGGAGTGACGCTCAGCCAGCATAAAACAGGAGGGTTTATTGAGCGTTTGAACACAGCATAGGAAACTCTCAGGGCCCTCGGGCCTGGCCTCCCTCAGCACAGCACGTCCAAGTCTCCTCTGCATCCAGGTGGGCTCTGCTTGCTCTCCCTCTCCAGCCCAGAGCCCCCCTGCTTCACAGCTGGGCATCTGATATCATCTCCCCCAAGCCCTGCCTCTGTCCATTGTCTTCTCTCCAGGTAAACAGGATCGCCTGGGCCTCCTCTCCCCTCTTCTGTCCTCTGGCTGGAACTGGCTGGTTACATCACCGGGGTCCTCTCTTCGCAGCCCATTGTCCTCCCACTGGCCAGAACCTGCTGCAACTCCTCAGCTGGGCCTCCGGGTCACCAGGCTGCCAGGTCACCAGTCGCTGGGATATCCAGGCCATTGGCTGGGGTCCCAAGTTCCCTCGCTGGTCCTCTGTAACAACAAACTCTCTTTCCCCTCACCTCGTTAAACCAGTAACACCCAGGGAAACTGAGTCCCCCCGCCCCCTGCATGCAAACCATTGGAAAACAAGGAAAAAACAAGAAAATCCCCCACTTTGTCACAGGTGGCATCTGGAGCTGCTGGCTGCTGAGGAGAAAGCTCACGAAATGCAACAGGAGACTCACCAGATGCAACAGAACATGGCCAGACTTCAGCTCCAAGTGAAAAAAGCAAGGGAAGAACAGCTGAAATCGTATCCTCTTGAAAGTCCAGTTTCTAACAATGTTGGTATGTTGTATAACTCTGAGCAGTTGTCTGGGTGTAACCAAATGTACCCCAACACTGCCACCTTTTATGTAAATATTGTTACCGTAAATTCAGTAGAGGGTGACTCCAGAACTTGTGCCAATGCTATGTATAGGAGCGATGATGAAAAATTCATAGAGAGTGTAAAAGTCAATGGTAAAAGCTGTTTAGGGCAAATTATGGCTTCTAACATCACTCTTGTTAAAGCAGATCTTGTCAAAGAGGAGGATTACTTACCGAATCATAGTGTGAATGTTGTAGTCCTCTATGAGTTTACTGTAAGTGTGCCTTTAGCCAGAAATTATCCACCTTGAATGGAATGGTGCTAAGCATGAAGTTATAGCTAGTGTAAGGAAGTTGTTGCTGTCATAGGTTTTACCCCCACTCTGGACTTTAGAGTACAGATATGGGGACCTGCATGTGAACCCCTGAGCTGAATTACCAGCTTAGATCTGGTTTTGCTGCCACCACTCCCAAGTACTAACTCCCTTCCCTGGGTAGCCTTGAGAGACTTCTTCACCAATTTCCTGGTGAACACCAATCCAAACCCTTGGATCTTAACACAAGGAGAATTTAACCGTCCCCTCTCCTTTCCCCCACCAATTCCTGGTGAGTCCAGATCCAATCCTCTTGGATCTTAACACAAGGAAAAATCGATCAGGTTCTTAAAAATAAGACTTTTAATTAAAGGAAGGTAAAAGAAAACCCTCTGGGAGATAGCATACAAGCTGATCTCACAGACAACAGATTCAAAACACAGAGGATGTTTCCCTGGGCAAAACTTAGTTACACAAAAAATACCCAATTTGATTATTCCCTAATGCCCAAGACAAATTACAAAGAAAATAAACATAAACCTATTTATTCCCTTCACTAATACTCACTACTTGATAAGAGGCTGATTTCTGGAGCTTTCCCACTCCGGTCAAAACTGAACTAAACAAAGGAAACTTCCCTCCTTCCTTTTTGAAACATCCATTGGTTCCTCTGATCAGGTGTCAGCTAGGCTAGGTGAATTTCTTAACCCTTTACAGGTAAAAGAGGCATTAACCCTTAACTATCTGTTTATGACAGTTGCCTAAGGATCTTTTGATTGGGGAGAATATTAAAGCTTTGTTCAGTCCACGTAACCAGTCACAGGAAAGGAATGATCTGAAACCTGTGTCTGTTACGGGCAATGATTTGCCTGGGGAGGGTTTCTCCAATTGTGTGTCTAAGGAAAAGAGCTGTTTGTCTGTGAACGGAGTTTCTGAATGTCTGTCTAATGTCTCAGAAGTGAATGTGAAATTAGATCAAGCACAGAAAAAGCTAGTTGGTCAGGAAAAACAACAAGGAGTCTGGTGGCACCTTAAAGACTAACAGATTTATTTGGGCATAACCTTTCGTGGGTAAAAACCTCACTTCTTCAGATGCATAGAGTGAAAGTTACAGATGCAGGCATTATATACTGCAACATGGAGAGCAGGGAGTTACTTCGCAAGTGGAGAACCAGTGCTGACAGGGCCAATTCAATCAGGGTGGATGTAGTCCACTCCCAATAATAGATGAGGAGGCGTCAATTCCAGGAGAGGAAAAGCTGCTTCTGTAATGAGCCAGCCACTCATGTCATGTCTAAGGGGGAACTTTGTCCGTAAAGACACCAGCCGACCAGAGGAACATGAGCTAACACCGGCGTTCCGATAGAACATCCACAGATGTCTGACCACAGGAGTGCCATGGCAACGAATTGACACATATGACCCCAAGATGAGATCATTACTACTACACTAACCTATAGGAGAAGGACACCCCAGCACTAGTAGGGAGAGGAAATACAAATAAGGACGAGGGGAGAAACCCCACTGAACATGCATTGCACCTAGCGACGTCAGCAGAACAGATTATCGGCTACACAACCCAAGCAAGGGATCTGCATGTTGCTGTAGACAGATCAATGAAAAGCTCCACTCAATGCACAGCTGCCAGCAAAACAGCTAACAAGATGTTAGGATTCATAAGGACTGGGATGGGGAATACCACCGAACATGTGTACACAAACCAAGGGGGCAGCCTCCAATACCCTGGGACCACCCTGGCTACTACAGCCCGGCCCACGGGCTATTTTATATCAATCTTTGAGAACTGGGGAAGAAACAGGTCTAAAAAGAACCATTGGCTTATGAGAGAAACCCGCCCGGCGCTGAGGAGAGTTGCTCTCCAGGCAGTGAGAGGAGTGGGGCAGTTTGCCGGGATTGCAGATGGAAGTTCAATCAACAGACAGTGATTAGCCCCTCACCTGGCAGCCGGGACGCTTTGGGGAGCTGCTGTCAGAGGGGAGTGAGGGGAGGGTGGAGCGGGACACTGGAGGGGCTGGGGGGGGGGTCACGGGGCAGGGCGGGGGCCGGTCTGACCGGGGGGGAGGGGCCGGTCGGACGCGGGGGGGGGGCAGGTCACGGGGGCGGTCGGACGGGGGGGCAGGTCACGGGGGCGGGGGGCAGAATGCAGGGCAGGGGGGGCCGGTCGGACGGGGGAGGCAGGTCACGGGGGGCAGGGGCCGGTCGAGCCCGGGGGGCAGGTCGAGGGGGGCCGTTGCTAGCGGCGCTGCCCGGCCCAGAGACCCCGGGGCCGAGGCCCCCACGCAGCGCAGCACCCGGCCGAGGGGCGGGGCCGCCAGGGACCAGGCTCCGACCCGGGACACGAGAGTTCGCCTGAGAAGCGGGAAGGCGCCAGGGGGCGGGGCCGCTGCTGGGGGGGGGGGTCTGAGAGGCGCCGGCGCGGGGGGGGGCGCGGGGCTGGGGGTTCTCTGCGGGGGGAAGGGATGAGCGGGGGGCGGGGTCAAGCTGACCTCGGGGCCCGCCCTTACCTGGGCTGGAGAGGGCGGAAGCGCCGCGGGGCAGGCTGGGAGTTGTAGTTCCTGACTCTCCCAGAGCGGATGGGGGGTTTCCGCACGCGCAGAGCTCACAGAGCGGCGTTTCCCAGAGCACCTGGCACGTGACCCCCCAGGCGTTGGGCTCCGGCAGCCCCGCCCAGGGTCGGGGGCGGGAGAACGGGGTGTGAGCAGCTGCTGGGCATGCGCAGATCCCTGCTGTTCCCTGGCGCTGCGGGGCTGGGCTGAGCAGCGGGGTCTGTGCCGGGGAGACCCATTAACCCCCCAGTGCCCGGCCCGGGCCCTGCCCCGTTGGAGCCGCCCCGGATCCGCCCCACGCTGCGGAGCTGCAGCCTCCAGGTACTGGAGCGAGACCGGGGGCGGGGCTGGGCGGTGACTCTGCCCCAGTGTCCGGGGGGACCCGGCATCTCGCAGCGCCGGGATCTGCTCCCTGGGGCCGCGCCCGCGGGGGGTCTCGGGGGGAGGGGACCGGCCCCATTGTGGTTCCTGCGTGTGGCTGGGCGGGGGCAGTGAGACCGGGCTTGGGGGGAGACCTGGGAAAGGGGCGGATGGAAAATGTTTGTGCAGCCCGGACATGGCCGGGGGAGGAGAAGAGCCGGTGACCCCCGAGGAGCGGGGAGAGAGGGGGGGGCTGAGATCCCCTCGGATTTACTGCTGCCCCCTCCCGTGGGGACCCCCCCATCCTCTCCCGTCCTGCCCCCTTTCTCTAGAGAGCAACGAGCCATATCCAGGGTGACCCACCCCCCCTTTCCCTCTCAAATCCCTGAGAAGGTCTCTGTTCTCCTCCCCGATTGTGCCCCATTTTCCCTCCACTTCGCCAGTGGCCAGTTCAAATCTCAGGTTTGGGGTGACTCCCCCCCCCCCACCCATTTTTTGCTGCAGTGATTTGTCCTTGTTTAGGAGGGAAATCGGTCCCCTGAGTGATTTCTGAAATGGGCAGAGGCTGGGAGAGCCCTGAGACAGGGATACGCTGAGCTGGGCTGGGGGGAGGGGGGGGGGCTCTCTCTGCTGGCAACAGGGCATGGGAAGGCCCGGGAAGGGAAGGGAGGAGCAAGTGTCCCCCATGGAGACTGAACAGCCCCAGGTTTCCCAGTCCCAGCTACTTCCCCCCCTCCCCCACCCAGGAGCCCCCCCACTGCCTGCTAGTCACATTCCCAGACCCCACTGCCAGCCCTCCCCACAGCCGGTGACCTTTTGACTCCAGCCCCACTTCTTTCCCCTGTGAAAGCCACATCACCCAGGGCTCCCTGCCGGCCATGTGAATGTGCTGCAAGAAAAATCCGTCCCATTCTGTTGTTTGAATATCGCTGTATAATCCCCTCAAATTTCTCCTCTTTTCTCTTGAACTGTCGAATGGTGATATAAAATCTCCCCAGATGTTGGTGCTTCTCTCTTATATTGGCAAATATTTAGTTTGTGCCCCATTTTCTCCTCAGGTCTGAAATTCTGATATCAAATTCTTGAAAAATTTCCTGCTTTTCTCCCCAGGTGTCTGACTGAGATCAGGGCTCTTATCGTACGTGGCCCAGGCCTTGCCTGAGATCAGGTGCCCCAGTGTGCCGGGCACTGCACATCCCCTGACCAAGTTTGGGGCACTCGTTGTGCCAGGAACTGCACAGACGCCTACAGAGAGCAGGGACCTTGTTGTGCCGGGTGCTACAGTGACCCTGACTGAGTTCCGGGCCCCTGTTGTGCCAGGCCCTGCATCAACACAAAGTGAAATCAGGCTCCCATGGTGCCAGGTGCTGCAGAGACGGCAAAGAAAATCAGGGACCTTGTTGTTCCTGGAGCCGTGGAGACCCCAAGTGATATCTGGGTCCTGTTCCGCCGGGCGCCGCGGAGACCCCGAGTGAGGTCAGACCCCACTGTTGTGACAGGTGCTGTGGAGACCCCAAGTGAGATCTGGGCCCTGTTCCGCCGGGCGCTGCAGAGACCCCAACTGACATCAGGCCCCCCATTGTGCCAGGTAAAACTGAGACCTGGACCGAGATCACAGCCCCCCTTGTGCCAGGCAGTGCACAACTGCGGCCCAGATTTCTGCCTCCATTGTGCTGGGCACTTCAGAGACCTCGACTGAGATCTGTGTCCCCGTTGGGCCTGGCACTGCACTGACCCCAACCGCGATCACGCCCCACCACTGTACTGGTCACTGCACAGACCCTGACAAAGATCCTGGCCCAACATTTTGCCAGGCACTGCAGGGACCCCAAACAAAATCAGGGATCCTGTAATGCCGGGAGTTGCAGAGCCCCTGACTGAGATCAGGCCCCCTGTTGTGCAGGGCTCTGCACAGACACTGACCAAGATCAGGGTCCCCCTTGTGCCAGGTGCTGAACAGACACCCAGGGTATGTCTACACTGCCATTAAAACCCCCCAGCTGGCCCATGGCAGCTGACTCAGGCTCAGGCGAAGGGGCTGTTTAATTGCAGTGTAGATGTCTGGGCTCGGGCTGGAGCCAGGGTGTAGGACCCTGCGAGGTGGGAGGGTGCCAGACATTTGGCTCCAGCCCAAGCCGGAACATCTGCACCACCATTAAACAGCCCCGCAGCCTGAGCCGTGTGAGCCTAAGTCAGTGGGCACGGGCCAGCCGCCGGTGTCTAACTGCAGTGTAGACATGCCCACAGTGACAGTCCTTGCCATAAAAAACTCAAAGGCTAAATAGGCCAATGGTGGGAGGTGACTCTCCATTTTACAGATGGGGAAACTGAAGCTCAGAGAGCGGAAGTACAGTAATTTGCTCAAGTTTGCATGGAGAATTTGGGGCAGAACTGGGAACTGAACCCAGATTGTTTGAATTCTTGCCTCTCCCCTTAACCCCAAGCCCAGCGTGTGTGTGTACAGCGTTGTTTTGGTCTATGTTTGCCTTGCATTGGCTTCCAAGGGAGGCTGTGGAATTTCCTTCTTTGGAGGTTTTTAAGACCAGGTTAGAGGTACACCAGTCTGGGATTGTCTAGGGATACTTGGTCCTGCCTCAGCACAGGAGGCTTGAGCAGACGCCCTCTCAAGATCCCTTCCATGCCTACATGGAAATCATTCTCTTTTGTGGATAGAGGTTGTGGCGGTCAGAGGGCAGGGAACGGGCGGGCAGTCAGGAAGGAGGGGGGGTTGGATGGGGTGGCATGGGGCAGTCAGGAGCAGGGGTTCCGGAGGCGGTAAGGGGGCAGGGAGCGGGGGGGGTGGATAGAGGGCAGGGGAGTTCGGGGTGGTGGTCAGGGGACAGAGATGTGGATAGGGGTCGGAGCGGTCAGAGGGCGGGGAACAGGAGGTTGAATGGGGGTAGGGGTCCCAGGGGGGCAGTCAGGAAGGAGGGGGGGTTGGATGGGGCGGCGGGGGGCAGTCAGTAGCAGAGGTTCCGGGGACAGACAGTGAGAATGGGTGGTTGGATGGGGAAGGGGTCCCATGGGGGGCAATCGGGAATGAGAGTAAGGATTGGATGGGGCGGTGGGGGGCAGTCAGGGGTGGGGGGTCTGGGGGCGGTCAGGGGACAGGGAGAGGGGGGGGTTGGATAGGGCGGGGGGCTGGGCCACGCTTGGCTGTTTGGGGAGGCACAGCCTCCTCTAACCGGCCCTCCATACAATTTCGGAAACTCAATGTGGCCCTCAGGCCAAAAAGTTTGCCCGCCCCTGCACTGGTGCAAACCCTTAGTACAGACAGAACTTACACTAGTGCACTCTGATTGGCACTGGTGCACCATGTCCCAGTTTGAAGGTTTGGGGTGCGGGGGGACAGTGACCTCACTGAGGCCTGGGGCTGGCTGAACAGTGCAGCTGGTAACGGAGGGGCAGCAGTGAGTGCTGGGGTATGAGTCAGGAGCACAGGACTGGACACTGACTTCTCCTGACCCAGGACACCCCCAGCTGTGTGCAGGGACGGCAGCTGAGCAGCCCTGCCAAGACAGCCTGTGCCTCCATTGGCAAAGCACGTCTTCCTGCAGCCTAATACAGTGGGGTCTGGGGACCTTTCCAGGCTGCGGGTGACGGGGCTCTGGACTTACCGGGGTCTGTTCCGGGGTCTGTTCCAGGGTCTGTCACTGACCTGCTTGATGACCTGGGGGAAGTCACAGCCCCTCTCTGTTTTCCTCCTACCCACTGTCTACTTGGATTGGGATCTCTTTGGGGCAAGGACTGTCCCTCTCTGTCTGTGCAGTGCCCAGCACAATGGGGTGCTGATCTCAGTCAGGTTCTCTGCCATGCGCAGCACGATGGGGCCCTGATCTCCACCAGTGTCTGTGCAACGCAAGGCACAGTTTATAGACTCACAGACTTTAAGGCCAGAAGGGACCATCGTGGTCATCTAGTCTGAGCTCTTGCCCATCGCAGGCCACTGAACCTCACCCACCCACTCCTGTAACAGACCCCTAACCTCTGGCTGAGTTACTGAAGTCCTCAAATTGTTATTTAAAGACTTCAAGTTACAAAAAAATCCACCATTTACACTAGTTTAAACCTGCAAATGACCCATGTCATGCCATGCCCCATGCTGCAGAGGAAAGCAAAAAAAAAACAACCCCAGGGTCTCTGCCAATCTGAGTCTGGGCAAAATTCCTTCCCATCCCCAAATATGGCAATCAGTTAGACCCTGAGCATGTGGGCAAGACCCAGCAGCCAGACACCTGGGAAAGAATTCTCTGTAGTAATTCAGAGCCCTCCCCATCTAGTGTCCCATCGCCGGCCTTTGGAGATATTTGCTGCTAGCAGTTGCAGACTGACTACATGCCATTGTAGGCAGTCCCATCATACCATCTCCTCCATGAAGGTATCGAGCTCAGTCTTGAAGCCAGTTAGGTTTTTTGCCCCCACTGCTCCCCTTGGAAGGCTGTTCCAAAACTTCAGTCTGACAGTTAGAAACCTTCGCCTAATGTCAATCCAAAACTTGTTGATGGCCAATATCCATTTGTTCTAGTGCCAACATTGGTGCTTAACCTAAATAACTCCTCTCCTTCCCTGGTATTTATCCTTCTGATGTATTTCTAGAGCGCGTTTTGGTTAGACTAAACAAGCCAAGCTCTTTGAGTCTCCTCTCATATGGCAGATTTTCCATTCCTCGGATCATCCTAGTAGCCCTTCTCTGCACCTGTATCACTTTGAATTCATCCTTCTTAAACATGGGAGACCAGAATGGCCCACAGTATTTCAGGTGAGGTCTCATCAGTGCCTTGTATAACAGTACTAACCCTTCCCTGGGTCTACCGGAAATACCTCGCCTGATGCATCCTAGGACTGCATTCACCTATTTCACGGCCGCATCACACTGGGGGTCCGGGGCTCTGATAGTTTGGGATGTTCCTTTTCCCAAAGTCAGTTCTTTCCCTTTATTGTGCCTGATGCCACTCTCTTCTTAACTTGCTTTGGTTGTTCAAGTTTTTAAATGGGATCTAATAATTGCAAAGCTGAATGAAAGATAAAACAAACAGAACCATTTGAATATTGGCACATAGCTGGTAGAACTATACCTACTGAAGGTCTGCTGTAATTACCTGGTTCCCTATAGCATTTTCTGGGGGGGTGCATAAAGCAATGTCAGAGAGCCAAAAACGATTTTAGGGCAAAAGGGCTCGTCAGGTGTTTGCTCTCTAGGCAGCATGTCACCGGCCAAGGCTTGCAGTCTTTCAGGAGTGGTGTATTTAGTAATCTCAAAATAAAAGGTTAAAACTGCTGATTCACAATATCCAATGAAATCTTGCAGACAATTACACAAATAGACTCTAACGCTATTTAAACAACATGGTATTAATACTGATTAAAAACTGAAATTAAAATGACGAGATAAATGCATGAGAAATGAACTGACATCTAATTTCCATTTCTTAATGCCTGAAATTTTGACACTCGCTCACACCATCTTTTTTTAAAAAGTGATGCACAGCACACAAAGTTAATTCATGAAAGCACACCAATTATTGACTGCTTTGTGTTGCATAAGCATCTGATTAAACCGCTAATTCAAACTGTACCACTGTAAATGGCAATGCATCAACACAGCTTAGCTCCAATGTGCTTAAATGTGAATGAAAAGTTTCTAAATTAAATACATGGCAGGATGGTAAACCGGGGGAAATTACACAGAAGTGCCTCTACCCAGTCCTGTTCACTTCTTGTCCCAACCCCCCATGAGTTCTGGCCTCTTGGTGAACTCAGCTCCCAGTCCCACATCAGCTGTGCCCTCTCCCAGCCTAACCCATTTCTACTGCACTTCTTCATCCCCCTTGTCCAGGCAGGGGTTGGCGCTGCAGCCCCTAATCACTGTCTCTCATACTGGGGCTATTTAGATTTCAGGGAGCGATTTGCCAGAGTTACTGACTCTGGGAGGTGGGAGAGAGGAGAGGCTGAGAGGGAGTTTGCTCCCCACACTCTGTAGGGCCATGTTCAACCCTGGTAACCTCCATGTTACCTCATCCTCCAACCTCCCCCGTGTGTCTCTGCTCATGTGTCAGTGTGTCACCTTCTGATCATAATGCCACTGGCCTCAGCAGAGCTCCCAGACTGGAGCTACATCCCAATAGGGTTACAGTACTGAGAGTAAAATACATCACAGGGAGGGTGTAATTATCCTCAAAGGAAGCACTACAGTCCAGGAAGCGAAAGAATTCAAGTATTTAGTTATTTAAAAGTATGCTTGAAAGGATTGGATTTTTATTAATAAATTGCAGTAAATGTTGATTTCACTGTACACGCACACAGATGAAAAAAATTTATATAGGTAAAATACAGAAATGCTTCTGGAGAAAGTTGAGTTTGATTTAAGGATATTTACACTGTATATTTTGCATGTGACATTGACAATTTGTGTTTGAACAGTTATAAAGATTTGGCTTTGGGAATCTCATTTACTGTATTTAAATAATTGTTGTCTGACCACCCCCATAACTTCCCACAGCTCTGAACATTGAAATTGGAAACATTGAAAAAAGGGCTTAAAATAAATATATCATCTATTGAAACTAAAAAAAGAAATCGACAAAATGAATGTTGCTAAACCCACTGAACAGCAATTGCAATATGCTAGGGGATGGAATTTCACAGCTAAGGCACCAACCTTATTTCTGCCCTATAGTGACACCAGGCAATCGCCATAAGGCTACGAATAAGGCATGTTAGTGTATAAAGTCCCAGATTAGATTATACCAATTTGTAAAGACACATGAGATCTGTCCCTCAGGGTATCACCTTCACTGGGTTGTTTCTTCTTGTAATTCCCAGAAGTCAATAGATAAATAACGTTCTATCCGTTATGAAGTGGCCATTTCAGATTTCTGGGGAGTGTCTACTATTTTGCACTAGGGGTCAGGTCCTTGGAGAGACGGAACCTTGGTTTCATTTTAACTTGTGCATGCCCAGCAGCTTCCGGAATTTGGTTCAAAGTATTTACATGTTTCCCTGGCCTGTTTTTAAAAGTGCTGCTATAGAAAGTGGGGAGGGGCAGGAACTCACTGCAGGATCAGTAGCTGAGTCCCTTAGATATTTATAGCTCATCGGAAGAAGGACGGGGATTGGTGGGTTTCTGGGGATTTAATAATAAACACACAAATATCGTTGTTCTTAATGAATTTTCATCTTCTAATTTCCATAACCCTCTAATTATCCCTGGCTGCCCCGGGGAGTCTGGGGAGGGAGTACTAGTAAACTCCTGGGGCCAGTGTGGAACCTAAAGCACAAGAATCTTTCTGTGGCCGGCTCAAAGTCACCCACCGTGAAATTCACTTCAATGGATAAATCCCTAGTTGCTGGGCTCTGCCGAGGGGTGGGGGGGTGAATTCCATCCCCCATTCCTGGGCATGGACACCCTTCACCCCCACAATCCTCACCCCGATCTCAGACACTACCCCAACCTTCCCCTGCAGTGATGGACCCACTTGATGCTGCCAGATCCATCTGCCATGGGACCTAGAGGGGGCAGAGGCCCAGCTCCAGAACTGCTACCCCTGCCCAGAGCCACCATGCTGTGCTGGGGTTGCCCTGGCTTTCCAATCTGCAGATGGGTCCAGCTGTTTGGGGACCCTGCCCATGCACCCACCACACACAAACTTCCTCACAACACACATCCCAGGATGGGGAAGGACCATCTGGGACTGGCTGCAGTCTCCCCTTGCTGCTGTGAGAGGAATGGGGTGGTCCCTCATATAGGACACAAACATACCCAGGCGCAGAAGGGAAATGTAGTTTCTTCCAGGGGCTTATAAATGTTTGGTTTAGAGTCCTGAGCTCTGTCTTCCTGTTTGTCTCCTTCTGCCACTTTCAGATCTCTTGGCAAGACAAGGTGGGTGAGGTCATTTCTTTTTAGAACCAATTAAAAATCCCTCTCTCTGATATCCTGGGACCAAAATGGCTACAACAACTCTCTTCCCTTTGTACCCCCTCCCACTTTCACCTCCCCCTCAGCTGAGACCGTCCCATGTGATGGGAAAATAAGGGTTCAGTCCAGTCACTGGATTGGGTCTTGCCAGCACTGACGGGAGTGAAAGCCTGTGTGCATTAATGACAGCAGCAGGTCTGGGACTCAGAGACATAGGGAGAAGAGATGGGAGTGAGCAGGTTATGTTATGTGCAGGGTGTGAGTTACTCAGGCGGTAATTCTGCGCCGCTGCGTACGCATAGAATTCACGTCCAGCGCAGAATTTCTTTTTTTTGCCTGAAGAAGATGCATTGTCTGAGAAATGCTGCAGTTCTGCCTTTCACCCACCAAGGCCCCTGTGCACCAGAACAGCCCGCAGCCAGCTGGGTTCATCTTGGTGGGAAATTGTTGCCCTGAGCTATACCCCAAATGGGAAGAGAGTCAGTGGGAGCAACTTGGGAGAGTCCTGAGACACGGCTGCCTCTGGGGGTGGGGACAGGGTGGTCATTCTCTACTCACAAGAGGGTGTGGAAGGGGGCACAGGAGGAGCATGTGTCCCCCATGGAAACTGCCCAGCCCCAGGTTACCCAGTCCCAGCCGCTTCTGCCCCCCACCATACCCCCAAACCTTTTCACCCCTCCAACTATCAGCTGCCAGCCTTCCCTCGCTGCTACCCCTTCCTGACTGGCAGAGAACCTCTAAGCTCTAGCCCCTTCAAGTTGCCTTGCCCAGGGCTTTGCTGCCTGTGTAAATGGCAGGTAGGGATGGGGAACCATCACTTTCTGTGTATTTGCTGAACATTCATCTAGTCACTGTCACCTTCATTAATGCAAAGTTAAGGTTGCCCAGCAGTATGTTGGGCCCTGCAAAAGTCAAACCTCCAAAAACTCAAAAATACAGAGCTAATGTACATGCCAATGCAACCTTAACTCTGCCCCCTGGAGCTGGCAACAGCCACTGGGCGGTATCTGCCTGCACTCCCTGTGTTAGGTGTAGCTGCACTGAAAGGTAGAGGCGTTAGAACAGCTTGGTGGAGGTGTGATTGTGATATGAGACGATCTGGGTCTGAATCCCCCATGTGTGCGATGAAAGGAGAGAGATGCATGTGTACCTTGAGTTTCCAGACTGTATCGTTTCTGCACTGAGCTGTGCATATTGTCAGGAGGAAACGGGACTGTTTGCCATAGGGGATGGTCAGCAGTGAGGTGGGATCTGAGAGCAGTCTGTGCTTAACGATGGGTAAGTGAATGTAGAATGTTAGCTGGAACTTCTGCAAGTAAGGATGAAAGAGTTGTAAAAAGGGATGAAGAGGTGTTCAGTTGACCAAGTGTGCAGCTGTTTCTGGGGAGCAGATTGTGTCTGAGTGTAGAACAGGTGTCAGTAGCTCCTGTACAACGCAGCTCACCTAAAACCAAATTCCGTCTTAGCAAAGATAAAGTGCTTGATTCTGTGCCATGGTTGTCATTTTCCCTAGTACTTTAGTGATGGGCACTATCTCAAATGGCCGGGTGCACATAGGTGTATTGTAGGAGTAAAGAAAGGGTCATTGTTCACGTGGGTCAGAATTAGGATTACATTGGTGTGTACCTTATCTCTGCATTTCCTGATTATTACAAGTTTGAGTTTTGCTGATGTCTGTTCTGGAGGGGCACCAGAGAGCTCCGGGCAACCTTAATTCCTGCGTTCATAAAGTTTTTTGGAAGTGAATTTCCTAGCTTTTTGCACAGAACGATGTTGGCGGGAGGAGTTAGCAGCCCTATAGCAGTTGTGGGTCTCACACAAGTTTGCAATCAGGGGCACAGAGAAGTGCAATGACTTACCCAAGGTCACCCAGCAGGCCCATGGCAGAGCCAGGAATAGTCCCCATCCAATGCTCTCTCCACGTAGTTGCTGGGTGATTCTGAAATGCTCCTCCCTTCTCCTATACTTTTCATTACGGTGGAATGGGAATAATGGTCATGCTACAAATGTCTCTCTCCTTCTCCACCTCCTCCTCCTGCCACCATTTCCAGCTCGGCCCCTCCTTCTTGTCCATCCCCTCCAGCCCTCTCTGGGCACTGTAGGAGCCAGTAGCTGTCTCCTGTCCTAGGCTGCTGCACACGTATTACAGGCAGCAGCAGCAGCGTACGGTCTGGCACATGCCACCTTGGTGATGTAGCCTGAGCTGGGCCCCTCACTGCTACTTCCAGCTGGGCCCCCTGCCCCTATCTCTGCCCAGTCTGCCCCGCCTCCAAACAGGCCCCCTCCCCTATACACTCTGGCCTGCCCTCCACACCATACATGTATAACGTGCCTTTAAACTATTCATATTTTGGATTTGGGATGATTAAATTTGTGTTACCTTCAGCTCCCCCTCACCCCAGTTTCAGGTGTTTGGTGGTGCCCCGATGGTTTTCCGTGGATAGTTTGGGAGGGAGCAAGGCTGGTCACTTGAGCCTTGAGTTACCTTGCAACTGACTAGTGAGGAGTGACGACTCCCTCTTGGGTGGATGGGCCAATCCCGGGGCCTGTTACCTCTCGGTGATTGATTTTCCATTCCAAGTCCATAAAGTAGATTTTCAATATAAATGCTTTGTTCCTTACATGTGACCCATACGTTGATCTCTCCGTCATTATGAGTCTTGGCCAGTTATGAGCTTTCTGTAGACACCTCACATGACCATCCTCCAAGAGATGTGTTTGGTGTGATGGGTTTGTCAGGTCTCAGGTGAGAGCTGCTGGCAAAGACCAAGTGACCCTTTGCCGAGGGATCTCTGTGTCACTGTCTGACCCCTGTAGGCCAGGGAGAGGACGACTTTCTGCCAAAGGCCTTCAGGACGGGTGCTGAGTTCACTGCAGTGCCCCTTGTCCCCTCTCCATTTCCCTTCTCGGTGTGCTGTCTGGGACGCTGCCCCGCTTCCTGCTCCACAGGCCACCCCATATCTACTCCATGTGCCAGGCTGCTGGCAGCCCCCAGTGAGAGGCCATCCAGCCCATCAAACTGGTGCCCAACTGCTGGGCCTCAGGCCTTCTGGGGTGCACCTCTGTGAGTCCAATTGCCCCCTGCCCCAGGGGTGCTACAGGGGCATGTCCTTCTAGTGTGTCACGGCTCCACCCTCTGGCTGAGGCCTCGGGGCACTTTCTTCCTCTCTCGGGGTACCAGGTGAAACAGCAAAAGAGCCGACTGTTAGCAAACAAGGGTAAATAAAGGTATGAAAGAAAAGAAATGGGGGGGGGACTGTGGACAGATCCCATCAGGATATGGGCCCCTCTTACTTCTGGGGGCCCTGGGAGCATCTCAGTCCCCTTCAGAGTTTACTGGGTCTTCAGTGCAAGTTTCAGCCTGCTCCCCCTTTGAGCTCCGGGGATCCCCATCCTCCCTCGGTGAAGGCCAGAGCCCCAAATGCTGCCAACCCTCTATTTGGGGCTGGAGATGCTCCAGAGACTGTTCCCTTCCTAGGGTTGCTCCCATCTGAGTAGAGTAGGTCTCTCCTGTTAACTCCTGCTCCAGTCCTGGCATGGTTTGCAGGTGTGGAGGGGCTGGGCCTGTCCAGACTAAAGCAGCAGTTTAACCCCTTCTCTGCCAGCATGGGCTTTATATAGCCCTTCACAGGCACCCAGATCCAGGGTGCGTGTGAAACCCATCACCCCCTATCAGCCCCATGCCTGATGTAGTGAGGCGACCCACTGGCAGCATTGCCTTTAAGGGTGCTGCTCCCTCCTGCTCCCACTTCCTCCCCTTCCCCATTACTGCCACCACAATGCCTGTCACCTTCACTTCCTGAGGTGTGTTTTTTTATCCCTTTCCCTATCCCGCCCCCCAGGATCCGTTGTGCACCATCTGTCACTCACCACTGTCTCCGGAGACAAGGCAGGTCCTGGGGCGCAGGTGATGCTATGCTGGAGAGCCATCATCACTCCAGGAGTGGCAGCCTTGACCGCCCTTGAAGGTTGCCGGGATGCTGACGTGCACTGGAGGAGAACTGGGGCTTGACTGAGTCCATGGACCATTTGGCCCACACTGTGTCACTGTAAAGCCTGCTCTGCATTGCTGCCAATTGCTGCTGGTGGCGTTGTGCCCGTAAGTCTCTGTAACGCTGTCTTCAGTGACTCGAGGGCATGAGCACCAGCCTCAGGCAGACTGGGAAGAAGCAGGGCACAAACCCCACATTGGTTGTGAGGTCTATATGGAGATTTCACCAACCAAGTATCCAGTGTAAACGCTTCAGGCACTGTAACAGCATTAACATGGAATCACGGACAGTCCCCTTGGGTCATCCCATATATCTCACCACCCAGGGGAGCCTACCTTTGTGACAGATGGTCCCGTACACCAGGGGTTCTCAACCTGTTTCTTTCTGAGGCCCCCCCAACATGCTATAAAAACTGCACAGCTCACGTGGGCCACAATAACTGGTTTTCTGCATATAAAACCAGGGCTGGTGTTAGGGGGTAGCAAGCAGGGCAACTGCCTGGGACCCCATGCTACAGGGGCCCCCACAAAGCTACATTGCTTAAGCTTTGGCTTCAGCCCTGGGTGGTGGGGCTCAGGGCCCCGGACTTCAGCCCCATGTGCTGCGACTTCAGCCTTCTGCCTTGGGCCTCGGTGAGTCTCATGCTGGCCTTGCTTGGCAGCCCCCCTGAAACCTGCTCGTGGCCCACCGGGGGCCCCAGACCCCTGGTTGAGAACCACTGCCTTACACCATGAATCACAGCAATGTTCAGGTTACTGCCAGTCCCAAAGAACCAGCCACTTAGGTCAATTGAATCTAGATCTCACAACAAAGACAACACTTGTAGCCAGTCCTGTAATAACCTGTATTAAGATTTATTTAAAAGGAAACAAGAGTTGTTTACAAAGTTAAAGCAGGTAATCATATAGATGCAGACGAGTTAGTCTTAAATTTCAAAAGGATATAGAAACTTCTATAATAAGCAAGCTCTACATATTCTTTAGGTATAACCCAGGCTAAGCAGCTGGGTACCTCTTGCTTATGCCTAGAAACTTTGCCCCCCAGAGTCCAAGCAGCATACAGATGATCAGTTCCTTCTGTATGGGGTTTTTATCTCCTTCCTGCAATGTGCTCTGAGCTGCAAACTCAGTTAATGGGAAGTCAAGAGCACAACAACAGGTGTTTGCCTTCTTTAACATCCCATAATACTCTATCTGGTGTTGATGGACCTTTCCTGCAAGGCAGGGTGTAATGCATTCTGTTACCAATCAGCACTTCACATAGGTAAAGTCTCTCTCCTGTCTGGTGATTTACATAGCCACAGAGGCTCACAATGCAACTAGTCAGATGTTAACCCAGGCAGCAACCCACAAGCATTCAATCAAGTCTAAACACTAAACACATTCTTATCATTCTAATAGCTGTCTTAACAATACTAGCACAGGTGAGCCAGACTGATTCCAGCTATGCATTTGTCCATGTTCAGTTAAGACATGGGGGCTTTTGCAAGAGCTAACATCTCATTTGCCAGTGTCACAGGCAGGATGGGTAGGGATGGTGTCTCTAGCCTCTGTTTGCCAGAAGCTGGCATGGGTGACAGGGGATGGATCACTTGATGATTCCCTGTTCTGTTCATTCCCTCGGGGCGGGGGCGGGGGTGGGGGAGGCATTGGCCACTGAGCTAGATGGACCATTGGTCTGAGCAGTGGGCCATTCTTATGTTTACAGTCTCTATCAGGAGTATCTACTCATTTGGACTCACTGCGAAGCCACAGAAAGAAACAAGGTGCTGAGGCAAGGAGGCCCAGTCTCAGAGCTCCTGGGGTCACGCTTGCCAAAAGCTAAAACTAGGCCCAGCCCATGAAAGCGGCACTCCCAGGAGAGACTGTATAAAGGCTGGAGCATCAAACAATTTTGTAAACCTGAGACAGCTGCCCTGGGGACAATGACAGGGAGAATCCCCCAAAGTGCCTCCTTTGATTCTGCTCTTCTCTGGCCTTTGGTTCATAGAACTGGAAGGGACCTCGAGAGGTCATCTAGTCCAGTCCCCTGCACTCAAGGCAGGACTAAGTATTATCTAGACCAGTGGTCTCCAAAGTGGGGTGCGCAAGAGGATCCTTGGGGGTGCGCGGCAGGAGGAGCGCTTTCTTTTTTTTATTATTATTTTTTTGCTTCGTCAGGCGGGAGTCCGAGCTGCCTTTTTTTTTTTTTTTTTTTTTTGCTTCGGCAAAAATGGTGGAGCCGGCGTGGCAGGGGGTGCGTGCCATGCCTAACAGGTGTTTGTCCAGCCTTCTCTTAAAAATACCCTGTGATGGAGATTCCACAACCTCCCTAGGCAATTTATTCCAGTGCTTAACCACTCTGACAGGTGGTTTTTCCTAATGTCCAACCTAAACCACCCTTGCTGCAATTTAAGCCCATTGCTTCTTGTCCTATTCTCAGAGGTTAAGAACAACAATTTTTCTCCCTTCTCCTTGTAACAACCTGTTATGTACTTGAAAACTGTGATCATGTCCCCTCTGTCTTCTCTTCTCCAGACTGAAAAAAATTGGGTTTGTTTAATCTTCCCTCATAGGTCATGTTTTCTAGACCTTTAATCATTTTTGTTGCTCTTCTCTGGACTTTCGCCAGTTTGTCCACATCTTTTCTGAAATGTGGAGTGGAAGAATTACTTCTTGTGTCTTGCTAACAACACTCCTGCTAATACATCCCAGAATGATGTTTGCTTTTTTTTTGCAACAGTGTTACACTGTTGACATATATTGAGTTTGTGATCCACTATGACCCCCCAGATCCCTTTCCGCAGTACTCCTTCCTAGGCAGTCATTTCCCATTTTGTATGTGTGCAACTGATTGTTCCTTCCAAAGTGGAGTACTTTGCATGTGTCCTTATTGAATTTCATCCTATTTACTTCAGACCATTTATCCAGTTTGTCCAGATCATTTTGAATTGTAATCCTATCCTCCAAAGCACTTGCAACTGCTCCCAGCTTGGTGTCGTCCGCAAACTTGATAAGTGTAATAGGGAGACTCTGTTACTGGGAGGGTTTCACCATGTCTCAGAGGGTTACACCCTGGTGGGAGGGGGCTAGGCCTGTACTGGAATAAGGTCACTCTGTGCTTCACAGTGTGGCAGAACCTAGAATGTCCGTTAGCAGGGAAAAATCTGGGGGGAATCAGCTTCTGAAATGGACAAAAGCCCCATCTGACTTCTCTCACATTGCCCTTCTCACCCTGGCAGGCTACAGAATAATATCCACATTTCGCTCCAGATCCTCCCATCCTCCCAGGGGGAAGGAAATGGCTGCAATGGAGCTGGCTCAGGTAAGGGATTATCAGGGAGCTGGTGGTGGATTCTGCTTGGAGGGAGAGGAGCAGTAAATGCATAGGAGGGTGGGAGCTGCTGGAGGTGGTGGGAGGCAGGAAATATCTAGGGTGGAGAAAGGGAGGGGTCAGAATGTGAGAAACCTGCTGAGATTTGTGTAATCTAGGGTGTGATGGGTTGTCACCCCCGGGGTGCAGTCTGGGGGGCTTCTGGGAACTGCTGTGCCCTCTAACCCTCAAGCTGGGCTGGCCTATCTCACACTGCTTTGCTGGATATTCAGCCAGCCTCTCCAGGCCCTGTTATCACCCAACATGACAGCAGGTGGCGCCATACACCCAACTAAGCTACCTGAATGCTTTACCTAAGCCACTCAAGGACAGATAGAAGACAACAGCCAATTTCCCAGCTCCCCAACCTTGCACACCTGCTGTAGTAGAAATCCAGAATTATACCATCTTATACTGCATAGGGATCTGTATAATGAAAGCCCATTAATATAGTTCGCCTTCCCCTCGATATGGGATAGATATGCACAACAAGCTTGTGCTAACCAAGCTGAGATTTTCCCCAGACACTTCACTCAAAATACACTGGTTAAGATAAAGCATAAAATAAATTCATTTACTACAGAAAGATGGATTTTAAGTGATTATAAGTGATAGCAAACAGATCAAATCAGATTATTTAGCAAATAACCAAAAACTCAAACTAAGCCTAACATACTAGATGGATAGAATTTGAATTAGCAATTTCTCACCCTGACTGATACAAGCAGTCCACCAAGTTTCCATACACAAGCTAGAAATCCCTTTACCCTGGGACCAGCACTTCCCCCAGTTCAGTCTTTGTTCCTCAGGTGTTTCCCGGAGTTCTCTTGTCTGGGGAGTGAGGCCAAGAGATGATGTCACACCCCACCTTATGTAGCTTTTCCACATGGCAGGAACCCTTTGTTCCAAACTCAATTCCCAGTCCAGTTTGCGGAAAAATACAGGTACCAAAATGGAGTTCAGTGTCATGTGATCTGGTCACATGACCTAGCATGCCTTGCTGAGTCATAGTAGCCATGATTCATAGGCTGGCTGAAACATTCACAGGCGGGCTAAGCTCTTCCACGGTCCATTGTCTTTGTTGATGAGCCATGAGCGCTATCTGGCTTCCTCGTTGTACCTGAAAGATTAGTTGTGGGTGTTACCCAGAGTAAGCACATTTGAAATACAGAGTCAATATTCATAACTTCAGATACCAGCATGATCCATGCACACAAATAGGATAATCATATTCAACAAATCATAACTTTTCCAATGACACCGCACATGACGCATCTTGCACAAAATGCATCATAATTATGTCTTGATCATATTATAATCATACCACTATGCTGAATATGTGGTGTAGCATCAGATAGGGCCTAATTTCAAGGCACAGGAGTTGGGAATGGAACTTCCCCTCTTTGTGGAACAGGAAATAACCCCCCAGCCAGGGCTGGGAAAACTTCCCAGACTCCCAGTGCTGGAGCCTGAATCCACTCACACTTCATTAGTTACCACCACCCCAAATCTTTGTGGCAACTGCAAACTTTATCAGTGATGATTTTATATTCTCTTTTAGGTCATTGATAAGAATGTTAAATAGCACAGGGCCAAGAACCAATCCTTGCAGGAACCCGCTAGAAATAAATCCACTCGACCGTGATTCCCCATTTACAATCACAGTTTTTAATCTAATGTATGCCGTGTGTATTTTGTATCATTCTAGGTTTTTAGTCAAAATATTGTGCTGAACCAAGTCATATGCCTTACAGAAGTTTAGGTACCGAACTTTTGATCTCATCCAATAACGATATACAGTTAGTTTGATAGGATCTATTTTCTCTAAACCTTTGTTAATGGGTACTAATTATATTATCCTCCTTCAATTCTTTATTAATGAAATCCAGTATCGGCTGCTCCATTATCTTGCCCAGTATTGATGTCAGACTGACACTCTTGTAATTAGCTAGGTTTATCTCTTTTATACTTTTTAAATATTGGCACAGCATTAGCTTTATTCCAGTCTTCTGGAATTTCCCCAGTGTTCCAAGTCCTAATTAAAATCAACATTAACAGTCGTCCATGCTCCTCTACCAGGTCTTTCAAAACTCTTGGATACAAGTTATCTGGACCCTCTGAATTCAACATGTCTAACTTTAATAGCTGCTGTTTAATGTTCTCGTGAGTTATTGTTGGAATAGAAAGAGTGTCGTCGTCAACGTCTTATGATAAGAGTTACATCATCTGTTTTTCTCCAAATCCAGGAGAGAAATATTTATTGAACGCTTTTGCATTATTTGTGATAATTCTGCTGTTTCTGTCTAGTAATTTACCACTACCATTGTTAGGATTAATTTTGTACTTAATATACTTTTAAAAGCTTCCTTCTTATTTTCATTGATTGATCATTGATTTCTGATAGCTTCCCTTACCAATTTTCTACAATTCTGACCTTCTAGCTTATATTCTTTACTATTGACTTCCCCTTTCTTCCATATATTTTATTTGGAGAGTGTTGGGATTCCTAGCAGGGAGCCACCAGCAGGGTCCAGAGACAGCCCCATCTCCTATATCAAGCTCTGGCTAGTAGGTATGTGAAGACCCTGCCTCCATCTGTCAGCTGGGAGACACAAAGGTTCTCTCTTTCTACCCTCTGATGCCTCCTGGCTGCTCTAAGCAAGGTGGGGTGGGACTCTGTTAACATGTGCCTCGCGGAGCTTCCATTTACCTGGGCTGCTGTTCTGTGAATAGTGGGGTTGTGACTGGGGCAGCAGGTACTGAGTGTTGGACTCTTGCTCTTTCAGGAGCCAGTGACTTTCGAGGAGGTGGCTGTGGATTTCACCAGGGAAGAGGGGGCTCTGCTGGACCCCACTCAGAGAGCCTTCTACAGGGATGTTATGCAGGAGAACTATGAGACGGTGGTCTTGCTGGGTAAGGAGTCCTGTCCCCTTGGTTATTAGAAGCTGTGGGGGCTCTAAAGAACCTGAGTAGTAGTAACTTTATACCTTTATTCGTCATACAACTTTTGACAAGTTTCCTTGCCCCCCTTTTTTTTGCCTTATCTCCTACCCACTAGTATAATTTTTGGACATGTGCCTTTTCAGTGCTGTCAGTCATTTTAAAATTGCATTTAATGTATACTTATTGGATACATTAATAACTACAGTTTTCATGCCTTCCTCATTTTAAGAGGAAAATATGCTGCCTGTAGAATTCTAAATTGAGTAAATAGGTGTATGACTCATGCATAGCTTGTGTGACAGTCGATGAGCTCCGCTTTTGATATGAGAGTGTATAATGTTACTTTTCAGGACCCCACGGGTGAAGGGAGAACAGAGCCGTGGGAGGGGAGGAGAAGAGGGGCAGTAGATAAAATTCTGGGGTGCCAGGACATGGGGAGGGTGTGTGCAGGATTAGAGCTAAGAAGCAGCAGGGAGGGAGGAGCTAGTGAGAGATGAGGAGGGAACACGAGAAGCTCCCAAGGTTCCGGGAAGTGGTGCCGGCTGAGAGTAATGGGAAGAAGTGGAGAGGAGTGTGGAGGAAGGGCACCGAGGAGGTGGGCTGGGTGGGTCAGTGGGAGGGAGGAGAGGTTTAGGGATCTAGAGCTGTGGGAGATCCCAGACCTTTAACCCCGAATCCCTACCCAAGCCTTTTTGCTTTAGAGCCTACGCTCTGATTTTATTTCTGTTCAGTTTCACTTCATTATACATTTTTTCCCTCAAATATTATTTTAACTCCTGATCTCCCTCTCCCCCTCATTATCCTCCTTCCCCATATAACCTCCCCATCTCTATTCACAGCGACCCCGGCCACCGATCCTGAGTCCTTGCTGCATTCCTCCCTCCCAGAGCAGGGCCACTACCCTGGCACAAATGGGCACTTTGTTGATGATGTCACAGGGTGGTAGTGTTGCCTGTACAATTTTTACACCTATGTATTGGGGTACAACTTGACCTTGTACATGGCTGCTCAAAGTTAATTGAGAAGATGGAATTTTGTTAAACACACAGAAACTTGATTTAATACAGACAGTTATAATTGGAATCATAGGCAAAGATCAATACACATAACAATAGACTAAGGGTATGTCTACACTACGAGAGTAGTTCGATTTTACTTAAATCGAATATGTGGAATCGATATTACAAAGTCGAACGTGTGTGTCCACACTAAGGACAGTAATTCGACTTTGTCAGTCCACACTAACGGGGCAAGCGTCGACATTGGAAGCGGTGCACTGTGGGCAGCTATCCCACAGTTCCCGCAGTCCCCGCTGCCCATTGGAATTCTGGGTCGAGCCCCCAATGCCTTCTGGGGAAAAAAATGTGTCGAGGGTGGTTTTGGGTAACTGTCGTCATCCAACAGTCACTCCAGCCCTCCCTCCCTGAAAGCGAAGGCGGAAAATCAGTTTGCGCACTTTTCTGGTCAGTGACAGCGTGGACGCCACAGCACTGCGAGCATGGAGCCCGCTGCGACCATCGCTGCAGTTATGGCCATTGTCAACACCTCGCACCTTATCGTCCACCTTTCCCAGAGGCAGATGCTGAGAAATCGGGCGAGGAGGCTATGGCAGCGCGGTGAGGACCTGAAGTCTGAGAGTGGCACAGACCTGTCACAAAGCACGGGACCCCGCGCCGAGGACATCATGGTGGCAATGGGTCATGTTGATGTTGTGGAACGGCGATTCTGGGCCCGGGAAACAAGCACGGACTGGTGGGACCGCATAGTGCTGCAGGTCTGGGATGAATCACAGTGGCTGCGAAACTTTCGCATGCGTAAGGGAACTTTCCTTGAACTTTGTGAGTTGCTGTCCCCTGCCCTGAAGCGCAAGGACACCCGGATGCGAGCAGCCCTGACTGTCCAGAAGCGAGTGGCCATAGCCCTCTGGAAGCTTGCAATGCCGGACAGCTACCGGTCGGTCGCGAACCACTTTGGCGTGGGCAAATCTACCGTGGGGGTTGTTGTGATGCAAGTAGCCAACGCAATCGTTGAGCTACTGCTCTCAAAGGTAGTGACCCTGGGAAACGTGGAGGTGGTCATAGATGGCTTCGCCGCGATGGGATTCCCAAACTGCGGTGGGGCTATAGATGGAACTCAAATCCCTATCCTGGGACCGGACCACCAGACCAGCCAGTACATTAACCGAAAGGGCTACTTTTCAATGGTGCTGCAAGCACTGGTGGACCATAGGGGACGTTTTACAAACATCAACGTCCTATGGCCGGGCAAGGTTCATGACGCTCGTGTTTTCAGGAACTCTGGTCTGTTTAGACGGCTGCAGGAAGGTATTTACTTCCCGGACCACAAAATAACTCTTGGGGATGTGGAGATGCCTATAGTCCTCCTCGGGGACCCAGCCTACCCGCTAATGCCCTGGCTCATGAAGCCCTATACAGGCGCCCTGGACACTGAAAAAGAACTCTTCAACTACCGGCTGAGCAAGTGCAGAATGGTGGTGGAGTGTGCTTTTGGACGTCTCAAGGGGAGATGGAGAACCTTACTGACTCGCTCTGATCTCAGCGAAACCAATATCCCCATTGTTATTGCAGCTTGCTGTGTGCTCCACAATCTGTGTGAGACCAAGGGGGAGACCTTTGTGGCGGGGTGGGAGGTTGAGGCAAATAGCCTGGCTGCTGATTATGCCCAGCCAGACAGCCGGGCGATTAGAAGAGCCCAGCAGGACGCGCTGTGCATCTGGGAGGCTTTGAAAGCTAGGTTCCTGAGTGAGCAGGGTAACCTCTGACTATTAAGTTTGTTTACAGAGAAGCTGAACCTGCCCCCGTTTCTTTACCCAGTAAATGTTCACTATCCTCTCCAGTTACATACCCCGTTCCCCCCCTTCCAACACATGTTTAAAAATAAAATCACTTGAAATTTGTTAATAAACACCATTTTCTTTATTACTGTTTTCGCGGGAAAGTGTTGAACCTGGGACGGAGACTGTGGTGGGGAGCGGGTGTAGTGTAGTGATGCAAAGGACGCTTCTAAACTCCAGGAATGACAGGCTCCGCACTGGTGGACTGGTTGTTTCAACGGAGCCTGCCACCCCTCCTGTTCGGGAATATGTGTGTGGGTGCTATGTGACTTTGTGGCAGGGGGAGGACGGTTACAGATCCCCTGCTGCGTGGCTCTGTGATCCAGGATAAGGACCGCTGCATAAGATCTCTAACCGCCCTCCCCCGCCACAAAGTCACATAGCCCCCCCCCCCCCCCCCCCCCCCCCCAGAACATGAAAACCACCTCCAAGACTGACCAGGGCAACTAGTGAATGCAATGTGTGTGTGCCCTGCTGCTGAACCTGCCCCCGCGTCTGTACCCTGGTAAAGGTGACTGTCCTGTCCAATTACCAACCCCCTTCCCCCCCTTCAAACAGACTCTCCTCTAAAAGAACATGATGGAAACAGTAATTAACAGAAACATATTTTTTATTAGCAACTACACATGAAACTGGGGGATGAAACTGGGACGGGGGCTTGGGTGAGGCGGGAAGGAAAGGACTTGTCAAATTTTGGGGAATGAGAGCCTTCTAGTAGGAGAGCAGTCTGCAGGGGTGGAGTGAGAGTTTTCACGGACTCTGCCACCCCTCCTTCTTGGGACTTTGGGTGAGGGGGGTATGGGACTTTGTGGCGGGGGAGGGCGGTTAGAGATAGACTGCAGCAGGGCTCTGTCCTCCTGCCTCCGGTCCTGCAGAACATCCACAAGGCGCTGGAGCGTGTCCGTTTGCTCCCTCATTAGTCCAAGCAGCGTTTGAGTCGCCTGCTGGTCTTCCTGCCGCCACCTCTCCTCCCGTTCCATGTGTGATCGGTGCATTTGGGACAAGTTCTCCCTCCACTGGGTCTGCTGGGCTGCCTGGGCTCGGGAGCAGCCCATAAGTTCCGAGAACATGTCCTCCCATGTCCTCTTCTTCCTACGCCTAATCTGCGCTAGCCTCTGGGAGTGTGATGCCAGGGTACTTCGGGAGACAGTCGCAGCTGTGGGATGGGAAAAAGGGAGTGAATTCCTCAGAAAGATAAATTTTTGGTTGAACAAAGAACATAGTCTTTCTCTGTGAACAAGACCATGCACAGCACCTATCACATGCGCACTCAGGACAAGGTTGAATTTTCGGCCTTTGCATTCAGTGCCTGGGGTCTTGCAGTGCAGATCAGACAAGCGGGACAGGACAGCGGAATTTGGGTAACAGGCTGACATGGTAAGCCGTAGACTTTTGTGGCTGCTTAAAACTTTAATAATAGCACTGGCCTCCTTTCACGTTCAAAGCAATGCCAGTCCCTGCTGCCAGCAATCCGGCAAGCATGAACTCTGCCCCTGTCCCACCCCCTCGCGGCTGTCCCAGGGAAAGATCCCTGTATGCTGCTCCTCTCCCGCCTCCACCGCGTGGCTGTAAACCGCCGGTTACAGTTTTGTAAAGGAATAGGCAAGCAGTCCCAATACTAACATTCCCCTACCTAATTCAAAGCAGGTCACCATGAGCGACATCACTCTGATGAGGATCTCAGAGACGGAGAAAGAACGGATGCTTCGGGAAAGCCTGCAAAGACCAGGGCCGTATGCCTCCATGCTCTGCAAGGCTACGATCCCCGAGTACTTGCTTGTCTCCTGGCGCGGAAACGTTTCCTACCACGGAGGACCCAATAAGGCCGCTCTCCCCAGGAACCTGATGCAAAGGCTTTCCAATTACCTCCAGGAGAGCTTCGTGGAGATGTCCCAGGAGGATTTCTGCTCTATCCCCGGACATATAGACCGGATTTTACTGTAGCTGCACTGGCAGGGACTAAACAGTAGAGCGCCTAGGGCAAAACAATCATGCTAAACCGGACATTGTTAGATTTTTTTTCAGTAGTTGCACTGCCAAGGACTGAAACGTTAAGCGCCTAGGGCAAACTAATCATGAAAAACCCATTGTTAATATTGTTAATATTCCTGTTCTGTTAAAAATAAATGTGTACATGTTTAAAACACTTACTGACTGATCCTTCCCCTGATTCTGTGTCCGGGTTAACGCTTGGGGACGGTTGGTAGGGGATCTCTGTGAGGGTGATGAAGAGATCCTGGCTGTCGGGGAAATCAGCGTTGTAAGCGCTGCCGACTGCCTCGTCCTCCTCATCTCCTTCCTCATCTTCCCCGTCCGCTAACATCTCCGAGGAACTGGCCGTCGACAATATCCCATCCTCAGAGTCCACGGTCAGTGGTGGAGTAGTGGTGGCGGCCGCACCTAGGATGGAATGCAGTGCCTCGTAGAAACGGGATGTCTGGGGCTGGGATCCGGAGCGTCCGTTTGCCTCTTTGGTCTTCTGGTAGCCTTGTCTCAGCTCCTTGATTTTCACGCGGCACTGCGTTGCATCCCAGCTGTATCCTCTCTCTGCCATGGCTTTAGAGATCTTCTCGTAGATCTTTGCATTCCGTCTTTTCGATCGCAGCTCGGAAAGCACGGACTCATCGCCCCACACAGCGATCAGATCCAAGACTTCCCGATCAGTCCATGCTGGGGCCCTCTTTCTAGTCTGAGATTGCATGGCCATCGCTGCTGGAGAGCTCTGCATCGTTGCCAGTGCTGCTGAGCTCGCCACGATGTCCAAACAGGAAATGAGATTCAAACTGCCCAGACAGGAAAAGGAATTCAAATTTTCCCGGGGCTGTTCCTGTGTGGCTGGTCAGAGCCTCCGAGCTCGGACTGCTGTCCAGAGCGTCAACAGAGTGGTGCACTGTGGGATAGCTCCCGGAGCTATTACCGTCGATTTCCATCCACACCTAGCCTAATTCGACATGGCCATGTCGAATTTAGCGCTACTCCCCTCGTTGGGGAGGAGTACAGAAGTCGAATTTAAGAGACCTCTATGTCGAACTAAATAGCTTCGTGGTGTGGACGGGTGCAGAGTTAATTCGATGTAACGGTGCTAAATTCGACATAAACTCCTAGTGTAGACCAGGCCTAAGATAAGTATAGTAAAGAGGGTCTTGTACTGTGCATACTTACAAGTTATGGACACCATTGGAAACAAAGATGGAGGGGCAAGGGACACCATCAGAAGGGAGGCCCTGCTTCAGTTTACACTGTCTCGGGGACCTGACAAAATGAAAAAATGGTAACTAGGAGAGGTATTTTATCCACTTCCTTATGGTAACAGGATGGCTATATACCATATCTGCTCCTTTACTCTGATTACAATAATGTCAATAGCTGCCCCAACCCATATGTAGCCTTTGGGAAGTCCATAATTAAACATCAAGCATTGATACTCATGATTTACATCACATATATTGGAATTATTAATAAATGAATGCAGCTCCACTGCTGAGATACTTCATAGCAACCTAATTGCTAAAGCCCACCCCAGCTTCCTTCTTTCAGAATCCTGTGGCGTATTGCACCTGTTTGTGGTTCCTTGTTAGTCTCTCAAAATGAGGTGCAAAATATCTGACCTGGGATTCTCTCCTTAGGCCTATTCCAGTAAATCCCACACTTCAGCATAACTACTCCCACAAAGCCTCAACCTAATATAAGTCCCTTAACTGTAGCAAGATTAATAACCCATTTATCTATGTTCACCTCCTTGCCCCTCCATGCATGTTCCAAGTTAATAAGCAATACTCTAATAATGACGTTTTACCTCTAGCGAGTATAAAATTGCCCATGAGACATGAGACTAGGTCCTAGATCATAAAATCAGGTTGGGGTCAACAGAAGTGAGAGTTTGGAGAGAATCTTGTCCCCCTCTCTCTCCATCTGCAGCAGCCACAAGCTGTCTTCCCTCCAGGCTCCTTGGATCTCTGAGCCTGTCCCTCCTGAGGTTGCGTGGCCCAGTTCTTGTTTCTTACATTCTCCTTTTCCAGAAGAATTAGAGGCTGTTGCTCCTGAATTTTAGTGTTTAATTCCCCAGCCGTCTCCAGACACTGGGGGAGTTTAATTCTCCCTCCCATTACACCTGAGTCACTAGATTTTCTAATTCCCCCAAATGTGCTTTTGTGATGTCACAGTTCTGGGGTAGCTAAACCTTAGACCTGCCTCCATGGTGTGCTCAAGGAATGGCCTCTCAGGTATCAGGCCTCTAGCCAGCCCCTGTCTATGCGTGGGGACCCACATGCCTCTCCTTTTTGACCAGGGTTTGAGGATTGCAGCTTGTCCTCCACTGTGTTCACTGGACTAACGCTTTCTCTCCAAAGGCTGTGAGCAGTGTGTGTGTGATAGAGGTGGGAATTTTGGTGATACTTCTATGATGCCAATACACACTTCAGTTTCCCTCTCTGATTGGTATTGCTATGATTATAAAGAGCAGGAGACATGAGGTGTTTTGTCATGTAGCTGTCATGGGGTGATATGAATGGGTCATTAAGGACTGGCTGGGACCAACCTACATCAATGGAATACCCGACAGAGACATGGAAATAGTTGTCACCTGTCCATGGGAGGATCTCCCCTTGGCTGAGTGAAGCATACATGGGCTCGTCATGTTTTTGGGAGCAGGAAGCACTGGGCTCACAGACGCAGAAAGCTCTGCCGGAGCAAAGACAAATGGACAGTCACAGTGAAAGGAAACCAAACTGTTTTCTACAGCAGCATGGCTCAAGGGCGTTGGCCAATATGGACTATATTGTTTTCTTTGCTTTGTGCTAAGCTAAGGACTTTCCAATGCTGTGTTTTGGTTGACTAATAAACCCTGCTATGTTTTAAAAGTCTGCCCAGTGTCACAGCACAAACTTGCTCTGTGCATTGAATGAGGAACAGTCTCTGAACAGGAGTGTCGTTTAGCTGGACCTGTTGGCAGAGCTCACAGGTTGAAATAGGAGTGTTGAAGCCAGAGGCTCAGTCTCAAGTGTTTAAGCTACATGGCTTATCCTTGTGGAAGAGTGGAACCCCTTGGGGGTGTAGTGCATTCAAGGGGCGCCTCCCAAGGACTGTTTAAAAGCCAGAGCATTGCACAGATCCTATGGATCCATGACAGTGTGCCAGAAGTTAAGCCTTATGGGGAAAAGATAGAAAACAAGAAAAGGATCTAAATGCGTATTTACCATTGCCCCCTCATCAGTCTTCGTGGGAATCCCTGATCGGTTCCAAAGTGTATTAAAACCTTCCTTAAAGGCTTACCTCTTGGTTATCCGGTCATGTCAGTTTTGTTAGATGGCTTTCCCTTCACCCTCCCACTTTCCTGGTTCTTGTCACACAGACAGAAACAGCAAAAGACCAGAAGTCCGAAGCACAGACAATGCAATGTTTATTGGGGTTAGTTTCCAAGCAAGCATATTCCAAAGCCCTTCACACTAGTTGGGCTTATCTCTATACACCAATAGAATCTGTTCCCCAGTGTCCCCCTTCCCAGCTCTGATGCCGCAGAGCATTTACCCTGCATCCCCCTTCCCAGCTCTGAATCCGCAGAGCCTTGCCTGTGTCCCTTTTCCCCGTTCCCTGTTCCCGTCCCCCCCTTAACAAACATGATTCCAATTTCCTTTCCCCCTCCTGTCTGACCCCAGTTTATATAGTAATATTCTCAGCTATACCTTAACCAGTCATTTTACTGAAATTTAACTAACCAAACCTAACATATTGTAACATAATTCTCTAACCAATTATATCCCACTACCCTAATTAACTTACACCTAGCAAAATTAATTGTACAGCAGACAGAAACAATTAGAGAACCAGACAGATTAACAATAGAAAAGTGGGGGCCATAAAGATAAAATATACAGAAATGAGGGTTTCACAACCACAACCATTGAGAAGGGATTTCTTTCCAGACAGATGCTCTCTTAAGATCTGTTTCTTTATCTGGTGTTGATGGGCACTATCGGGACAGGATCATCTTCCTAACAGCCCAATACCACCTTATTTCAGTGTGACTGGTTTGGGATGTGATGATATGACCGTTCGCTTCCCAGCTTATGGCTGTCCCTGCTGCTTAGCCAAAGAACAAGGCCTCAGACTCTCCTAGTGAGCAAAGGCCCATACACAGGCGGACTGTGATTTTGATTCTTTGTTTTTATACCCCTGTAACTAGCTAAGTGATAAAAATACACCTAAGATCTTAAAGTCTAGGCTTCACAGGCAGCCTGAATATCTATATTCTAACGGTGGGTTCTACCCCTTCCCCCATTCTGTGTCTGTCTTGTCTCTTTAGATTGTAAATTCTTCAGGGCATGGGCCATCTACTATTCTGTGTTTGTACTTTGCCTAGCACAATGGGGACCCACTGTTAGTTGGTTCTTAGGCACTACGGTAATGAATATGATTTATAATAATAATAATTCTCCTGCCACTTTGAGCCAAGGGAGATGGCCTTGGGATGTTACAGCTTAAAAATGAGCTGGGCTTAAAGCCATGGAATATTCTTTGTGACAAGTATCCCACAAACTCCACTGATCTCTCTTCTTTTCTTTGCCTTGAGTAGAGTTTCCAGTTTCCAAACCTGTTGTGATCTCGTGGCTGGAACGAGGGGAAGAGCCGTGGGTCCCACACCTCCAGGGCTCTGAGAAAGAAGTGCTCCCAAGAGGTGCCTGCACAGGTGAGTGTAGTGGTTCCTTGCTCTCCCGCTCGGAGGGAGGCCACTCGGTCTAGTTGCCTTTGGGCTTCTCTGGCCAAGGCACAACTGCAGAACAGTCTAGGGCCCCTGTCTCCATCCAAGGTGGAGCAAGGCCCCCCAGGTCCTCTTGATCCCAGCCCCACAAAGTCACGGCCAGGCTTTAGCCTGGGCTTGGGGAGGCTCAAGCTGCCAGCAATTAAACTGTCTCAAGTCTGGCTTTAGCCTCGGTGGGGCTCAGGCAGCCAGCAAAGCAACAGTCTATAAGGGAGCTGGTAAGGGAGGCTCCTTCTTCAGAGCAGGAGCTTCCCTGCACAGTGTAGGCAGTCAGCCACCCCGGGGTGGGGTGGAAGGGGGATGTGGGCCCACCCTACTCCACCACGTCCCAGCCCTGGCAGAGGCAGGATTGGCTGCCCCTGCGTCGGCGGGGATCCAGCCGCAACACGCCAACTGGCCTACACGCGGCTCCGCAGCCGACTGCTCCGTGGCTGCCCCAGGCCACTTCCTGCCTCAGAGAGTTTTGGTACCTCTCTCTTCCAGGGCTCCTCAGGCTCCTCGCAGTACACCCGCAGCCGGTAGTCTGGGCCACTCCTCGTCGAAGTCTCCCACTTCTGTGGCTATGGATGGGCCGGAGTGTCCTTCTCCTCTGGGGATTCTGCCCCAAGTGGGCTGCAGGGCCTGCCTCTTATACTTCCGGCCTTGCCCCGGCATTTCCGGCAAGGGGGGCGGTGCAGGCTAGGCTCGGCCCACCAAGGGGAGTGTAGTGGTCCCTCGTTCTCCTGCTCAGAGGGAGACCGGTCGGCCCCACTACAGTGAGGAATTGGTTAAACCAACTCAAAAACTGTCTACAGGAAACATTTGGGATGCCCTACAAAGACCTTGTGAGCTCTCCAAGTTCAGGATTGTTCCCTGCAGATGTGGAATCATGGCAGATGTCACTCATGGCTTCCCACCTATTCTGACTGACAACTGGCAGCAGGTGCCTCCCCAATCTTGCTTTCCCCTGAATGGTCTCATGAGATACAGACCAAAACTGATCCCTTCCTCTCTCCTCTGGGGAAGGGTTTGGGGAAAATCAGCTCCTGATAGGTTTGATCTCTCCCGCACATATTTTGGTTTGTTCATTCTTTTTCCATTCCTCTCTCTGAGATTTCCTTTCTCTCCGGCTCAGGGAGTGACCTATGTCTGGATTCTCTCTGTCTCCCATCAGGTGATGGGATGGTGAGTGAGAACGAGGAGGAGAAACCCCAGCAGGAAGATGCTGAGCAAGTAGAACCACATGGAACGTTATCAGGAAGATCCAAAGGGAATGTGTCTGGGAGTTGTGCACTCCCAGAAAAAGCAAAAGCCTGTGAGACTCAGCACAGGCCAGAGGAAAACTTCAGTAGCCACTCAAACCTTATTACACGCGAGAGAATCAACTTGGAAGGGACACGCTACACATGCCATAAGTGTGGGAAAAGCTTCAATCGGAGCTCAACCCTTCTCACACATTGGAGAACCCACACTGGCGAGAAACCCTACACGTGCTCTGAGTGCGGGAAAAGCTTCAATCGGAGCTCTGCCCTGATCACACATCGGAGAATCCACACTGGTGAGAAACCTTATGCATGCTCTGAGTGTGGGAAAAGCTTCAGTCAGAGGCCACACCTTACCGCACATCAGACAATCCACACGGGTGAGAAACCTTATGAATGCTCTGAGTGTGGGAAACGCTTCATTGATAGTTCAACCCTCATCTCACATCAGCGAATCCACACAGGAGAGACGCCCTATACATGCTCTGAGTGTGGGAAAAGCTTTAATCAGCACTCACACCTTATCACGCATCGTAGAATCCACACAGGAGAGACGCCCTACACATGCTCTGAGTGCGGGAAAAGCTTCAATCAGAGCTCAAACCTTATCAAACATAGGAGAATCCACACGGGTGAGAAACCTCATGGATGCTCTGAGTGTGGAAAACGCTTCATTCATAGTTCAGCCCTCATCTCACATCAGAGAATCCACACGGGTGAGAAACCTCATGGATGCTCTGAGTGTGGGAAACGCTTCAGTGATAGTTCAGCCCTCATCTCACATCAGCGAATCCACACAGGAGAGAGACCCTACACATGCTCGGAGTGTGGGAAAAGTTTTAGTCGGCGCTCAGCCCTTATCACACATAGTAGAATCCACACAGGAGAGAAACTCTACACGTGCTCTGAGTGCGGGAAAAGCTTCAATCGGAGCTCAAACCTTATCACACACAGGAGAATCCACACGGGTGAGAAACCTTATGGATGCTCTGAGTGCGGAAAACGCTTCATTCATAGTTCAGCCCTCATCTCACATCAGCGAATCCACACAGGAGAGAAGCCCTACGCATGCTCTGAGTGCGGAAAAAGCTTCAATCAGAGCTCTGCCCTGATCACACATCAGAGAATCCACACAGGAGAGATGCCCTACACATGCTCTGAGTGTGGGAAAAGCTTCAATAAGAGCTCAAACCTTGTCGCACATAGGAGAATCCACACCGGTGAAAAACCTTATGGATGCTCTCAGTGTGGGAAACGCTTCATTGATAGTTCAACCCTCACCTCACATCAGCGAATCCACACAGGAGAGAGGCCCTACACATGCTCTGAGTGTGGGAAAAGCTTCAATCAGAGCTCAAACCTTATCAAACATCAGAGAATCCACACAGGAGAGACGCCCTTCACATGCTCTGAGTGTGGGAATAGCTTTAGCCAGCACTCTCAACTTATCACACATTGTAGAATCCACACAGGAGAGAAACCCTACACATGCTCTGAGTGTGGGAAACGCTTCAGTTATAGCTCAGCCCTTACCACACATCAGAGAACCCACACGGGTGAGAAACCTTATGGATGCTCTCAGTGTGGGAAACGCTTCATTCATCGTTCAGCCCTCATCTCACATCAGCGAATCCACACAGGAGAGAAGCCCTACACATGCTCTGAGTGCGGGAAAAGCTTCAATCAGAACTCTACCCTGATCGTACATCAGAGAATCCACACAGGAGAGACGCCCTTCACATGCTCTGAGTGTGGGAAAAGCTTCAATCAGAGCTCAAACCTTATTAAACATCAGAGAATCCACATGAGAGAGACGCCCCATGGATTATCTGAGTGTGGGAAAAGCTTCACTCAGAGCTCAAGCCTTATTAGACCTCAGAAATTCCACGTGGGAGAGAACTAATAAATGCCTTGACTAAGACTGGCCAAAGACTTTTTTTTTTTTTAATCTCATTTTCTAATTCCCATATAACGATCATCGAAGAGAGACTGACTGCCAGGATCCCAGGACTGATCCCCCTCTGGGGAATGAAGCACAACGGCGAAAGGCTGTGTAGCCTTCACTAGTCTCCTTGTACCTGAAAAGCCTGCTAGCCTGAAGTGCTGGGCCATCTATGCCATTACCTGGTTCCTCAACTGCAGCTACAGTTCCTACTCCATGTGACTCCAAAGCCGAAGAGCTGCAGAGATCCAACCCCTTGTTAGCTTTGCAATTTATTTTCCTTTTTCTATTTTTGTCTATTGTTTTTTATGGACATGGAGCCTTCCAGCCTTTCTATTCGATTGGGGTGTAACAGTGTGGCTCAGTGGGTGTGAGTGTGTGAACTCTGAAATCTACACAGGGAAGATGCTAAGAATAGTTCCCCAAATCTTAATAGCCTTAAAACTCTGCCCTATGAAATGACTGCAGGCACGCTCCTTTCCCTATGGAAGCATTGCAAGGAATTGAGCTGTCAGATGTACATTGTTCAGCGAGAGCTGTTTGAACTGCTTTTACTGCTGTCTCTATAATGTCTGTCTGTGTGTTTTGGGGCGAGAGGGTGAGGAGAAGTATTAGTGACGCAATAGTGAAATCTAAGGAGAAAACTAATGAGCTTTGATGCTGTGGGCTAAATGTAAGCAATAATTTGGTTTCGGTATTGAAATATTCAGCTGGCTAAATCTGGGATGCACTGCCTGGGTGAAAATCTCTGATTGGGGTTTCGTCATCACTAAATATGCACCTGCCTCCTTGGGTTGCTGTTTTAGGATTTATAAGGGTTGATTTTCTGCTGTATTCATCTGATGGTTTGACTAAATTGATGACTTGATTCCAACGCAATATCCTTGTTAACTCATTGATTTACTGATTTGACCTGAACTTTCTCACTGTATTGTTTAACCCTTTGTTAGCTGAGTAGTATTTATAGTCATTTAGCCTTGGTGATGTGTGTTCTTGGTTTTATTTGTTCATGTTAATAAAACATGTAACTGGGATCTTGAGTCATTTCTTTCAATAAGCAACAGGGGCTGGAGCTGTGGAGAATGTGAGCGGAGATCAGCCACTCCCCATCTGAGCCTTCCAAATTAACACTGTCTTTCCCAAAGAGCAGCAATGGAGGGGGATCTATCTTAGCTCCAGCTCTGTCCAGGTGGGGAGGGAGAGCTCAGATCATCACAAGGGAAAATAAGCTCCCCTACCCAGGCTTTCAGGAATTTGGAGAGGGGGTGCAGCATGTCTGAGTGAGGAGAGATCAGTAAGGTGGGGCTGATCTGAGTAGGGGTCAGGGGTCTTGCTCTGCAGTCACTGTCATGGCCATGCCCAATCCTTACCCCAGTCTGGTTTGCCCAGGGATTGGGCCTCGCCAGGCCAAGACGGGGGTTGGAGCTCTGGTTGGAAGGGCTGTAAAAGGTAGTGAACCGCTTGTAGATTTCAGCCAGCAGGGTGTTAACGGGACGTTGCTGAAAGAGGACAGGATGAAGGTGGTGCGGACAACTGTAACTGCGTCTCCTGCTTTTCAGAAGTTTGAGTTTTGCAGCTGTAGAGGTTCTGCAAGGGGCTGTTATTGCACCAGACAACCTTAACTCTGCATTAAGTAAGTGTTTTGCCCTTTAATTAATACTGCTCCCTCAGTACTAACTGGGCTGTGAGGCTGACTCCCGAGCTAAATGCTTAGAAAGAAAACAATTAAATGAGTCATGGACAGTGGATATTTTCAAACAACTCATGTCCCTCCTGTCTGCACTGGCAATGGTGAGAGGAAACCAAGCCAAGTGATTCATTCCCTCAGGACAGAAGTTTAACCACTTCCATTCTCTGTATCTTCACTATAAGGGAAAGGAACAAGAAAAGCAAATTGAGTTCAGAGAGAGAAAGTGGCAGATTTCTTTTCTCTCCAAGGCTTTGAGAGCAAACCCTGTTCTCCACATGACCCACAATATTGCTTTATATTTAACTCCTCCCCATTGGGCTGGATTACTGCTAGTAACAAACCCTTGCTCTGCTCCCTTCAGCATCTCAATGTAGTTACAATTAGGTAAGTAATGTCCATCCTTTCCCCTTCAACCTGCCTCAGATAGAGAGAGAGAAGTTCTCCCTCACCAGGTGCCCATGCCATGTGTCTGTGTGTCCACACACCATGTGTCCTTCCTCTGGCAATCTTCTCAGATCACAGCACAGGGAAGAGCGCTTAATGCCTGTAACCATGCCTCAGTGGGCCACAGCTGAGAAGCCAAATTCAGGACAAACTGCTGAGAAATTGTGCAGACACACCCCAAGCGTGGTGCCTAATCCCCCATAGGATATACTAGACCAGCAACAAAAGTAAACTTCCGCTTCACCACACCGGCTAACAAGAAGTCATAAAAGTAGTTCCCTTGGGCATTACAGTCTTTGTATTACCACCAAAAACACTAGACTTAGAAATGAGTGGTTCTTTAACACCAATCTCTTCAAATAAGAGGTTCTTCTGATCCCAAAGGACCAGCCACCCACCCAGGTCAATATATAACTTAGATATTTCCCAAAAATCACATTGATGCCAATCCTTTAGTGTCTAAATTCTAAAGGTTTCAGAGTAGCAGCCATGTTAGTCTGTATCCGCAAAAAGAACAGGAGTACTTGTGGCACCTTAGAGACTAACAAATTTATTTGAGCATAAGCTTTTGTGGGCTATAGCCTACTTCTTCGGATTGTCAAAGTTAGATTCAGGACTCACAATTTGTTAGACCACTCTGTTTATTAGCACAGCGCTCTGCTAATACATTCAGATAATGTGAGCACCATCCAAGACCCACACTACCTTATTTTACACAGATAAAAAGGGCATGAACTTAACAAGAGGACAAAGAAAGCAGAACTGACAAGTTTACCTGAGGCTAGACATACATATTCAATTTCCTTACTAACTTTTACAGATCTCCGGCTAATGTTCCACCATAAGCTTAAGTGGACTCATTGTTTATGCCTTAAGGTTCCTTTTCCTGACACCTGTATTTCAGCATTCCTTATTTCTGCTTAAAGGTACATACAGCATTTCTTTAATCCATTCTATTTTTACAATATAATTCATTCTACTTTCACAATCCCTCCTTTTGGTCAAGCTACTCTATGACCAACAATTACTGGGTTCCACATATTAACCGTTCTTTATCTCTTTGTTCATCAACGATATTCAAAATCATCATATTAGCACTCTGTTTTGGGGCAGTAACCTGGGTGGTATACCTTACACAATTCTGGATAGAACAGGAGATTAACTGAAAACATACAAAAATCATTAGGATTCCAAACAGGATAGTCAGGGCTCCCTGAAACAAGCAATTTCTTATGCCAGAGAAATTGAACAGGTTACTTAGCCACTTCCATAAAGAACTTGGCTCTTCATGGGGAAGATATGTGATATGTTCTAAGTGGCTAGCGTGATCTATTACCTCATTGGTGTCGTCAGGTATAAACACACAGCATTCTTTTCCAATGAGAGCACAGGTCCCTCCTTTGGCCGCCAGCACTATGTCCAATGCCTGATGGTTTTGGAGGGCCATCTGTTGGATCGCCCCTGTTTCTTTGGCCAGGGCTCTTAAACTCTCTCTGGTTTCATTTCCCATTATTTCAACTACTGCTTGTAACCTCAGGAGCCTTTTTGCATGGTGTATTACTCCCCCAAGTGGGATAAGGGAACCGCCAATGGCCTCTTCCCAGGTTAAGGGGCTTATGTTATTTACATACCATTGGGCATCTGGCAAATCCCTTCTTCGCCTGAAATTATGGAGGTGTTCTCGTGGGAAGGACCCTAGCACTCGGAATTGTGGGAAGAGTCAGGCAGGATAACGGATACCTGACCAGTTAGCTGGTAACGCAGTATAAGCTTTGGTCCCACAAACCCAATGATGGCCTATTAAGGCTGGGAAGGGTTGGTTGTACCCATTTGTCACATAGGTGCCTGCAAAGGAGGAGTAATATCCTCCAAAGGGCACAGGGTAATTCTCCTTATGAGGAGTGGTGTTGTTTGCATGGCACTGAAAGATTGTATTGTTTTCACTAAGATTACTGTAGGGGGAACATGAGATTGAATTTTCTGTTTGATCCCAGGTCGAGAAAAAATTCATATCCCCATACCCGGCTGGCCACTCTTTAGTTTTGTTCGAATAATCCCATACACCATTGGCAACAATATGCCATAGGCAACGGCTTTTTCCCAGATCCAGCCCTGTCCCATAACACACCCAACACCAATGACCTTTTCCCTCCACCACACTTATCCATTTAGATACATTTATTCCCACTGCTTCCCAAGTGTCGTTGCTGTTCCATGTTTTGTTAAACGGACGAGGTCCTCCAGTGAGGTCTGGGGAATCGAGTGGGATTGCCAGGACAGGAACACCAGTTTAAGAGTGGGCTGGGATGTGGCTGCAGACCCAGCAATTAGAAATATTAAGGGTCTGAGCTATCCACACTTGCTGCTGGATAAAAGAATTGTCATTGTGGACTCCCCAGACCTTAAGACACCAGCAGCCGAGGAGCAGGCACCACCAGAGGCGCATGTTGGAGGCAAGGCCCTTCTGGTTCTGACAACCTCAACTGAGGGAACCACAGTCACGGTTTTACGTCCACCAGGCAGCAGGCGCTAGGCTCGCTACTGCTTCTTGGGCCTTGCTTTAGGTCGTCGTCTGCTTCTGGCAACCCTTACGAGAGCGTAGATTGTAAGGTATTGCAGGCTGTTCCTCTACATCTTCTTCTGGAGTCAAAATTGACTCTGCGTGGTTCTGAGGTGATGATTGGTTCGCTGGGGATGGTGCCTTCTTACACTGTGAAGCATGTATCCACGCTGCGATGCCAGATAGTTTAGCAGCCGTCTGGGTAGTAAGCAGTACCTGATGAGGACCCTTCCACCGGGGCTCCAAGGTGTGTTTTCGATGATGGTGCTGTACGTAGACCCAATCACCTGGCTCGAGGTCGTGGCAAGCGTCCGAGGTGGGTTCCGTCGGCCAGGCGGCTCGAACCTGTGAATGGAAGTGACTTACGGCTTGCATTAATCCCTTGCAATATTGAAGGAGCATACTGTGAGTCAAGTTCAAGTCTGGGACTGGAGTAATGGTAGCCATAGCTTTCATAGGGCATCCCATAACAATTTCAAAGGGACTCAATTTATGCCTTTGGGATGGAGTGGATCGCATTTCCATAAGGGCCAGCAGTAAAGCCGCTGGCCAGCTTAACCCTGTAGAGTCACAAATTTTAGCAAGCTTATTCTTAAGTACACCATTTCGTCTTTCAACTGCACCTGCGCTCTGTGGGAGATAGGGACAGTACAACAGGTGTGTGATATGTAATACACGATCCAGGTGTTGAACAAGTTGTCTGGTAAAATGTGTACCCTGATCACTGGACAGAGTGGCAGGAATTCCCTTGGCAGGCATAATATGATTTAACAAACATTTGGCAACAGACAGTGAGTCAGCCTTGCGACAAGGAAAGGCTTCAATCCAACCAAAAAATAAACATACCATAACCAAAATAAATTCATATTGTTGACACTTAGGCATTTGTACAAAATCAAGTTGCCAATGCAAGAATGGTGCTTGGGGCAGGCCCCGGAACCCCTTAGCCACTTTTACAGGTTTACCAATATTGTGGCTTTGGCAAGTGGTACAGGCAGCACAGTGGCGGGCTGCAAAAGAGCTGAAATGGGGGGCCCACCATCCTGCCTTAGTTACAGCAGAGACCATCCCCTCCTTTCCGACATGCGAAACACCGTGTAGCAGGGCAGCCAGCGACGGGTAGAGTGAAAAGGGGGCCACAAAGGCACGAGTAGGTGAACACCAAAGGGAATCAGGATGTAGAGAGCAACCCTGGGCAACCCACGAGTCTTTTTCGGGTTCTGGGGCAGAGTCTTGGAGCAGGGTGAGGTTAGTAAGGGACGGAGGTGGTATAGAAACAGAAAGGGAACCTAGAAATGCATCTAGGGAAGGTTTTATGGCAGCAGCATGTTTAGCAGAGGCGTCAGCAAATGTGTTACCCTTAGCAACATCAGTATCTGCCATCTAGTGGCCAGGGCACTTAACAATAGCTAGGGCACACGGAAGTAAAACTGCATACAGGGGGGCAGCAATGTAGGGGCCATTTTTGATAGGGGTACCGGCGGAGGTAAGGAAACCCTGAACTTGCCAGAGGGTGCCAAAGTCTTGTACAACCCCAAAAGCATAGCGGGAGTCAGTGTAAATGGTGGCGGAGCGTCCCTCCACCAAAAAGCAGGCACGGGTGAGGGCAACTAATTCGGCTGTGACGAACTGGGACTGTTCTTACTGTGGTCTGTGAGTGCTGACAGGGGAGTGTGGCTGGAATAGTCTGCATTGGGGGATGGGAGACTGACTGAAAATACCTGAGCCTGTAACATGAGAACCCAGGAGGGGGCTGGGGCGAGGTGACACCTTTGCCCGGGAAACTGAACAAAGGCTGTGGGAGGGGTCGCTGAAGGCAGAGTCTGGGAAGCTGGCTGGTGAGGTGGCTGGAGGCAGGGAGGGCTCTGACCTCTGGAGGGGGGCTGGGGTGCCCGAGGACCCCAAGATGGACCTAACTGAGGGGTATCCTGTTGTCTGTGCCTGCAAGACCCGTCTCGGACTGTATTCCCGTCGTCTAAATAAACCTTCTGCTTTACTGGCTGGCTGAGAGTCATGGTGAATCCCAGGAAGCCGGGGGTGCAGGGCCCTGAGTTCCCCCATACTCCGTGACATCGGCAACTTGCGCTGAGGTTACAGAAGGTAAAGGCGCAGCTTCTAGAGTTTCAGAGAGTGACATTACAGCGTATCCTGCAAGGAGACGACCTTGATGGTCTCGAAAACAGGAACCATCAGTAAACAAAACAAGGTCAGAATTAGGGAGAGGGACATCAGAAAGATCAGAGCGTGGGATGGTAACAGCAGAGACAGTTGCAAGGCAGTCGTGGGGTTCACCATCATCAGACAAAGGAAGGAGAGTGGCAGGGTTTAACTGAGAACAACGCTTTATGGTGATATATGAAGCCGACAGCAGTAAAAGCTCATACCTGGTAAGGTGGGCGGAGGAGAGGTGGCCTGTGTTACATTGTAGCAGGAGAGTTTCCACAGAGTGAGGTACCATGAGGGTAGAGGAGAGCGGAGGACAAGGGATTCAGACATTTCGACTAGGCGCGCTGCGGCAGCCACAGCACGCAGGTGGGGGGTAAGCCTTGGGCAACAGGATCCAAAGTGGCAGAAAAATAAGCCACTGGGCAGTTTTTGTCTCCGTGCATCTGAGTGAGGACTCCCAGTGCACACCCAGATTGTTCGTGGCAGAAAAGGGTAAAAGGCTTAGAATAGTCAGGCAGCCCTAAGGCGGGGGCAGAAGCCAAACCCTGTTTGAGGGAAACAAAGGCAGAGTTGGCCTCAGGGGGCCACAGCATGGGGTCAGGCACAGAGACTCAAGTGAGTTCCTGGAGAGGTTTTGCAAGGGAGGCATATTGGGGAATCCATTGCCTGCAAAATCCAGCCATGCCCCAAAACTTTTGGACCTGGCATGGGGAGCGGGGTCGGGAAAAACTGAGGATAGCTTGGACACGGGCGGGAGAAAGTGTATGGGAAACCTGGGAGAGGAGAAAGCCAAGGTATATGACAGAGGCTTGACAGAGCTGTAGCTTAGAGCAAGAAGCCTTGTGACCCATCTTTGCTAGGGCAGTAAGGGGCACTAAAGAATCAGTTTCTGAGGCAGACAATGAAGGGGAACAGAGGAGTAGATCATCTACATATTGGACTAGTGTGGACCTGGACAGAAAAACAAGGTCAGCAAGGTCTTGGGCTAATGCTTGGGAAAAGTAAGATGGGCTTTCAGTATACCCCTGAGGGAGCGTGGTCCATGTGTACTGCTGCCCCTTGTAAGAAAAGGCAAAAAGATACTGGGAGTCAGGGTGAACTGGGACAGAAAAGAAAGCAGAGCACAAATCAACAACAGTAAAATGAGTTGCACCTGGTGGGATAGAAGCCAGAATCGTTGCTGGGTTAGGGACAACAGGAAAGGCAGGTATAACAGTGTTGTTAATGGCTCGAAGATCCTGAACAAACCGCCACGATTTACCATCAACTTTTCGAACTGGGAGGATAGGGGTGTTACAGGGGCTGGAGCAGGGGACAATAATGCCTTGTTCCCGCAGGGCGGTCATGACTGGAGCAATGCCAACCTCTGCTTTGGGGTTTAAAGGGTATTGAGACAGGCGAGGCAGGGGTTTGGAGGAGTCAACAGTAATGCAGATGGGGTCAGTATTTAAGCGGCCCACTTCGGATGGGTGGGTTGGCCACAGAGAGGATGGGACCTGCAAAATTAGGTGTTCAAGGGACGGGATCAATGGGTAACAGGGAACTGGAGTGGAAAGGGGAGTTTCAGACGGCAGGGAGGCCACAGAATCACTCAGAGAGGACTGGGGGATTTGTAAGTAGACACCATCCGGGGAACAATAGATGGTACAGCCAAGTTTACATAACAGATCCCGACCAAAAAGGTTTACCGGAGTGGAATCAGAGAGAAGGAATGCATGATCCGTGGAAAGGGGACCAACTTGGACCGGTAGAGGTTTTGAAAGGGGATAAGGGGTTGGGACTCCCATAATACCCACAGCGGACACGGTTTTTTCGGAGCGGGGAACCGCAGGCAAATTGGTAGTATGAACTGCAGAGAGTGAAGCTCCCGTATCAACAAGGAAAGGGAGAGAAAGATCATTAATACTCAAAACACACTCACCCATGGGAGTGAGAGGTAGTAAAGGAGCTAAAATTTCCTGAGGTTCCCTGGCGTCCCATCATTGTTGTGGGACAAAGTAAGGCTGGGGATTGTTGGGCTGTGCCGACGGGGGGGTCTAACTGGTTATTTACAGAGCTATCAGGCCGGTTCAGACACTCATTCTTCCAATGTCTGGGCTGCTTACAGTAATTACAAACATCCCCAAAACCCAAAAATCCAGTTCCACGTCCCCATCCCTGGAACCTTCCCCGTCCCCGGTACTGTTTGCCCTGCCCTGAATAATGTTGTATTTGCAGGGCCATTAATTTTTGAGAGGACTGTTCCTCCTTTCCTTTCAGAGTGCATTGGCAGTGCTCTGCCACCGTTTGCAATTTGTCCATGGTTTCGGTCTCCCACCCAACACTTATTCGCTTTAGCATACTGCCAATAGCAGGTAGGAGGCCATTAACAAATGCATGAGCCAGGGCACCTTGTCCATTTTCATCCAGTTGCTGTATACCAGAATGTTGCAGAAAAACATCAGTCAGCCGGGTGCGATAGTCACCCGGGTTTTCTCCCTGTCGCTGTTTACAGCAGTGTATGGCCATCCAGTTGGTTTTAGGAGTCCATACTCGAGGGATGGCTTCAAGTAGATTTTTAGCTCGGTCCATACACTTTTTCCGGTAGTCAGCGTCAGGACCGGTATCTGGCAAATTAGAGTGGCACTCACTGATGGGCCAATTTGCTGCTGCGAGCCGTTTTTCATGTTCGCTAGGGGTTACAAGTAGCTCACACAGCTGCAGGAGGTCTGCCTCATAGGATTCATAGGTGTCGCATACTAACAAAAATTCCTCTGCGAATTTGGTAGGATATTCCAGGAGCTTTGGAAAGCCTTTTATAATTGAAAGGAGCTCTGAGCGAGTCCAGGATTTATAGCTCCAAGTGGGACCCCCTTCTTGGCCCCCAGTATGCAGGATTCGGAGAGGGGCCTGGACAGTTTTAGAGCTAGAGCGCAAGCAATGGGCCCAATCCTTATTCAGGCTATCTTTGCATGTATAAGAAAAAGCAGAGGAGTCAGGCAGACTGGAGGGTTCTTTACAGGCCTGAGCGGTACCGGAGGAATCGGCCTGGGCAGCATTGGACGGTCCGGACTGGTCTGAACTGGTGACCTCTGAGAATTGTTCCTGAACTGGGGAGGCTGGTGATCGTCTATTGATCCGACACAAGGCTGCCAAGCCAATTAATGCATCTTTCTCATCGTCGTCCCCAGAGTTTAAAAAGGGGTTTTCTTCATCCTTTTTCACAATGAGATGGGAGTATGAAGGGGGTTGGGATCGATCTGAGTCTGCTCGGAGAACGGGGTAAAGGGGAGCGCTTGGTCTGGTGGTGGGAGAGGAGGCTTCCAATAAAGCTTTTAACTTATCATTTGAATCTTTGAGAGAGGCGAGTTTCGATTCTGTCCACCTACGATTTGCCTCTTCCCACCACTGCATGAAACAATCAACCTCTCCTCTGGCCAATTTAGTTTTAGGTTGGCCGAGTTTGTCTTTTAAGACGTCCACTCTGTCTTTGTCCCAAGATCCTAACAGTGGCCACTGAGTTTTGGGATCTCCCTGAGTTAACCTAGACCATTTTCCCAGAAATTTACAGGAGTCTGGACCTTTCCTAAAATACATAAAATGAGCCGGCGTTCCTTTAGGGAACTGTCCCGACTTAGACGTCTGGTTACCCATACAGGAGGACTTTACACACACCAATCACACAAGAAGGAAATTCGGGTTCGTCAGAGCGATGCCTGGTGCAACACACAAAAGGAGCCCACAGGCTACTGCCTCAACCGCCCTTGCTTTCACACCAAGGGTTTTACCCAAGGTGCGGTGCGGCTGCGATTGTGCAGATTTCACTCACTCAGACCGCAGGGACAGGAACCCCTTGGTCGGCCGATCCCCGGATGGAGACGGCACCCAGACTCAAACACTCCACAGGAGGATGGATAGACACAGAGACAGGACAGTCCTCAATCCGGACAAAATACAGAAATAATTACCGGAGCAGATTCCTGATGTCAGATCCCGGGATCCCAGAACAGAGTGGGAACCAACAGGTTCGATGGCGTAGACTTCACTGTGGTCATGCGCCCTTCTGTTCAGGAGGAGGACCGCTCGGGCCAAATGCCCAGGTGCCGGCTGCCACGGTCGTCCTACAAAAACGGTCAGGAATCACACTGCCCCAGTGAAGACGGTTGCCATCTCAGTGGGACCTCCAAATTGTCAAAGTTAGATTCAGGACTCACGATTTGTTAGACCACTCTGTTTATTAGCACAGCGCTCTGCTAATACATTCAGATAATGTGAGCACCATCCAAGACCCACACTACCTTATTTTACACAGATAAAAAGGGCATGAACTTAACAAGAGGACAAAGAAAGCAGAACTGACAAGTTTACCTGAGGCTAGACATACATATTCAATTTCTTTACTAACTTTTACAGATCTCCAGCTAATGTTCCACCATAAGCTTAAGTGGACTCATTGTTTATGCCTTAATGTTCCTTTTCCTGACACCTGTATTTCAACATTCCTTATTTCTGCTTAAAGGTACATACAGCATTTCTTTAATCCATTCTATTTTTACAACATAATTCATTCTACTTTCACAGGATGCATAGAATGGAACATATATTGAGGAGATATATATACACATACAGAGAGCATGAAAAGGTGGGAGTTGTCTTACCAACTCTGAGAGGCCAATTAAGTAGGAGAAAAAAACTTTTAAAGTGATAATCAAGATAGCCCAGTACAGTTTGATAAGAAGTGTGAGAATACTTACATGGGGAGATTGATTCAATGTTTGTAATGGCTCAGCCATTCCCAGTCTCTATTCAAGCCTAAGTTGATTGTATCTAGTTTGTATATCAATTCAAGCTCAGCAGTTTCTCGTTGAAGTCTGTTTTTGAAGCTTTTCTGTTGCAAAATTGCCACTCGCAGGTCTGTCATTGAGTGACCAGACAGGTTAAAGTGTTCTCCTACTGGTTTTTGAATGTTATGATTCCTGATGTCAGATTTGTGTCTATTAATTCTTTTGCATAGAGACTGTCCGGTTTGGCCAATGTACATGGCAGAGGGGCATTGCTGGCACATGATGGCATATATCACATTGGTAGATGTGCAGGTGAATGAACCCCTGATGGCATGGCTGATGTGATTAGGTCCTATGATGATGTCACTTGGATAGATATGTGGACAGAGTTGACATCGGGCTTTGTTGCAAGGATAGGTTCCTGGGTCAGTGTTTTTGTTCAGTGGTGTGTGGTTGCTGGTGAGTATTTGCTTCAGGTTGGGGGGTTGTCTGTAAGCGAGGACAGGTCTGTCTCCCAAGATCTGTGAGAGTGAGAGATCATCTTTCAGGATAGGTTGTAGATCTTTGATGATGCACTGGAGAGGTTTTAGTTGGGGGCTGAAGGTGACAGCTAATGGTGTTCTGTTATTTTCTTTGTAGGAGGTGACTTCTGGGTATTCATCTGGCTCTGTCAATCTGTTTTTTCACTTCAGCAAGTGGGTATTGTAGTTTTAAGAATGCTTGATAGAGATCTTGTAGGTGCTTGTCTCTGTCTGAGCAATTGGAGCAAATGCGGTTGTATCTTAGAGCTTGGCTGTAGACAATGGATCATGTGGTGTGTCCTGGATGGAAGCTGGAGGCATGTAGGTAAGTATAGTGGTCAGTAGGTTTCCGGTATAGGGTGGTATTTATGTGACCATCGCTTATTAGCACGGTAGTGTCCAGGAAATGGACCGCTTGTGTGGATTGATCTAGGCTGAGCTTGATGGTGGGATGGAAATTATTGAAATCATGGTGGAATTCCTCAAGGGCTTCTTTTCCATGGGTCCAGATGATGAAGATGTCATCAATGTAGCGCAAGTAGAGTAGGGGCATTAGGGGATGAGAGCTAAGGAAGCGTTGTTCTAAGTCAGCCATAAAAATGTTGGCATACTGTGGGGCCATGCGGGTACCCATAGCAGTGCTGCTGACTTGAAGGTATATATTGTCCCCAAATGTGAAATAGTTGTGGGTGAGGACAAAGTCACAAAGTTCAGCCACCAGGTTAGCTGTGACATTATCGGGGATACTGTTCCTGATAGCTTGTAGTCCATCTTTATGTGGAATATTGGTGTAGAGTGCTTCTACATCCATAGTGGCCAGGATGGTGTTTTCTGGAAGATCACCGATGGATTGTAGTTTCCTCAGGAAGTCAGTGGTGTCTCGAAGAAGCTGGGAGTGCTGGTAGTGTAGGTCCTGAGGAGAGAGTCCACATAGCCAGACAATCTTGATGTTAGGATGCCAATGCCTGAGATGATGGGGTGTCCAGGATTTCCAGGTTTATGGATCTTAGGTAGCAAATAGAATACCCCTGGTCAAGGTTCTAGGTATGTGTCTGTACAGATTTGTTCCTGTGCTTTGTCAGGGAGTTTTTTAGCAGATGGTGTAGTTTCTTTAGGTAATCCTCAGTGGGATCAGAGGATAATGGCCTGTAGAATGTGGTGTTAGAGAGCTGTCTAGCAGCCTCTTGCTCATATTCCAATTTATTCATGATGACCACAGCACCTCCTTTGTCAGCCTTTTTGATTATGATGTCAGAGTTGTTCCTGAGGCTGTAGATGGCGTTGTGTTCAGCATGGCTGAGGTTATGGGGCAAGTGATGTTGCTTTTCCACAATTTCAGCCTTTGCACATTGACAGAAGCAATCTATGTAGAGGTCCAGTCTGTTGTTTCGACCATCCAGAGGAGTCCACACAGAATCCTTTTTTTTTTTTTTTTTTTTTTTTTTTTGGTAGTGCTGGTAGGGAGGATTCTGTGGGTTAGTATGCTGTTCGGAGGTAAGTTGGAAATATTCTTTGAGTCAGAGACATCGAAAGTAGGATTCTAGGTCACCGCAGAACTGTATCATGTTCGTGGGTCTGGAGGGACAAAAGGAGAGGCCCCGAGATAGGACAGACTCTTCTGCTGGGCTAAGAGTATAGCTGGAAAGATTAACAATATTGTTGGGTGGGAACGGCTATAAAGGAGCAACAGCTGGTGCTGCATTATGGGGCTGCTGCTTTCCTTCTCTGCCCTCAATCTCCACCCATGCTTTGAGGCTGTGGTGGTTGCAAAAAAATCCACTGGTGGCTACATGTAGTGGCTGCATTTAAATGCTGGTTTCAATGATCCAGTGCTCAGATATCAGGGGCTGCGGGTTGGGAGTGAGGGGCACTGGCAGAGCGGTGACTGGGAGCTCAGGGCTGGGACAGCAGGGGCTGCAGGTCGGGAGTGAGGGGCACTGGCAGAGCAGAGACTGGGAGTTCAGAGCTGGGACAGCAGGGGCTGTGGGTGGGAGTTCTCACACAGAGACAGACCTGGTACCTACCAGACCAGACCAGACCTTGCTCCCACTCTCAGCAGTTAGACCAACTGAGCTAGCTGGGCTTCCTGAGAGCATTTGCCCCTTCCATGACAAAAACAAGCAAGCAGATGTAAGCAGAGTCAGAATGAACTCTACCCTGACATCAGTGGTGAGCTGTGGAAAAGGACTTCTGGGGCTGATCTCGTTTGCATGTGCACACCCATCCCGCCTAGCATGATGGACTGCTTGCCCAAATGGTCACTTTGGCTGCTGTGGGAGTCCTGGTTATGTGAATCAAGGATAGTAGAACTGTACTTGGCATTTTATGACGGAGGGACTCGCCCTCAACTAAGTAGCACTCGGTAGGCAAGGGACATGGGTTCCAAAGCCCAGTGACCTGAAAGAGGTTGGTGGTAGGTGTGTGTATATTGGGGGTGCTTTATGAGGGCTGCAAGCACCACTTTTATCCTTTCTTTCCCCTCTGTGCAATAACAAGCCTGGTTTTAAATTCCTTGAGAGTCTTATTATATGCTACAGAGCTGAAACCACTGATATTTAGTTCTAAGTCTTACATCTATTTTGAGCTAGTGGTGCACTAGCACTGAGGCTCCCTTACCATCTAAAATCACAGAGAGCTGTGCTAGCAGAATGGCTAGTGGAGAGGAGTGGTGAGCAGAGCAGATATCAGGGCACCTGGTGGAGTGCCATAGCTGGCAGTGAAGACTGCAGCAGAACCCCCCGGAGAGGTGTGGCAATTGCTTGTCAACCCAAGCAGAGGAGCATATAAGATGTCCCCCATACCTCCCTCCACTTCTACCCAGGCTGGGAGGTAAATGCTGCAAAGGAACTTCTGAACTGTGGGGGCTGCAATGACTAAGGACAGAAACTGTGGGAGGGGTGACTGTTGGGTTGCTGGACTTAAGACGCTGAGGGGAAAAGGACACTGCCAGACTTACGTGGGGGTGGGTCTTTTGCTCACGGTTTGTGTTATGGAGCCTGTTTATGGTGTTTCCCCAACATAATGCTGCATTTTGTTTCCCTCCTTTTGCTACACTCAGACTCTGCTTGCGAGAGCGGAAGTATTGCCTCGGTGTGTAATTGTCCCAGGTCACCAGGTGGGGGCTCGAGCCGGTTTTGCATTGTGTTATTGAAAGGGAACCCCTAGATACTGAACCCGGCCCTTGTTGCTGCCAACTCTGATGGGCAGAAGGGTTACACAGGTAAAAAAGAGGCCCAAAAAGTCCCAGAAACCCCTCATCTTTTTCTCCACAGCCACTTCCTATCGGCAGGATTCCTCCTCCTCCTCCTCCTGTAAGTATAAGGCCTTCATCTGCAGCCAGATTAAAAGAGCAACTAAGCAGCAGCCATGAGCTGAGAAGCAGGAAGTCACATCCTCTGTCTGGTTCTCTAATTGTTTCCATCTGCTGTAGAATTAATTTTGCTAGGTGTAAGTTAATTGGGGGAGTGGGATATAATTGGTTAGAGAATTATGTTACAGTATGTTAGAACTGGTTAGTTACATTTCAGGAAAATGATTGGTTAAGGGATAGCTGAAAATATTACTGCATAAACTTTAGTCAATCAGGAAGTGGAAGGGGAAATTGGAATCATGTTTGCTAAGGGGAGGGAATGGGAACAGGCAACAGGGAACGGACACAGGCAAGGCTCTATGGCATTGGAGCCAGGAAGGGGGACGAGGGGTAAACGGACTGTGGCATTGGAGCTTGGATGGGAACAGTGGGGAACAAACTCTATCAGCGTATAGAGATTAGCCTGACTGCTGTGAAGGTCTTTGGAATATGCTTGCTTTGAAACTAACCCACGTGAACATCGCATTGTCTGTGCTTTGGACTTCAGGTCTTTTGCTGCTTGCTCTCTGCGTGACAAGAACCAGGGAAGTGGGCAGGGGAAGGGAAAGCCCTCTAACAATGGCTACCTTGCTCCTCTCCTGCCCCAGGCTCAGGGGTCAAGGATGGGCAGGACTCTAGGCTCTGCTTGAGGGATCCTGGCCCAGGGGCTGGTGGGGGAGAAAGGATTGTAGATTCTAACCTGTACTCTGGAGAGGAGGTAATAAGAGAAGGCAGGATTTTTGACTCTCCCCTCCTCAGTGTCCCCTGGGCTGGAATTCTACATTCCACAGGGCCAAATGAGTGGGTGAAGCTATTTGCTTAATGAAAAGCAGTGCTCTAGGTGAGGCTTGAACTCACAACCTTAGCATAGCGCCTCTCAGCACTGCCCTGTAAGTACTGTGTGCTAACCAATTGCACCACTGGAGCACCTGTTAGTTGTTATTTTCTGAGACCACCCCCCTAGGTTGATAAAGGCAAGGAGTGACCCCAAAACATTCTCAGTGGAGTTGAGATCGGGTAGCAACAAGTGTTGGTACCTGGTGGGGTGGATTCTTCTTAAGGCTTCCAGGCACCATTTCACACTTTTGTTCTTCGCTGTGTAATAACAGAGCTGATTAAGACTCAATTTAGAGTCTAGCTGCAGACCAACAGATCTGAAATCACTGATAACCAGGTCTAAGCATTACTCCTGTTTTGGGACAGTGTCTCTCATGCAAGAAAGTGCCTAGTCTGCGCTAGCAGCAAGGCTCCGTCACTAACAGCTGAAATCAGTGAGAGCTGTGTGAAATGCAGGGACCCAGGGGTGCTTGAACAGGGGGGAACAACACCCCATGACTTTTAAAAATCGGAGGGCTCTGCCTTACCACTTTGTAATGACCGTGAGGGTGGGGAGGGGGCGGAGAGCAGTGAGTGGGAGGTGGGGTCTTGGGGGGAAGAGGCAGCGTAGGAGCGGGGCCTTGGGGAGAAGGGGTGCTGCAGGGGCATGGCCTCGAGTGGAAGGGATGGGGCCACTGTTCGGGCTCTGGTGGCCGCTACTTTTAGGGAGCCTGCGCCGCTCCTGGTGGGACTGCAAGACATCCCGGAGGAGAGAGGGTGACCAGCAGCACAGTGACAGGGTGGAACGGCAAGTGGCCGGCAATGTGGCCAGACAGTGGAGGGAGAAAGGGGCTTTCCCCCCAGGAGCTGAGAGGTGAACTCTGCAACTGCAACTCTGGGTTTTCATTGACCCAGGACAGCAGCTGGGAGTGAGGTGCAGTGAAGGGAGGGGCACATCCACAGAGCTTTTGGTGTCTGGATTTAAGAGCCTGAGGCAAAAGGCCACTGCCCAGTGTGGCGGGTGTTTTGCTCATAGTATTGTGTTATGAATCCTCATTGTGATGTTTTCACAAGGTTATTTTCCTCCTTTTTATTAAAGTTTCTTTTCTACACTCAGTGTGTGTGAGTGGGGAAAGTGTTGCCTCTTAGAGGCACCCAGTGGCCAGGGTTAGTTTCCCCCGATTACTGGGGGGGGCTTAAGCACATTGTGTGTTGTATTGTTGAAGAGGAGCCCCAGCCACCCAAACAGGGAATTGTAACTTCAACCTTAAGAGTAAGAGCCAGAGGTGCTGCCAGATGAGCTAGCCAGGCCGCCTAAACGTATTAACCCCTTTCACCGCAAGAGCAAACACCAGGTACTTCTGTGCTTCTCAGCAGCTGGAAAAAAGCCTCTTGGGGAAATATCTCCTCCCCACTGCCAAAAGGAGCCCCTTGAGAGGGAATGGTAAGAGGCCCCACCAGGGAGCTGGCCCTGCTTTCCTACCACCTTGTGATGCTGGCCGGAGAACAAATGCTCATCTGTGGGTGGCCTTCAGTGGGGGTTTGGCATGCTAGGGAGCAGGGAGCAGGCTGGCCGGGTGTCTTTGTGACTGTCTCCTGGCCACACATAAGCAGGGCCGGCGCAACCCATTAGGCGACCTAGGTATCCTCTCTCTCCACTGTTGAATAGCAGAGCTAATTTTGCTTCTGTTAGGAGTCTAGCTAGAGATTGCTGACCTGAATTCACTTTGGGCCAATGGTGCACCAGCACTGGGGCTCCCCTACTACAAGCTGAAATCACTAAAAGAGCTAAAATTGCTGAGCTGAGATCACTGAGTGCTGTGTTAACTAGTGGGGGAGAATGAAGATATATTGCTAAGCAACCGGCAGAGTGGAGCAGTTTGCGCAACAGTGAGCTGAGCAGTTTGCGGGGGCAGCTGGAGTGGTTCATGGGACGGCTGGTGGAGTGGAGCGCAGTGGCGTAGCCAGCTTCTAAGAGGAGGGGGAGCAAACCTAAAAAAGGCGCCCCCCTTGGCTCCTCCTTTGGCCACGCCCCCCTTGGCTGGCTCCTCCTCCGGCCGCTCCGCGCCCCCCCCCATGGCTCCTCCGGCCCTGCCGTGCCACCCCCGCGGCCCCCCCGCTCCTCTGGCCACGGCTGCCAGCCACTATGCTGCACCCCCCCGCTCCTCAGGCCGCGCCCGCCGTCCCCCCGTGGCTGCCGGCCGCCAGCCTGTGCTCCTCCTGCTCCTCCGGCCACGGCAGCCAGGGCCGGCTTTAGGCCGATTTGGCTGGTTCCCCTGAATGGGGCCCCGCGCCTAGAGGGCCCCGCGCAGCTGTCCACCCCACCCCCGGCCCACTTCCCCCTCCTCCCCTGAACGCTCCGCCCACCTTCTCCTCCCCCTCCCCTGCTTCCCGCGAATCAGATGTTCATGGGAAACCTGAAACAAGCAGCAGGCAGGAGGTAAGCGGGGAGGGGTGCGAGGAGAGTTCCAGGGAGGCGCAGTGCGGCCCAGTCCGGCCCTGGCCGAGCGCGTGGCTCCCTCCGGCCTGGCCCACCGGCCTGGCCCCGGCCAAACACCCTCAGCCCCAGCCCGGTCCCGGCCGAGTGGCTGTGGCCCGGCCCGGCTCGGGCCCCGCGGCACCGGTCTTGGTCCCGGCTGAGCGGCTCCGGCCCGGACCCGGACCCAGAACCGGCCGAGCGGCTCCGGCCCAGCTCGGGCCCCACGGTGCCGGCCCTGGCCAAGTGGCGCCGGCCCGGCCCGAGAGTCTCCGGCCCGGCCCCGGCCCCGGCCCGGACGTGGACCCGGCCCCGGCCTGGACGTGGAACCTGGGTGTTGGAAGAGGGCAGGGGAGTTCGGAGGGTTGTGGGGGGGTGGATAGGGGTCGGGGCGGTCAGAGGGCAGGGAACAGGGGGATTGAATGGTGGCAAGGGTCCTGGGGGGCAGTCAGGAAGGAGCAGGGGTTGGGTTGGGCGGTGGGGGGCAGAGAGAAGGGGTGGTTGGATGGGGCAGGGGTCCCAGTGGGCCATCAGGAATGAGAGGAAGGGTTGGATGGGGCGGCAGGGGGCAGTCAGGGGACAGGGAAGGGGGGTGGATGGGGCAGGGGCCCCAGGGGGTGTGTCAAGAACTTTAGGTAGGTTTAGCATGCATCTGCATACATTTCGCAATGTATGTAATATATAATTTTGTTATTATTTATATAGTTATGGAAAGTAAATAATACATGGAAGAAATGAAAGGTGGTTTTTTACGTGTTTTTTTTTTAAGTCATCCCTGTTGGGGCCCCGCCGAAAATGTTCGAATTGGGCCCCGCACTTCCTAAAGCCGTCCGCATGCTGCACTTCCTCCCCCCGTCCGGCCGCGGCAGCCATCTGCATGCTATGCCTCCCCCCCCCCCTCTGGCCACAGCAGCCGGCCGCACTGTGGGCCGCATGCTGCGCGCACACACACACCCCCCCGCTCCTCCGGCCGCGCGCCCGCCACCCCCCCCATGGCTGCCGGCCGTGCTGTGGCCTGCGGGCGGCCAGCCTGCACCCCCCCCACTCCTCCGGCCGCGGCTTCGGGCCGCATGCTGTGCCCCCCTGCTCCTCCAGCTGCACGCCTGCCGCCCCCGCATGGCTGCCGGCTGCACTGCGGGCGGCCAGCCTGCGCCCCTCCTCGCTCCTCCGGCCGCAGTTGGAAAGGCGACGCTTTGGGCAAATTTGCTGAGGGGAAGCGGCTGCTTCCCCTGCACCCCGCTAGCTACACTGCTGGTGGAGCGGCTGGCAGAGCCGAGCAGTTTGTGGGATGATTGGAGCGGCCCATGGAACAGTGAGCGAGTGAGCAAGCGGAGCGGAGCGGAGCAGTTTGCGGGGACGGCTGGAGGAGCGGAGCAGAGCGGCGCGGCTGGTAGAGCGGAGCCATTCGTGGTGAAGGCTGCAGCAGAACTCCACGGAGAGATGGGGCAGTCGGCCTTGGACCACGTAAGGTACCTCTTAACACCTCGTGTGCCCACCCCATTTCCACCCAGGCTGGGGGGGGTAAAACTCTGTAGATAAACTTTTGAACTCTGGGGCGGCACTGACCAGGGACAGAGACTTTGGGGTTGTTGGACTTTGGGGTGATTGGACTTAAGACCCTGAGGGGAAAAGGACACTGCCAAATTTACTTGGAGGTGGGTCTTTTGCTCATGGTTTGTGTTATGAATCCTGTTTGTGGTGTTTCCCCAACATAATGCCGCATTGTTTCCCTCCTTTATTAAAAGGCTTTTGCTACACTCAGACTCCATGCTTGCGAGAGGGGAAGTATTGCCTCCTAGAGGCGCCCGGAGGGTGGTATGTAATTGTCCCAGGTCACTGGGTGGGGGCTCCAGATGGTTTTGCCTTGCGTTATTGAAACGGAACCCCTAGATACTGAACCTGGCCCTTGTTGCTGCCAACTCAGAGGGGCAGAAGGGTTACATAAGCATGGTCCTCCCCTCCTCTTTCCCCTCCCTCGGTTGCTCTCTGGCTTTTAAGCCTTCCCTTGGAGCTGTCAGCACCAGTTGCCTCTGCTCTAGGTGCCCAGAGGAGGAAAGGTGTGCTGGGCTCCAGCCTGGGACTCTTCCTCCCTCCTGCCTAGCCCTGAGTATTAAGCTTGGCCCCGGCACTCCTTCCTTTAAGTGCTATGTGGGCAAGAGGAAGAAGGTGGCAACTGCAGGTACAAGGACCAAACTTGTGAGCATAAGGTGAAGCAGCAAGAAACACAACTATCAGGTCAACCCACAGGACTCTCTAGTCAGACTGTTAAGTTCTAGGGCCCCAACCTATAGTGGCCAATCCATTGAACCAGCTGGACCAAAGACCTATCTCCAGTGGGCATCAGTCACCCAGCAGGAGGGAAAAAACAATCAACCTGGTGCATCCAGAGACAGGGAAACTAAGCACATTGATCTCCAAGGATTTGCAGCAAACAAACATAGCTCTAGGAGGTCCCACTGAGATTTGAGCTCAGATTTCAGGATTTAAAGTCCTAACCTTCACAACCTCCTCAGGCAAGGAGTTCCACAGGTTGACTGTGCGCTGTGTGAAGAACTTCCTTTTATTTGTTTTAAACCTGCTGCCCATTAATTTCATTTTGTAGCCCCTATTTCTTATATTATGGGAACAAGTAAATAACTTTTCCTTATTCACTTTCTCCACACCACTCATGATTTTATATACCTCTATCATATCCCCCCCCTTAGTCTCCTCTTATCCAAGCTGAAAAGTCCTAGCCTCTTTAATCTCTCCTCATATGGGACCCGTTCCAACCCGCTAATCATTGTAATTGCCCTTCTCTGAACTTTTTCTAATGCAAGTGCAGTATATCTTTTTTGAGATGAGGAGACCACATCTGTACGCAGTATTCAAGATGTGGGCATCCCATGGATTTATATAAGGGCAATAAGATATTCTCCATCTTATTCTTTATCCCTTTTTAAATGATTCCTAGCATCCTGTTTGCTTTTTGCCTGCCGCTGCACGCTGTGTGGACATCTTCAGAGATGACTCTGGTTCGACGGGGACCAGAGTCATGAACCACACTCTGGTTCGACGGGGACAGGTGCGTGTTTGGGAGCTCGTCATGGTGAGGTAGAAAGCGGTGGGGACAGAGGGGCTGCGTAGCGTCCGAGGTCCTCATCGTTGCTTCTCCACTTTACTGGCCACTTGCAGTACTAAGAGGCATGAGCCGGAGTGACATTGTTCTTTGACTACAAGAAAGGGACTGAGAGACTTTCTCTGTTGGATTATATGAGCTGGAACCATAAACTCCCTAAACACTAAATATCACCAAATGTGGGTCAATCCATTCTTATCATCATACCCACTCCTTATACTCCACATCTGAACATAGCCGCTTTATGAACTTGATCCCCTCATATCTCAGTGTCTCTACTTTGACCCATCAACCTTTTCCCCCCAGTGGGGGATATTGCAGATTATGTATTCCTTATACCACCGGATTTTAAACCAAACTTTGCATTCTCGATAATCTGTATGTTATTCCCTGATAACCAGAAACTTCTATGCTTAAACTCTGTACCGTTCACTTTTTTTTTAAACATCATCTTAATAGAGACATTTGTACGGAACGCATTACAGGACACCGTCAATACCACATTGAGTTATCGAGACCGCTGAGCAGGGAAATAACCCACTTCCGTCTCTGACACATACTCATTCGCTACACCGATACTGACTTGGACGCCTTATACATTCCATGGGTGGCGTACCCGAGCCCACTTATCCACTGACACTTTAAAAACTCCTGCACCCCAATCTGGCTCTGTGCTGGTTATGGGTGATATGTATGTATCTCTTCACCCTTGCAACCGATACCTGAAATCCCTCATAAATCAAGCCTGACCCCCAGAAGCACAGTACCTTAACTCGTGTATATTTAATTTTAAACATTAACTTTAATAAAAATTGTAATACCTGTTCTTATCAGTTTCCTATCTGATATGTCCTTTATTTGAGGACTGCATGTTAAATTGATTTTTGAAACAGGAGGCTGGAATAGGAGCTTGCTCTGTCCACCTCACGCATTGACCTGGTATTGCAGTGTCTCTGGGAACGGGGCATCTGCTGTTGGGGAGAGTCTCCTGGTTAGAAAAACAGGAAGAGTTTCACTGTGAAGATGCTGGTTTGATAAGGCGGTTTTTGTTTGTTTGTTTGTTTTTAAGACTAGCCTGGACTCGTTGGCGTTTTGATTTCTTTGTGACAAAATATTGCTAAAACTTCTTGGGGGTGTTTTCTGAGTCTATAGCTGTGGGTTTCTTTGTCTTGCTGGAGGATTGTTTGAAAAGCCGGGTGTGACAGGTCGGGTCGCAGAAACCCCTTTGGGGCTGCCACCTGATGTGCCTAGACTACCTCCGAGTCCGTTTTCCCTGTCAGCTTGGGATTTCGGTACCTTGCCTGTTTGAGCCAGACGCGCTTTGCCTGCTGCAAACACGGATCCAAGTCTGAACCATGTCCCCCACAAGCTGCAGGCTTAACTGAAAACTGTTTAAGAAGTGATCCCGTCTCCGGCACTCGGATACCCAGCTCCCAGTGGGGTCCAAACCCCAAATCAATCCGTTTTACCCTGTAGAAAGCTTATCCAGGGTAAACTGTCAAATCCTGTTACCGGGGCCGCTGCCCAGCAGCCTGCACATCTTCCTGCCAGCCCTACAGCTCGTCAAGCGCTAATCCAGATAGTGGCGGCTGGGAGCTCTGGGCGAAGAGCCAGCAGAGTGGCGCAGCGGACGCGTGCTGGGCCCATAACCCAGAGGTCGATGGATCGAAACCATCCTCTGCTACGTCCGCGCTGGTTTCTTTTGGCTCTGGGCCTTCAAGCCAGGCGGCGACCAGCAGAGCTCCAAGAGCCTAGGCCATGAGGCAAGAGGTGGCTGAGGCGGCAGCCTGCCGGGGAGTTCCCCGGCACCTCTGGCTGCCTGGGTTGAAGGCAAGAGGCAGGCCTGGCAGTGGTGAGGGCCTCCTGTCCCAGAATGAGGCAGCAGTGCTTCCTTTCTGCCCCCTCCCTCCGCCCCACCGGCAGGCGGCTGCTGCGGGAGAACACGAGGGAGGCTCTCAGGACGCTAGGCAGCTCTGTGTGGCTGTCAGGGGAAAGAGCCGAGGCTCCCGACTCGACCTGCCGTTGACTCGCGTGCCTCTGTGCTCCGTCAGCCGGGGCGGGCCAGGCTGCGGACGTGACTCAGGCTTGGGCAGCATGGCCGTGCTTTCCTGACGAGGCATGAGGCAGGCCAAGAGCTCTGCGCAGCCTACAGGGAAGTGGGAGGGAGGCAGTCTTCGAGCCGGCGTGTCTCGTCCGTTTCTCCCTTGCTGCTTGGGCGGAGGCGGGAAGGGAGCAAAACGTTCCCGGCTGAAGGTTTTGCTCTCAGCCTTGAGGCTTAAGCCTGAACCTCCGGCATGGCTGCTGGGAGATGGGTTTCTGAACGCCATCCAGCGCGCTCTTCGGGCCACCAGCTGAAAGCACCGAGGCCAAGAGGGACGGTTTTGAGGCTGCAAAAGGGGGCCTTTGAGGCTCCCAGCAGGTCTCGAGGAGCAAGGAAATAGCACGGGCTTACCGCCGTCCCTGGGTGGGCTCGAACCACCACCCTTTCGGTTAACAGCCGAATGCGCTGACCCATTGCGCCACAGAGACATGGCTGGGTTGGGCGCAAAAGTCAGGAATCAGCTCAGGGTAGGGTATACCATAGGTGTGCAGTGGTTAGACAAGAAACAGCAAGGAACTGGACTGGTATGGAGTGAAACTGTATCTTATGTGTGCCTGATGACTGTACGTTTGAGATAGTTCTGTGGGAAGGAGCAGAAAAGAGCATTGGGGCTGCGGTATAGCGCTTGCGTATGCTTTCTTTGACCTGTTTTGCTGTAAGAGTTAACAGGGAGAGATTGTTAGTCTCAGGTCAGTGGGTGGGTATATGCAAATTAGGAGTGTACAGGGAAACCAGTGAGAGGAAGGAGGCTGAAAGACTTCTCTGTCTTTTGAACAGAATGGTGTGTTAACGGTTCTTGCTTTGAATTCCTCCATTGAAGTCATTTCGGGGAAGTGACCCTCACTTAGAGTTACCTAGTTCTCAAAGTCACGTGAATGGTGTTTGGTGTTTGGTGTGTGTCTGGGAGCTCGTCATGGTGAGGTAGAAAGTGGTGGGGACAGAGGGGCTGCCTAGCGTCCGAGGTCATCAGCCTTACTTCTTTGTTCTCTGTGAACTAAGATCAAGAGCACTTTAGTGGCCATCTGCAGTACCAGGAGGCATGACTCAGAATGACATTGTTCTTTGACTGCAAGAAAAGGACCAAGAGACTTTCTCTGTGGGATCATATGAACTGGAACCATCAACTCCCTTAACAGTGAATGTCACGTCTTCCATCTCCTGGTGTGCCTGGACTCCAAGCTGAAAAACGTTGTGATGACTGCCCTGCACGCTGCCACCCAGAAACAAATCAGCAGATCTCTCTCCGACTGAGATCTGGCCACCTTTCTGAGCTGATCCCTGGATGGCGAATTCGCCCGGGACAGGGGTGATCTCGCTTCACTGTGGTCCCGTGCCCCCAACGCCACGCACCGACTGGGGAAGTGACTGGGCTGCTGCTGGGAATGGAGCGAGGAATGGCAGGAGCTGGGAGTCCTGATACCGTGGATCGGAATGGAGAACAACACCATCGTCACCCCTGGAGCCAGAGGCATGCTGGAGAGATCCCTGAAGGCCGCCGTCCACGCGCTCTACGTGGACACCCTGAAGAAAAAACCGGACCAGGGTAAGGCCTTCGAGGTAACCAGCAAGTGGGACTCCAGCAACCACTTCCTCCCCACGGGCAGCTTCACCCGGTTCGCCGACTGGCGGTTCATACACCGCGCCCGGCTGAATTGCGTCCCCCTCAACGGAGCCATCCGCCATGGGAACTGGGACAAACGCTGCAGGAAGTGCGGGTACGTCACCGAAACCCTGCCCCACGTCCTATGCTGCTGCAAGCCCCATGCCAGAGCCTGGCAGCTGCGCCACAACACCGTCCAGGACCAGCTAGTGAAGGCTATCGACCCGCGCCTGGGAGAGGTCACCCTCTGCTGTGCCGTCCCAGGCACCGACAGCCCGCTGCGCCCAGACATCGTCGTCACGGACGAGGTTAGAAAAAAGATCATCCTGGTCGACGTAATGATTCCATTTGAGAACAGGACCCCGGCCTTCCGTGAAGCCCGAGCCCGCAAGCTCGAAAAGTACGCCCCCCTGGCTGACACCCTGCGGACAAAGGGCTACGAGGTGCACACCGACGCTCTGCTCGTTGGGGCCCTGGGTGCCTGGGACCCATGTAACGAACGCGTGCTGAGGACCTGTGGGGTAGGCCGTCATTACACGCGGCTCATGAGACGCCTAATGGTCTCGGACACTATTCGTTGGTCTCGGGACATGTACACAGAGCACATCACCGGCCACCGCCAATACCGGGAGTGAGCCGGGGAGACCTCGTGCACCCACAAGGGGGAAGAGACCTATAAACCCCCCCTGCTGGACTTTATCCCCTGATCCCTGAACCCACCGAACCTAACTGAATCCTACCGCGTGAGGGTCACCCCATCCCCATTACCCAGTCCACTTACTTATACCCATGACTGTCTCTACTTTCTGTATGAGTGATGGACCCTCACCGCTTGTCGGCTGTATCTTGATCCCGCCCACCGTTTACCTCCCCCCCCCCCATTGGGGACATTGCAGTCTGTATATATTATGTGTGCTGCCCAACACCAAAATACTAACATCCCCCTATACACTGTATGTTACCCCCAATGACCAATAACTGACGCTTCAAATTTTCTGTATCGTTTATTTTTCAAATATTATCTAATAAACTTTTAAAGAGCATGTCACCGGCCACCCGCAGTACCAAGAGGCTTAAGTCAGAATGACATTGTTCTTTTACTGTGAGAAAGAGACCAAGAAACTTTCTCGATTGGATCCTATGAACTGGAACCATCAACTCCCTGAACACTAAATCTTACCAAATGGGGGTCAATCCATTCTCATCATTATATCCACTCATTATACTCCACACCCAAACATAGCCACTTTATCAACTTATTCTTATATCTAAGGCTAGGTCTACACTGCAGCGGGGGTCCGACCTAAGATACGCAACTTCAGCTACGTGAATACCGTAGCTGAAGTTGCGTATTTTAGGTCGGCTTACCTAGCGGTGAGGACGCGGGAAAGTCGACCGCTGCCGCGCTGCCGCCGACTCCGCTGCCGCCTCCTGCCGAGGTGGATTTCCGGAGTCGACGGCAGAGCGATCAGGGATCGATTTTACCGCGTCTTCACTAGACGCGGTAAGTTGATCCCCGAAAAACCGATTGCTACCCGCCGGATCGGCGGGTAGTGAAGACAAAGCCTCAAGAAAAAAGTCTCAGAGGTCTATAGACTAATTCAAGAAAGTAAACCTTTTTATTTTCTCATTGAGAAGCAGAGGTATGTACAATAACTTCCTCTGGTTTCCATCAAGAGCCACTGTAACGTACAAGGGAAGCAGAGCTGTCCCTAGGGTATGGCGAGTTGGGGCGGCCGCCCCTAACCCTGTGCTTTGCGCTGTCCTGTGGCAGCTTACTCAATTGCTAGACTCTAGGGATGGCTCTGTGTGTGTGTCATGTGGGGGGCGCTAGGTAGGCCCGGTAGGGTGGGATTATGGTGGGGGGGCCAGGCTGGCCCAGGGGGATAGTGGGGGTCTGGGCACCGACAGCGGGGGTCAGAGCCACACTCACCAGCGGAAAGCAGTATCAGCGACCCCAGCCTACCCGCTTCCGGCATCACTCGGGAGAGGGGGCAGAAGGCGGAAAGAGGCAAACCAGAGGTAGGAAGTGGCAGAGTGGGGTGGGGACAGGACCTGGGGCTCAAAGTGGGGATTTGTCCCGGGCTCAGCACCCTTCTATGGATGGCCCTGAAGGAAAGCACCGACTATTACAGTGACAATAAAACTGACCAGCATTGCGGGGGAGACTGAAGGAGATCAGCACTCACCAGGTCTCTTCTCCCCACCAAGGTGAGCCAGACACTGCTCTCTCCTGGCTCTCATTCTAGCAGCTGGATGCCAAGGAGCGATTTCCCCACAGGAAGTGCATTAAGTGCCCCTATGGTGCTGGGGTGGCTAGTGCTGCTGCTGCCTGTGGGGGCTGGCAGGGGGGTTGATGTCTGCACAGACTCTCAGCTGCCAAGCCAGAGGGGCACATGGGACCTTACCAGACTGGCTCGGTGAAGACGGGGGGTTGACAGAGCAATACAGATGCTCTCCAGAGCACGGAGCAGCATCCGCCCATGCAGCCAGCCAATGAGCATTTCCCACAGCCTGGAGCCAAGGGGGAGGCGGCAGCTGCTGTTCCAGCTCCTGGGGGACAGGCCCTGTCAGCCAACAGACACTTCTCACTCACCACAGCTAAGGGCATCGGGTTCCTTCAGTGGGGGTGTGGAGCAGCCCTTTGTTTTTCTGTTTGCACTCCTCTGCGGTATGAAAATTGGGGAGGGGAGGCAGAAGCCCCACTTCCCTCCCTAAATGACATCCAGTGGGGGAAGCCAGGACAACAGGCTCGGGCAGGAAGTGGTGGCCAGACTCTTGCCACCAGGGTCTAGTCTAGCTCAGGGTCCAGCTCAACTTCCTCCCCGTGCCACTGGCCCCCAGTCCCCTTCCGCCACCAGGTAACCCAGGAACTAAGGCAGGAATGGAGTGAGGAAGCAAGTCAAGCTGAGCAAGGCAGGCAAAAGCGAGTCTTGTCTTCATGGGCCGCTCACAATGACGTCCTTTTTGTGTGCCACGGCTGCCAAAACATCCCGGACAGAGAAGCAGCAGGCAAAGAGGTGCCCTGCAGCTGCTGAAGTAGCTCAGGTGGGAGAGCATTAGACTGAAGTTCAAAAAGTACCCGGTTCAATCTTGGGCTTTGGCAGGCACTTTCATCCCTCTTTGTGCACAGGTGGCTTGTTTTCTGGGACCGCAGCAGCACCTTTTCTTCAGGTGAGTCCTTGATTTTGAGCTCCCCAGCAGGAGAGCAGATCGTGGGCTTCTGCCCCTAGTTGGCCCACCTGACCTTTAACAATGAGGGACCGGAGCTGTCTTTCCCACATGACTTATTGGTCAACCCAATATGGCGGTAAGAGAGTGAGGCAGGGTGGCCCTCGGAGATGGTGCCAGAGGGCGCAGGGACTGGGGACGAAAGCTCCTCTGCACAGCTGAGCAAGGGCAGTACTAGGGATGGGGCATCTGTGAAAGTGGCCACATGGAACATGGCAGGGATTCGGGGGCCCAGGAAGAGACGCTTGCACATTAATGCCTTTAGGGTAGCTCAATGGGCAGAGGGTGATTGGAGGAAGGGCCCGTCTTTCTGGTCCTCCAGGCCAGAGAAGAATGATGGAGCTGGAGTCTTGTTCTTCACATTCGCAGTGTGAGTACAGAAGGTGGTGGAGCTCCAACCAGGGAAGGCATTGCTCGTGGACTGTGTGCTCCGTGGCACTGGTTACCGCTATATTAGTTTGTCTGGTCCCCAGTTAAGGTGTGAAAGGAAAGATCAATGGAAGGAACTGGTTCCCTTCCTCTGGACCGCACGGTGTTTGGTGTTGGGGGGGATTTTACTTGTGTGAGCCGCCCTGAAGATCACTGTTCCCGTTTTCCCAACCATCAGAGGAAACGTTTTTACAATGAACACTCCCTGGCGCAGGTCTGTAGCGAGTTCAGCTTAAAGGACGTGTTTCTCCGTAGTGGAACCAGTGGAGGATGGGCAGTAGCCTCCTATTCTTCTGACCCGACCTCACACCAGCCACAGATGGGGTACACCTTTCTGTGGGGACAGGCCAGGAGTCGCATTGACTGGATTTACATGAAAGAGAGCACGTCAACAGCCCAGTGCAGGGTGGTGCCAATGGACTGTTCGGATCACGCAGCTCTCACCGTGTTCTCAATGTGGGCAATTCCCTGACCCACGGCAGAGGATATTGGAAGATGAACATCCAGAGCTTGCAAGATAAAGGGGCAGGGAGTCGATGCCTGGCGGTGTTGGCAGAACAGGAAAGCATCAGACGTTTCTATGGCAACCAGGGGGATTGGTGGGAGTCAGTGAGGGAGGAGTTGGCGGCTTTGTTCCAGCGGTCCGGCAAACACTGCAACATTAAAGAAACCAACGGTACCAAGTCCTGCAGCGTCACCTGTGGGATTTCCACAAGACCATCCAGACAGGGGAGCCAGTCAGCGTGTGACTGTACCACCGGATCAAGCGACAGCTGGCCGAGTTCTGGGAGAGGAGTCTGCAGCTGGCCGATATGAGCAGGACCACCGAGTGAAGGAAGGGGCGGCCTCCCCTCACATTTTTGCGGCTTGCAGGGAATGGAGACAAGACAAGGGGATGCGGGGACTCACGGCAGGACCCGTGGATCTGGTAGAGCAGGACTATAGTCAATGGACGAGGAGAGAGAGTCCTGCGAGAGGAAGCCCCTGGTGGGAAGCACTAAGTGCAGAGTGGAAGCCGGCCAGCCGAGAGTCATGGGGTCTAGACAAAGAAACACTAGCAGGTCCCATGGTGTAATGGTCAGCACTCAGGACTTTGAATCCTGGAATCTGGGTTTAAACCTCAGTAGGATCTCCTGGAGATACGTTGATTTGCTGAGATGCCTTGGAGATCAATGTGCTCAGTTTCCCTGTCTGAGTGTAGAAAAAACAAAGTTTAATAAAAAGGAGGAAATTAACTTGGGAAAACACCACAATCAGGATTCACAACACTACGAGTAAAACACCCGCCCCACAATGCGCTGAGCACCCACCCCTTTTGCCTCGGGCTCTTAAATCCAGATACCAAAAGCTCTTTGGCTGTGCCCCTCCCTTCACTGCACCTCACCCACAGCTGCTGTCCTGGGTCAATGAAAACCAGCAGCTGTGGGTGAGGTGCAGTGGAACTCTGGGTTTTCATTGACCCAGGACAGCAGCTGTGGAGTTCACCTCTCACCTCCTGGGGGGAAAGCCCCTTTCTCCCTCTGCTGTCTGGCCACATTGCCGGTCACTTGCCGTTCCACCCTGTCACTGCTCTGCTGGCCACCCTCTCTCCTCCGGGATGTCTTGTGGTCCCACCAGGAGCGGCGCAGACTCCCTAAAAGTAGCAGGCAGCAGAGCCATTACAGTAACCCCATCCCTTCCACTCACGGCCACGGCCCTGCACCACCCCTTCTCCCCAAGGCCCCGCCCCTACGCTGCCTCTTCCCCCCAAGACCAGGGCCGGCTTTATAGAATATCAGGGTTGGAAGGGACCTCAGGAGATCATCTAGTCCAACCTGCTGCTCGAAGCAGGACCAATCCCCAGACAGATTTTTGACCCAGATCCCTAAATGGCCCCCTCAAGGATTGAGCTCACAACCCTGGGTTTAGCAGGCCAATGCTCAAACCACTGAGCTATCCCTCTGATTCACTCAATTCCCCGGAATCGGGCCCCGTGCCGAAGAGGGCCTTGCGCCCTCACCTAAAGGGGCCCCGCTCCGGGGGTTTTCGGCGGCATTTCAGCGGCGGGGGGGTCCTTCAGTGCCACGGAAAACCCGGAGCGGATCCCGCCGCCGAAGTGCTGCCGAAGCCCCGGACTGCCGCCGAGTATTCCAATTGGGCCCCACGGGTCATAAAGCCGGCGCTGCCCAAGACCCTGCCTCCTGCTAACTGCTCTCCGCCCCCTCCCTACCCTCACTCACCCTTACGGTCATTACAAAGTGGTAAGGCAGAGCCCTCCCACTTTAAAAGTCATGGGGTGTTGTTCCCCCAGCTCAAGCACCCCTGGGTCCCTGCACTTCACACAGCTCTCACTGATTTCAGCTGTTAGTGAGGGAGACTCACTGCTAGCACAGACTGGGCAGTTTCTTGCATGAGAGACACTGTCCCAAAGCAGGACTAATGCTTAGCGCTGGTTATCAGTGATTTCTCATCTGTTGGTCTGCAGCTAGACTCTACATTGAGTCTTAATCAGCTCTGTTATTCCACAGAGACGAATAAAAGGGTGAAATGGTGCCTGGAAGCCTTAAGAAGAATCCACCCCACCAAGTACCAACACTTGTCGCTACCCGCTCTCAACTCCACTGAGAATGTTTTGGGGTCACTCCTTGCCTTTATCAACCTAGGGGCCTGGGAAAAGACTGGTTAACAGGTGCTCCAGTGGCGCAATTGGTTAGCGCACCATACTTATAGGGCAGTGCTGAGAGGGGCTATGCTGAGGTTGTGAGTTCAAGCCTCACCTAGAGCACTGGTTTTCACTAACCAAATGGCATCACCCACTGGTTTGGTCCTGTGGAATGTAGAATTCCAGCCCAGGGCACACTGAGACAGGGGAGGAGTCAAAAATGCCCCCTTCACTTATTACCTCTTCTCCAGAGAGCAGGTGAGAATCTACAATCCTTTCTCCCCCACCAGCCCCTGTGCCAGGATCCCTCAAGCAGAGCCTGGAGTCCTGCCCATCCTTTGATCCCTGAGCCTGGGGCGGGAGAGGAGCAAGGTAGCCATTGTTAGAGGGCTTTCCCTTGCCCCGCCCACTTCCCTGGTTCTTGTCACGCAGACAGCAAGCAGGAAAAGACCAGAAGTCCGAAGCGCAGACAATGTGATGTTTACCGGGGTTAGTTTCCAAGCAAGCATATTTCAAAACCCTTCACACCAGTCAGGCTTATCTCTATACGCCGATAGAGTCTGTTCCCCAGGGTTCCCTTCCCATTTCTGATGCCACAGAGCCTTGCCTGTGTCCCTATTCCCTGTTCCCGTCCCCCCACTTAACAAACATGATTCCAATTTCTCCTTCCACTTCCTGTTTGACCCCAGTTTATACAGTAATATTCTCAGCTATACCTTAACCAATCATTTTCCTGAAATTTAACTAACCAATTCTAACATATTGTAACATAATTCTCTAACCAATTATATGCCACTCCCCTAATTAACTTACACCTAGCAAAATTAATTAAACAGCGGACAGAAACAACTAGAGAACCAGACAGATTGATAATAGAAAAGTGGGGGCCATAAAGATAAAATCTACAGAAATGAGGGTTTCACAACCACAACCATTGAGATGCTCTCTGAAGATCTGATTCTTTATCTGGTGGTGATGGGCACTATCAGGATAGGATCGTCTTCCTAACAGCCCAATAGCACCTTATTTCAGTGTGATTGGCTTGGGATGTAAGGATGTGACCGTTCGCTTCCCAGCTTATGACTGCCCCTGCTGCTTAGCCAAAGGCCTTAGCCTAAGAACAAGGCCTCAGATACTCCTAGTGAGACAAGGCCCATACACAGGTGGACTGTGATTTTGGTTCTTTGTTTTATACCCCTCTCACTAGCTAAGTGATAAAAATACACCTAAGATCTTCAAGTCTAGGCCTGTACAGGCAGCCTGAATATCTCTATTCTAACAACCCTCAGTCCCTGGGGCAGGATTATCCATGTAGCTCACTGAGTGGGTGGTGGGCTGAGCTTCCCCCCGGCTGGAGCTTTTCAGGGATGAGATTTTGATGAATTGCAACAAGAAGAAAATCTCTCCTGTTCGTCACCTTTTGCCCTTCTTGTGCCCCCCTCAGCCTCTGTTCTCCCTGATAGGGGAGATGCAGAGCCAAGCCCCAGTCTTCCTGAGTCATAGAGTCTGTATCCACCTCGGAAATATTGCCATTGGAGAGTATGGCTCCCACCTCTTCCGTAGAGGGACTGCAACAGCGGCTCCCCAGTTGGGTCTGGGGGCACCAGAGATCCAGGCTATAGGGTGCAGGTGATATAGGGCCTATAAGTCCCCTGCCTGAGGAGAGGCCAATGCATGTGCTGGGCCATAAGCACCACAGGTTTTAACCCTGTCTGCTTCCTTCCCCATGGCTCTTATTTAGATTATATTGAAGCACACCTGTGGCTGGGGATATGGATTTGTGGGCACTGCATTGTGCAGTGGGCTTCCAGGACAGCCTGTAATTCAGCCAGGGGTTTGCAACTGGGCCTTGGGCTGGAAGCGATTTTCTCTCCGCACAGCAGATGGGGGATGCGCTGGGACCAGCTCCTGGTGCTTTTTTTGTGAGCTGGTTCCCCGTGAGGACACACCAGACATCACTGCTATCTACCCAGGGGAGAACCGCCTGGGAATGTGCTCCTGGCCCAGCTGATTTGGAAGTTGAACAGGATAGTGGACAACACAGCAATGTGGGGCTACGTCCCTGAGAAAACAAAGGCGGGGGGGTAAGAGCAGGGACAAGAACTAGAGATGGGGGAGGAGAAAAGGTCTCGAGGGAGGGAACCAAGGAGTGCAGTGGATAAGTCTGCCATGTGAATACTAGTGGTCACAGGGGTTCTAGAGAAAAGCCAGAGCCAGCTGGTCCTGTGGTGTAATGATCAGCCCTCAGGACTCTGAATCTCGCAATCCTAGTTCAGAGCGTGGTTGGATCTGCTGGAGCTGTGTCAGATTGCTACGAAACCCTGGAGGTCCTGCTGCTCAGCATCCCAATTGCACAAGAGTCTCTCTTTTCCCTCCTGCTTGGCTACTCATGCCTGTTGGGATCCACTAGGCATAGCTACCAGGTAACTCGGGAGAGTGGAAGGCCAAAGTGTCGATGAAGCTCTTTTGCTCTGGGCCTATCTGAAACCCCCAGACTCCATCTTGTGAACTCTCATCTACTTCTGTGCTAACTGCTTACATGTTAAAGCAGAAATTGGTCAGCGTTTCTAGCAGATGGCTGCAGTTTCACTCACACTAGCAGAAATAATAGAGATAAGGAGGGAACAGAGAGATAGTTAGTTTGTAGCTGTTTTCCCATATATCCCCAAGGTATTTAGTGCAAAGGGTCAAGGGATGTACCTTGTTCTCCCTTCAAAATGACAAATGTATCCGTAGCAGATGTCTCTTGTATCCCCCTCCCCAGAATAATATCTGTATCCTGTGTAACCTATTATCTATCGGTCAGCATAATGACGCAAAAGAATGAATGCTAAGTTGTTTGTCTCTCTGTATAAAAGAAGCTCAGTTGTGCTTGTAAGGTGTGTCTCTCCTCTGGCATTAGCCGATGAGAGCTCACCCGCTTAGCTAACCGATCAATAAAGGACCTGGTACCCGTCTTCTTGTCTCTCCGTGCCTCCTTGGTGTAATTAGGTAAGCTCCGGGGGGAAACGGGCCCTATTTGGCCAACATGCCTGCTCAAGGGAGATCTCTGTTCCAGATGGCCCCATGCTATTGAACTTGAGAGTCAGGCTAGAGATGCCTTCCATCCTTTGGGTTGACTTATAGCTGCATTCCTGGCTGCCTCAGCTGATGACTACAGGCTCTTCTGCACATAGGCACCGACTTCCCCTCTTTCCCTTGGGTGCCCCCAGCCCTGCCCCCACTCTACCCCTTCCATGAGGCCCCGCCCCTGCCCCACCCCCATTCCCACCCCTTCCCCAAAGTCCCCACCCAACTCTGCCTCCTTCCTGCCCCTATTCCAACTCTTTCCCCAAATCCCCGCCCCGGCCCCACCTCTCCCCTTTATCCTCCCCTGAGCGCGCCACGTTCCCACTCCTCAGCCTCACTCCTGGAGTGGCCAAACAGCTGTTTGGCGGTGGCCAGGTGGGAAGCACTGGGAGATAGGTGGAGGAGCCGGTATGCAGCGCGCTCAGGGGAAAGGGAGGGGGTGGGATGGGAGTGAGGGGAGCTTGACTGCCAATGGGTGCAGAGCACCCACTAATTTTTCCCCATGGGTGCTGCAGCCCCGGAGCACCCACAGAGTCGGCACCTATGCGTCTGCACCCCGGCCCCTAACCCAGGGCAGGTGGAGGGTTTGGAGCCCCCCATAGTGGCTTGGGCTCCCTAGGTGGCTTTTACCATGGCCTGGCTTCAGCTTCTGTCCTGGCTGGGGGCAGGGCCTCCAGGGGAAGAGGAGAGGTGGGGCCTTGGAGACGGGCAGGGCCTCGTGGCTCCCCCACTTCTACCGAGGTTCTGGGGCTTTTGCTCAGGAGCAGAGGCTGCATCATTGTTTAAATCTAAACCAGCCCCAGATGAGGATGGAGACATTCCCCAGGGATCTCAGTCCTAACCTGCCTCCTGTCCTGCTGCCAATGCAGCTCAGGCCAAGCCTGCAGCCCCCAGCTGTTGCTGCTGCAGGGGGTGAAGCCCTTTCACTCGTATTGCCGAGTGTCCCTAGCTCTGCGGCCTTTCTCTCTCCTCATGCTGAGGGACCTTCCACTCCATTCCCAGCCCACGTCCTAATGATCCAGGGGGTCTCCTCCCAGAAGAGGATCATTCGGGGCTGGATCCCTCTTTGCCTTTTCTCTGTGTCTAGCACAGTTCGAGGTGCCCATGGATGGGGTGTTTGATCCCAATGACCTATGTGGAGCTGCCATTCAGCTTCCCTCACTTGGTCTCAGCTTTCACTGAATCCAACATTTTTTCAATCCATCATCACCATCCTCCCAAGAACATTTCAATTGCCTCCACATCCCTTAACCAGGCCGTGTCCCTGTAGTGTGCGCTGTCTTCATAGGTCCTCTCTCCATCTTTCTCGCCCGCTCATGTCTTTTCGGTCTCATTAACTCTCCTGTGTCTCTGCTCTCTAAGCACAGACTGACTCTGCATTTCTGGCTGTTCAGAGGAGGGAAGGACCATGTCAATGCGTGGCCAGCCGACAGCCACAAAGACACCTGGCCAGCCTGCTCCCTGCCATGCCAAACACCCACTGATGGCCACCCGCAGACCAGCATGCGGGGCCAACATCAGAAAACCGTAGGAAAGCAGCGCCAGCACCCTTGGTGGGGCCTCTGACTGTTCCCACTCAAGGTGCTCACTTTGGCAGTGGGGCAGGAGATTTTACCCCAAGAGGCTTTTCCCCAGCTGGCGAGAAGCAGAGAAACACCCAGGCTCCCAAGGCGCTATTTAGTAAGTCCCCTCAAGCACAGGGACAGGTGCACATTTGGAAGAGGGAAACTGCTCCACACACTAGCCCGGGCAGCCGCCCATTTTCTTTGGCAGGTCAGGAATGGCAAAGGCTAGACTGGAAGCACGTGGGACTCATGCCCCAGTCTTTGTGATGCCCAACCCCCAACTCCTTCCTGGGGCTCTAGGTGAAGCCAGAACATTGGTCTGAGCGGCCAAGAAGAGGTTCCAGTGCTGAAGGGAGCAGGACTTTCAGCACAATGGTAAAATGACACAAGCACAACCATGAAGGGACTTGAACCCTCAGTCGCCTGATCCGAAGTCAGATGCCTTATCCGTTAGGCCACATAGGACAAGTCTCGCCAAGTACTTCTTTAGAGAAGACGGACACTGTGTTTCTCAGACTCAGGTCACACAATGAGGGGGGCCAAGACTTTCTTTGCACAAGACACATGTGAGACTTAATTCTATGGATCCAGGTGCAGGAGGGTTAGGCATGGGGGATTGGGGTGCAGCGGATGGACCGGCTGTCTAGGTGTGGAGATTTAGTCGCACTGAGGCACAGGAGGGAGGAGGAGGAGGAATCCTGCTGATAGGCAGTGGCTGTGGAGAAAAAGAGGTGGCGATTCCCCCATCCTAAATGGCCTGACTGGCCTGACCCTTCTCCCCTCTGTGGAGTGTGGCGGGGGGTGCAGCTCACCCCTGTGGGGCAGGTGGTCACAGGTGCAGGGCGCTGGGTTCTGATGCACCTGGAGGGCAGCTCCGGTGGGGCGGGGCAGGGCCTGTGGTTTCCGTTCTGCATTGCCTGGTGCTGGGCCGTTGCACAATCCCAAGCCACACTGCACAGTGCGCCCCGAGAACGAATGGGGGGCCAAGCAGATGATCCAGCAAGAGGGGAGAGAAGATATGTGGTTGGAGGGAGCAAAGGCCTTGGACTGCAGTGGGGGAGTGCAGAGCAGGGGTGACACCCCAAAAACCTGCAGCAAAGGGATGGACAGGTGCGGGGGTGGATAGAAGAGGCAGTGAGCCTAAAAGGGGAGTGGGGTCTAGTGGTCAGAGTGGGTGGGAGCTGGGCACCAGGACCCCTGGGTTCTATCCCTGGCTCTGGGAGCAGAGGGGGTCTAGAGGAAAGAGCAGGTGGGCTGGGAGCCAGGACTCCTGGGTTCCATAGTGGTGGCTGTTTTTTTCCTGTGTCTCCCTCCCTAGAGATCCCAGCCCAGCCCCCTAGCGGAATCTGAGTGGGGGTGGGGGGTTGCCCTTCCACTTCAGACTCGTGATTTGAACCCCTCCCCCCACGGGCTGTGACATCACAGAATCTCCCCCCCAAGTCACAAAGTAGGAGCCCCTCCCCGCATGCGGAGGAAGCTAGTGGGTTTCTTGGGGGTCTCTGGCAGAGGTGACAGCACCCACCAGACACCCCTTCATGGCTGCAAGGAGACCCCCCTGCACCCTCCTGGACAGCCCCCGCTACGAGGGGCCTGGGGCACCCAGCCAGGGTCAGGAGGTGAGATGGGGCCACAGTGGTAGGAAGGGGGCAGAGCTGGGGGCTGGTGCCAGATCGGGGGCTGGCTACACGGGAAAAAAACACACTGCTCTGTTACATATTTCCCAAGGTTATGGCTGAATACTGGGTTTGGAAAGACTTCTGGGAAATATTTTGTTTCCAAACAGACTCCAGATACCAAACGAGGGTGCTAATATGCTCCCCCTGTGCCCCTCCCCCATTACCCCTGTATCTGAACATCTTCCTAATCCACAGGGTAGTTCTCCTCCCAGGCTCGTGCGAGGGCAGGAAGCGCCACCAGCCCCATTTCCCGGACGGGAGAACTGAGGCCCAGAGAGGCTGAGTGATGTGCCCAAGGGCACCCGGGAAGTCTGTGGCAGAGCAGGGGGCTGGGACCGGAGGCTTTTTCTTAAGCATCTTTCTGCGTCCTGGATCTGCCTTGCTCCTGGGTCGCTGAGTGGTGTGGGACGGAGCCTCAGGGGAAGGGGCAGTGTGAGGGCGAGGACTTCGAGAAAGGGGCGGTGCGAGGGCAGGGATTAGAGGGAAGGGGCAGTGCGGGGGCTGGGATTATGGGAAAGGGGCGGTGCAAGGTCAGGGATTAGAGGGAAGGGGCAGTGCGGGGGCTGGGATTACGGGAAAGGGGCGGTGCAAGGTCAGGGATTAGAGGGAAGGGGCAGTGCGGGGGCTGGGATTACGGGAAAGGCGCGGTGCGAGGGCAGGGATTAGAGGGAAGGGGCAGTGCGGGGGCTGGGATTACGGGAAAGGCGCAGTGCGAGGGCGGGGATTAGAGGGAAGGAGCAGTGCGGGGGCTGGGATTACGGGAAAGGGGCGGTGTGAGGGCGGGGATTGGGGGTAGGGGTGGTGCAGGGGCAGGTTATTGGAGAGAAAGGGAAGCTCAAGGGTGGGGCCTGGGGGGAGGGGCAGTGCAGGGCCAGGGTCTCGGGAGGCTGGGAATGCGGGGAAAGGGGCAATGCGAGGGCGGTGCCTTGGAGGAAGGGGCGGGACTTTGGGGAAAGGGGCAGGGATTAGGGGGAACAGGTGGTGCAAGTGCGGGACCTCTGGGGAAAGGTTGAGCCTGGGGCGGGGCCTCAGGGAAAGGAGAGGTGCAGGGGTGGGGATTAGAGGGAAGGGACAGTGCAGAGGTGGGGCCTCGGGAAAAGGGGCGGGGACATGGAGAAAGGGGGGAGACAAGCAGGAAGGGGCGGTGTGAGTTCAATGAGGAAAGGCCTCTGGGGAAGGGGCGATGTGGGGATGGGGATTGGGCAAAAGGGTGGTGCAGGGGTGGGGCCTAGGGAGAAGGGGCGGTGCAGGGGCAGGGCCTCGGGAGAAGGAACAGTGCGAGGGTGGGGAAAGTCCTGGCGCTGGCAGTACCGGGTTTACCATGGCGCTGGGCCCAGAGTCAGGAAAGCTGCCCCCACCCCTGCTCCAACCCACCCTGCCTCTTCCCGCCCCTGCTCACTGGGAACCGCCCCGCACCTCTTGGGCTGGTGGCCATGGCCTCCACCTGTGAGGGTTCAGGCTCCACTCCGGGTACAGCAGCCATCAGGTGACCCAAGGGAGCCTGGCTAGGGCTGGTGGGTGCAGTGGCAGTTTAGGGGGAGGAGAAGCCCCGACCACAGCAGGAGATGCAGCAGTGAAGTCCCCAGCTGCCCTAGTGGCAGAAGCTGCAGGGCTGAAGCCCTGACCCCCCTCTTTGTGGAGCTGGCCTGAGCCCCTCTCTCCTGCCCCCCCCTGTGAGGAGCTGGCCTGAGCCCCTCTCTCTCCTATCCCCCCTGTGCAGAGCTGGCCTGAGCCCCTCTCTCTCCCATGCCCCCTGTGTGGAGCTGTCTCATTCTCAGGCTGTGGAGAAATTCAGCCCCAATCTACCAACCTCGGTATGTTCATTTCCTCATCATCACACAGCCATGAATGGATTTCGCCTAGGAGGCAGGGTCAGTATTAGCCCCAGGTGGGATCTAAGGCAGACAGAGGTGAAGTGACTTTCCCAAGGCTAAGCAGGGAGTCTGTGGCAGAGCAGAGAACCAAACCCAGCACACCTGGCCCCAGGCCTGTGCCTTAACCACTAGGCAAACCTTCCTACCCCAAGAAGGGGGAGACTCCTCTGCGCTTTGAGTGCATGGGTGGGCCAGGCACTAGACCGAGCCACCAGGAGGGGGGATGGGGAAAGGGACATGGGTGGGAAGCAAGAAGGGGAAACATCAGGAAGGGGAGCAAGGATTTGGAGAAGAAACAAGAGAGGGGGCAAGGGGCAGGGAGAGGGGAAAGACCCCACTGCTTGTCTCTCCCAGCTGCCACCTTCCCACAGCCATCACTGGCCCCCAGCTCCCAAAGAGGTCCCAAGCAGGTGTGAAGCAGAGTGAACATCATGTCTACACTGGGCTGTTAGTGAAGACAGCTTGGAGCTGAGTGCAATGATTTTGATACACTGTAACTCTCAGCCAGCCAGTGAAACGGAAGGTTTATTAGATGACAGAAACATGGTCTACAACAGAGTTTGTAGGTACAGAGACCAGGACCCCTCAGTCAGGTCCATCTTGGGGGTAGGGAGCCCAGACCCTGGTTCTGGGCGTCCCTCCATTTCCCCAGCCACCTCCAAACTGAAAACCCCTCCAGCCCCTCCTGTGGCCTTTGTCTCTTTCCCGGGCCAGGAGGTCACCTGATCTCTTTATTCTCCAACACCTTCACTTGGCACCTTGGCAGGGGAGGGGCCCAGGCCATCAGTTGCCTGGAGACAGACCCCTGTCCCCCCCTGCCCTCTAGGGCTCTGCAACAATAACACCCCCTTATCCCACCACCGAGATCCTTAAGAAATGCATAGGGGAAACTGAGGCACCCACACAGTAGTCAGAGAAAACATTATGAACATGCCCACTTCGTCACATGTAGTTTATTACTATTTTAATTAAGACATTAAGATCCCAATGATAGACACACATTCAATAAGTAGAATATGAAAAGTGCATAAATATGCTGAAAATTGCCAGTTGGGGGGAGCTGGGTCCCCCCCCCCACATATACACCGTGCCCTTAAGGCAGGAGGGGGCAGAAAGGAGTGAGTGGGAGGCTCTCACAGGAGGGGATTTAGGGGGAGGGGGCACAATGGGGACAGGAAGAGGTGGGGTGGGGGCAGGGCTGCGGCCTTGGGGGAGAGGGCAGAGTCGGGATGGGGCACCCACTGGCAAAACCAAAAGGCAGAACCTATGCTAGGCCTGAAGTAGGATTACCAAATTTCTGCACAAAACCGAACACCCTAGCCCCGCCCTTTCCCTGCGGCCCCGCCCCTTCCCCGAGGCCCCGCCCCCAGTTCACTACATTCCCCTTTCTCCGTGGCTCGCTCTCCCCCACCCTCACTCAGTGTCACTGGGCTGGGGCAGGGGGGTGGGTTGCGGGAGGGGGTGAGAGCCAGGAATGACGGGTTCAGTGTGTGGGAGGGGGCTCCGGGCTGGGCAGGGGGGTGGGGTGCAGGAGGAGGTGAGGGCTCTGGCTGTGTGTGTGTGATTTTAAGGCCAGTCAAGACAATTAAATAATCCAGTCTAATCCCCATACACGTGACAGGCCACAAAGTCACCCCTGCACTGAGCCCAACTACCAGGATTAGACCAAAATATTCCAGCCCTTAGGAGAATATCCCGTGTGTGCCACAGGCAGAGCACAGGAGAGGCAGAGGGGCACCAGCACCTGAGGCCCCTGCACTGGCAAGGAATTGGTTTGGTGAGATGTACCCAGCTGATCCAGGCAAGTGACTTGTGCCCCATGCCGCAGAGGACGGCAAAAACTCCAACCTCCCTGCCAGTCTGACCTGGGGGAAATTCCTTCCTGACCCCAGAAATGGAGATCAGTGAGACCCTGAGCATGTGAGCAAGACACCAGCCAAGCACCAGAGAAAGCCCAGCATGTTTTCTATCTCACCTGAGAGCACTTGCTTCAGCACCTCCTGCCCCCTCCTGCCACCTCCATGTGGGGTGGAGAATCCATCATTGCCCTGGGTACTTTGTTCCAATGTTTAATCGCCCGATTTCAAATGTGTCCCTTATTTCTCATTTTAGTTTCTCTGCCATTAACTTCCAGCCGTTGGTTCTTGTTCTGCCTTTCGCTGCTAGGTTAAAGAGCCCTTCAGTACCCAGGAGTTTCTCTTTGGGAGGGGATTTACGCCCTGTCATCAAGTGACCTCTGGGTCTTCTCTGTGATAAACTGAACAGACTGAGCTCTTGTCTCGCACTGGAAGGCAACTTTTCAGCTCTTTTTTTTTTGTAGCTCTTCTCGGCCCCCGTCCAATTTTTCATTCTTCATCTTAAAATGTGGCCAACACGACTGTGTGCAAGATTCCAGTGTTGATCTGACCCATGTTGTACACAGAGATAACACTAGTGCCCTATTTCTAGTCACTGTTCTCCTGTCTATACAGCCAAGGATGGCCACAGCATTGCACGGGGATTTCATGCTGAGTTGTTTGCCCGTTATCACACCTAAATCCTTCTCCGAGTCACAGAAGTCTGGCCTTGCTCTTTAGTAAAGCTCAGTGTGTTTGAATGGCCACAGCTTCCCAAGTGCTCTGTAACATACACAAGGGAACCCCCTCCTCAGCCACCTTCCCCGGCTGCTGGGCTCTTTTCTCTTCCTTCTTCTCCAGGATCTGGATGTGTCATTGTGGGAGGAGTTCTCCTCCTCTCTGCCTCTGAGCGATGTGACACCCCCCCCCCCCCCCGATGGACTCACCGAACCCAGGATTCCTTCAGCCCGAAAGCAGAGGGGAACCGTCACCTGCTCCCTCCTTAACGCTCCAGTCCCAGGCCCTGAATTCCCTCCCAAAGCACAAAAATCCACACTGGGCCCAACTCCTCTCTCTGGTGATTTCCTTTCTCCCACAAATCTGTCTTGAGGACACGACCCTGGGAACAGGTGAGCACAGCCCCTGAGATTTCCCCTCACAGTCGCCAAGGGGCAGTTCGCCCGATTACACAGCTCGGGAATGTCGGCTTTTTCTTTTCTCCTTTCAGAAGTAAATGGTTGTATTTCTAGTCTCTTTCTCTGACCCCCCGATTTGCTGCTTCCAATTCTCTGCTGTACACACCAGCACTGCATTGGGTGAGGAGCCTGGAGCCATCCTGCACTGGGTACATGGGGGGCTTGCAGGATCAGACCCTAAAATAGCTTTGGAGGGAAATTCTACCCCCCGCAACCCGTTCCTGGGAGGTGCCGGTACTGACCCAGGCCGCCGAGCACCATGGAGCGAAGAGACCAATTTTATCAGTAAGTCAGAGCCCCCCGGCCTCCCGCTGTCTGGGTCACCTCCCCCCAGGTGATGCAAGTCGCCCTCCAGAGCCATTGCTGGGCCCAGGGGCAGCCACACAAGCCACGGGGATGGGCAGCTCCCAGCCCTGAGCTCCCCAGTCACCGCTCTGCCGGTGCCCCTCACTCCCAACCCGCAGACCTTCCACGCTTTATCTTTGACTTCTGCTACCAAACCACCAATGCGCTAACTCCTCTTGGGAGACATTTTTCTGCAATTTTAACTGCTGCTATTCCAGTGATTGACTCCAGGAAACATTTTCCTTAGCCTGGTTCCGTGTGTCACTGGTTTCTCTAGCAAAGGTCAGTCCCTGGCCCTGTGCTCCCACCATCCTCATTCACATCAAGCTTCCAGTTCAGAATCATTTCCCATTCCCGCTCTGTGGGAGGGGAGACTTTTCAAAGCGCTCTCTGTGCTACTGCACATGGCTAAATAAAGAGAACAAACCCCAGATCCCCCCTGTGCTTTGGGAGCCAGGTTTGCTGTGTGAATTCTGGATTTCAGATGACTTCAAGCCTGGGCATTGTGATTATTTACTAGTTTCTCTGGCATTAGGCCACTGTTGTGCTAACAGCTGTGATGGCCGAGTGGTTAAGGCATTGGAGTCGAAATCCAATAGGGTTCCCCTGCGCAGGTTCGAATCCTGCTCACAGCGAGGCTGGTGTTTTAGCCAGTCTCTAACCCGGGCAATACCTCTGTACAAACCCTTGAGACACTCTCAATTCTCTCCCCACCCCAAATAAATCCTATTCTGCTCCTTTCATAGAGATCCCTGGGACACCACCTCACACTGTGTCCCTGAGGTGTCAGGCAAACTCTCAGCACCTGAAGCCTCTGCCACTCACCTAGCGCCCCATGCCCCATAGATCACCCATAGCCCTGGCTGCTGCTTCTCTCTCAAGAGTCTGAAAGGAGCCGAGCCAGTGCAGCCAGAGGTGCCGACTCCATAGATATTATGGGGCTGCAGAACCAACAGGAAAAAAAATAGGTGCCCAGCACCCACTGGCAGCCAGCTCCGCTCCTCTACCTGCTAGCAGGCCTGGCTGACAACTCCTCCTCTTCTCCTTCAGCGCCTCCCACCTGTCAGTAATCCAGTGTGCTGGAGAGTGGGGAGAGGAAGAAATAGGAAGAGAATGAACTGGGGTGGGGGTTTGGGGGCAGGGCTTGAGGTGGAGCAGGGATCAAGCAACCCCCGGGAACTCTCAAGGTCAGCACCTCTGAGTACAGAAGCCTTCCCTGAGTCTGAGCTACCAGGATCTCTGCTGCAGAGCAGGTGCCACAAGTCTCAGCCTCCCTGTCCCACACATGGCTCTGGGCACCACCAGGAATCATTTGGCTCCTGGCACACAAGGCAACGTAAAAGCTGAGTCCCTGGACAGCAGCTCAAACCCTGGCCCCTTCCATAAAGAGCCTGATGCTCTACGGACTGAGCTAGCCCAGCTTGCTAAGAGCCTCTACCGGCCTGCCCGCTGCACCCCAATCCCCCGTGCCTGAGCCTCCCTGCCAAAGTCCTGCACCTGGCTCCAGAGAATTAAGTGTCACATCTCGCTGGGAACTCGACTTCTTGTGCCCAGAGAGTCTCGGCCCCCCTCGGTAGATGATCCAAGAAACACAGTGTCTGCCTTTTCCAAAGAAGTGCTTGGAGGGGCTTTTCTTGTGTGGCCTAATGGATAAGGCATCTGACTTCAGATCAGGTGATTGAGGGCTCGAGTCCGTTCGTGGTTGTGCTTGTGCAGTTTTACCTTTAGTGCTGAAAGTCCTGCTCCCTTCAGGGCTAGAACCTCTTCTTGGCCGCTCAGGCCAATGCTCTGGCTTCAGCTAGAGCCTCGGGGAGGCGTTGGGCACCACAAAGGCTGGGGCATGAGCCCCATGTGCTTCCAGTCTAGCCTTTGCCATTCCTGACTTGCCAAAGAAAATGGGCGGCTGCCCAGGCTAGCATGTAGAGCAGTTTCCCTCTCGCAAATGTGCGCCTGTCCCTGTGCTAAATAGCGCCTTTGGAGCCTGGGTGCTTCTCTGCTTCTCGCCAGCTGGGGAAAAGCCTCTTGGGGTAAAATCTCCTGCCCCACTACCAAAGGGAGCACCTGGAGTATGAACAGTCAGAGGCCCCACCAGGGGGGCTGGCCCTGCTTTCCTACCATCTTCTGATATTGGCCACAGAGTATCAGCAGCCGCCCTACACGCTGGTCTGCGGGTGGCCTTCAGTGGGGGTTTGGCATGGCAGGGAGCAGGGAGCAGGGAGCAGGTTGGATGAATGTCTTGTTGCCTGTCTGCTGGCCACACATAGGCATGGTCCTCCCCTCGTCTTGCCTCGCCCTCAGTTGCTCTGTAATTTATAAACTTTTCCTTGGAGCTGTCAGCACCAGCTGCCTCTGCTCTAGGTGCCCGGAGGAGGAAAGGTGTGCTGGGCTCCAGCCTGGGACTCTTCCTCCCTCCTGCCTATCAAGCCTGGCCCTGGCATGCCTTTATTCAAGTGCCATGTGGGCAAGAGGAAATGTGTGACAGGAAGCACAAGGGCCAAACTTGTGGGCATCACATGAAGCAGCGAGAATCCCAACCATCAGGTCAAACCACAGAACTGCAGACATCAATAGCCAGTTCTAGACCTCAACCCATTGCAGCCATCCTGACAAAAGACCTGGCTCCAGTGGGTGTGAGTCACCCAACAGGATGGGAAAGGACTTGCTCTTGCACAGCTAGAAACAGGAAAGTTGAGTTCTTTGAGCTCCAGGGATTTACCACAAGGTCCCACTGAGATTTGAACTCAGATTGCAGGATTCAGAGTCCTGAGTGCTGACCATTACACCATGGGACCAGCTTCTGCTGCTTTTGCTAGACATCGGTGACTCTCACAGAGCTGGCTTGTGTAAGGGACTGTTGGCCCCTTACTAACTCTTAGTGGGGTTTTTGGTTGGCTACTTCCCACACCCAATAGAGCGGGGAGGGTCAATGGGAAATCAGAACCCTGAGACTGACAGTCCCCAGGGGCAATGGAGAGAGACCAAAGCTCCAAGTTAGCCGGACTGACAGGCCAGGCAGTCTAATAAGGGAGTCACCAGGCCAGGGGGTCCCATCCTCCGTGTGAGCTGGAACTGCCTGGGCCAGAGTGGGGCCGAGCTAAGGAGCAAGCAGGAGCCCGAGAAGAGCCGGGGAGCAGAGCTGCGCCAGCCAGAGAGACCCAGAGCAGATCCGGGCTGGGAGCCGAGCCGCAGCAGCATGAGCCATAGAAGCTGCCCAGGGAGCAGATCTGGGCTGGGAGAAGAGCTGCAGCAAGCGGAGCCAGAGAGGCCAGAGGAGCCCAGGGAGATGGAGGCAGAGCCGCAGCAGCACTGGGGCTGGAGGTGGGAGCAGTGAGCGGCTTGGGAGAGCGAGGGGGACCCTGGGCAGAAGGCCCAGCACAAGGAGATGCTGCCAGTCAAGAGGCCTTGCAGGCCAGACTTTCGGGGGGAGGGATCGTATTCCCTACATGGGGCTGACGCTGGGAAGAAGGGTCCTGCCACCTAGAGCCTGAGAGCACGTGGCCACCGCCAGAGCAAGTGTCCGGCCCGCGGTGTCCCTGCAGCACAGCCAGGGCCTGGGAAGGAGCCTGGGACATGTGAGGGAGAGACCGTGACCTGCCCTGACATTCCAGAGACGCTGGTTGTGATCTCCCTGTGCCACAGAACGGGGTGATGGGTTTTCCTTTAACCTTCCCATCTTTCCTTATGTTTTACATTGATTGCTGGGTAAAAAATGGTATTTGCTTGAAGCACATGCAATGATGAGTGGGTGAGGGAAGCATCCAGAGCGGAGAGAGCACCTCAGAGTGCGGACACCCCAGCCCCTGTTCAAGTGATCACAACAAGGTTGGGGGTCAAGCCCCCCAGATTCCTGGGCCCAGCCTTGTCGGGGTTACGAGGTCTCTGCCACACACGAGAGTCCTCGAGGTCAGGCAGGCCTCTGGGTAAGGGAGTGGGGACTCAGATCCTTTCACTAGCCAATTCCACCGGGGTCGTGTATAAGCCAGGGAAGATCCCCACAATAGCAGGACCAGAACCCCCCCTTTACACTTGCACTCTGTACTCATTGCTTCTCTGCAGCTGCTCCCTCTCTTTCCCCCACCCATCTCTGCTGCTCTCCCTCTGGGCTTTCTCAGCACCTGGCCCCACAGCACTTCCTGGCAGCCAGAGACTGCGCGTTCTACACCTGCTCCTGTGGATGTGGCTGTGGCCTCTCTCCTGATTCCTGAGGAAAGGAACCTTTCCAGGAAATGGCCACAGCTTCTGGGAATCCATGTGTGGCTGGTGGACAGCACCAAAAATAATTTGGTTCCTGGTACACAAGGCAACTTAAAAGCTAAGTGCTCAGGCAGGGGTTTGAACCCTGGGCCATTAGATCAAGAGCCTAATGCTCTACCAACTGAGCTAGCCAGGCTTATTAAGAGCATCTTCCCCTTTCACCACCAAAGCGAGCAGGTAGGCAAAAGACAGGCAAAAAAAGTGCCTGGAACCCCTCCTCTTTTTCTGCACAGCCACTGCCTATCCGCAGGATTCCTCCTCCTCCTCCTTCCTGTGCCTCAGTGTCACTAAATCTCTGCACCTAGACAGCCGGTCCGTCCGCTGCACCCCAATCCCCCAAGCCTAAGCCTCCCTGCCAAAGTCCTGCACCTGGCTCCAGAAAATTAAGTTTCACATCTCGCTGGGAACTCGACTTCTTGTGCCCAGAGAGTCTCTGGCCCCCCTCAGTAGATGACCTTAGAAACATAGTGTCTGCCTTTTCTAAACAAGTACCTGAAAAGGCTTTTCTCACATGGCCTAATGGATAAGGTATCTGACTTCAGATCAGGTGATTGAGGGTTTGAGTCCTATTGTGTTTGTGCAGTTTTACCTTTGTGCTGAAAGTCCGGCTCCCTTCAGGGCTGCAGCCTCTTCTTGGCCGCTCAGGGCAATGTTCTGGCTTCAGCTAGAGCCCCGGGAAGGAATTAGGGGTTGGGCGTGACAAAGGCTGGGGCGTGAGCCCCACGTGCTTCCAGTCTAGCCTTTGCCATTCCTGACTTGCCAAAGAAAATGGGCGGCTGCCCGGGCTAGCGTGTGGAGCAGTTTCCCTCTTCCAAATGTGCGCCTGTCCCTGTGCTTGAGGGGACTTGCTAAATAGCACCCTGGGAGCCTGGGTGTTTCTCTGCTTCTCGCCAGCTGGGGAAAAGCCTCTTGGGGAAAAATCTCCTGCCCCACTGCCAAAGTGAGCACCTTGAGTGGGAACAGTCAGAGGCCCCACCAGGGGGGCTGGCCCTGCTTTCCTACCAGCTTCTGATGTTGGCCACAGAGCATCAGCAGCCGCCCGCATGCCAGTCTGCAGGTGGCTTTAAGTGCGGGTTTGGCATGGCAGGGAGCAGGCTGTCCAGGTGTCTTTGTAGCTGTCTGCTGGCCACACATAGGCATGGTCCTCCCCTCCTCTTCCTCCACCCTCCGTTGCTCTGTGGCCTTTAAGCCTTCCCTTGGAGCTGTCAGCACCAACCGCCTCTGCTCTAGGTGTCCAGAGGAGGAAAGGTGTGCTGGGCTCCAGCCTGGGACTCTTCCCCCTCCTGACTATCCCGCCTGGCCCTGGCACTGCTTCCTTTAAATGCCATGTGGGCAAGAGGAAGAGGGTGGCAGCTGCAGGGACAGGGACTAAAGTTGTGGACATGAGGTGAAGCAGCGAGAAAAACAACCATATGGTCAATCTGCAGGAATCTCTAGCCAGACTGTTAAGTTCTAGGACCCCAACCTATAGTGGCCATCCTGTTGAACCAGCTGGACCAAAGACCTATCTCCAGTGAGCATCAGTCACCCAGCAGGAGGGGAAAAAACCTCACTCTACTTTACCCAGAAACAGGGTAGCGAAGCACATCGAGCTCCAAGGCTTTGTAGCAAACCAACATATCTCCAGAAGGTCCCACTGAGATTTGAACTCAGATTTCAGGATTTAAAGTCCTGAGTGGTGCCTATTACACCATGGGACCTGCTACAATTTTGATTTCTAGACCCCTGTGACTCTCAGCTTGCTGGCTTGCACTCTGCACTTATTGCTTCCCACTAGCGGCTTCCTCTCACAGGACTCTCTCTCCTGCTCCATCGACTGTGGTCCTGCTCTACCAGATCCGCGGGTCCTGCCCTGAGTCCCAGCATCCCCCTGCTTTGTCTGTTCCCAGCAGGCCGCAAAAATGTCAGGGGAGGCCGCCCCTCCCTTCACTCGGTGGTCCCGCTCAAATCGGCCAGCTGCAGCCTCATCTCCTGGAACTCGGCCAGCTGTCGCTTGATCCAGTCGTACAGTCACACGCTGACTGGCTCCCCTGCCTGGATGCTCTTGTGGAAATCCCACAGGCGATGCTGCAGGACTTGGCACCGTTGGTTTCTTTAATGTTGTGGTGTTTGCCCGACTGCCGGGCGACAAAGCCGCCAACTCCTCCCTCCCGACTCCCACCAACCCCCTAGTTGCCATAGAACCCTCTGATGCTTTCCCGTTCTGCCAACAACGCCAGGCCTCACCGCCCTACCCCTTTATCTTGCAAGCTCTGGATGTTCAGCTTCCAATATCCTCTGCCGTTGGTCAGGGAATTGCCCACATTGAGCACACGGTGAGAGCTGCGTGATCCGAACAGTCCATTGGCACCACCCTGCACTGGGCTGTCGACGTGCTCTCCGTCACGTAAATCCAGTCAATGCGACTCCTGGCCTGTCCCCGCAGAAAGGTGTACTCCATCTGCGGCTGCTGTGAGCTCAGGTCAGAGGAATAGGAGGCTACTGCCCATCCTCCACTGGTTCCACTACGGAGAAACACATCCTCTAAGTCGACCTCGCTACAGACCTGCGCCAGGTAGTGCTCATTGTAAAAACGTTTCCTCTGATGGTTGGGAAAACGGGACCAGTGGTCCTCAGGCCAGCTGACACAATTAAAATCCCCCCCAATACCAAACACCGTGCGGTCCAGAGGAAGGGAGCCAGTTCCTTCCATTGATCTTTCCTTTCATGCCTTAACTGGGGACCATAAACACTAATATAGTGGTAACCAGTGCCACGGAGCAAAAAGTCCACCAGTAATTAGGTCCTTAGTCAGAGCTCCACCACCTCTGTACTCGCACTGCGAATGTGAAGAACAAGAGTCCAACCCCATCGTTCTTCCCTGGCCTGAAGGACCAGAAAGACAGATCCTTCCTCCAATCACCCTCTGCCCATTGAGCTACCCTAAAGTCATTAATGGGCATTTTCTGAACACCCACCATGTCCAAGTCCAGCTGCTCCAAGGCACTGAACATCAAGCGCCTCCTCCTGGGCCCCCGAATCCCTGCCACGTTCCACGTGGCCACTTTTACAGATGCCCCTTCCTCAGTACTGCCCTCACTCAGCTGTGCAGAGGAGCTTCCGTCTCCAGTCCCTGCCCCCTCTGGCACCATCTCTGAGGGCCACCCTGCCTCACTCTCTTCCCGCCAGATTGGGTCGACCAATAAGTCATATTGGAAAGACAGCTCCCGTCTCTCATTGTTAAAGGTCAGGTGGGCCAACTAGGGGCAGAAGCCCACATTCTGTTATCTGGCTTGGGAGCATGGACTCATGTCAGCTAAAGGCGCTGCTCCCAGAAAACAAGCCACCCCTGCACAAAGAGGGAAGAATGGGCCTGCCAAAGCCCAGGATTGGGCCAGGGACCTTCAGGTCTTCAGTCTAACGTTCTCCCAACTGAGCTACTTTGGCAGCTGAATGGCATTTTTTTGGCCTGCTGCTTCTCCGTCCGGGATGTTTTGGCCGCCGTGGCACACAAAAAGGACGTCATTGTGAGCGGCCCATGAAGACAAGACTCGCTTTTGCCTGCCTTGCTCAGCTTGACTTGCTTCCTGGGGAGAGGTGGCCTCTTGCAGGCCTCTCATGCTCCTCCAGGTCCCGGCCAGCAGCCCCGACACCTGCACCCCTCTCCAACTGGGGGGCCTGAGCCCCGTCCTCCTCACCGCTCCCTCAAAGGAAAGCCAAGCGCTGGGTGAGCACCTAACGCTGACGGGGCAATTCTTTCCAGCTCTCCGCAGAGCCCACATCGCTCTGCTGGAGGAGGGAGCCCTCAATATGAAGCAAAAGCTCCAAACATTCCTCACACCCTGTCTCAGACAGGCCAGCCAGATCAGCACAGCCACAGGAAGGCAGAAACAGAGGCCAGGAGACAGAGCTTCCACCTCCACCACGGGAGAATTCAGCCATCTGGGAGGAACCTGCTATGTGCCCAGAGGCCTTTGTTCCTCCTGCCTGCGAGGACAGAGGGGGTGTCAGGAAGTTGCCCCTTCAATCCCACACACAAAAGGCCCGTTTTAGGAAAGGCAAAATCCTGAAGAGAAAAGTAACATCCGGGAGGACTCCAAAGAGAGAGATTTTGAAAATCTTTGGCAATAGTTTATCATCTGACCAGGGACTTGAACCCTGGACCTTCAGATTAAAAGTCTGATGCTCTGCCAACTGAGCTAGCCAGGCTCACAACAAAAAAGAGCAACTTTGTGCAGAGGAGAAACTAGTGAAGAAAAAGAGCGTAGGAAACAAAAGAGGAAACCTGCTAGTCTCTCTCTCTCTTCCCAGCCCCAGTCCTGGCCTGCGCCTCCCTCTAACGCCCTGCAGCATTTTGCCAGCACCATTCCCCAGTCAACTCCACCCTCCCCAAACTCTAGAGGGCCCAGCTCCGCAACCTGGCTGCTCTTACAGCCTCCTCTCCAGCCCTGACCAATAGAGGGGAGGATTGAGTCTCCCTCCCTCAGGCCCACCCTTCAGCATTCCTGGGGAAAGACCAACATGGCCAACATGACTTTGGGCCAGTAGGTCAACCCAGAGGGCTGCCTCCTAGGCCTGGCTGCAGCCCAGCTGCAGGACTCAGAGTAAACCCAGCTCCCATCCCTCCCTCTAGGGCTCCAGGCAAGGCCGGCCTGCTGGAGCCGACGTTCCCTCTGGCGCGCAAGTCACAACAGCTAGCAGGCAAAAGACCGGCTCCCGCGTCATTTGAAAGAGCAAGACAAAGCCTTGAAACTGCACCTGTGCTTAGGTATGAAGCAACGGGTCCCAAAGTCCCATTGAGATCTGAGCTCAGCTTGCAGTATTCAGCGATCTGACAGCTGACCTTTACGCCACGGGACCTGATGGTGTCACATTCTCTAGACACCTGTGACCCTCAGCTGGCAGGTTTGTACTCTGCACCCACAGCTTCTCTCTGTCTCTGCTCCCCTCTCTATGCTGCTCTCTCCCTCCCAGTGCCTGCCCCCACAGCGCTTCCCGCCAACCAGAGACTGCGCTTTCTGGGCCTGCTGCTACAGATGTGGGCTTCTATCCTGCTTTCTAAGGACTCAGCAGGAGAAAGGAACCTTTCCCGGAAATGGCCACGGCTTCTGGGAATCCGTGTGTTGCTCTGGACACCACCAGAAAATGTATGTCTCCTGGCACACAAGGCCACTTAAAAGCTGAGCGTCTGGACGTGGGCTTGAATCCTGGACCCTCAGATTAAGAGCCTGATGCTTTACCAACTGAGCTAGCCAGAATTGCTAATAGGGCCTACCCCTTTCCCCACAAGAGCGAGCAGGCAGGCAAAAGAGAGGCAAAAAAACTCCCAGCAACCCCTCCTCTTTTTCTGCAAGGCCACTGCCTATCAGCAGGATTCCTCCTCCTCCGCCTCAGGACCACTAAATCTCCACACCTAGACAGCCGGTCCGTCCGCTGCACCCCAATCCCCCATGCCTAAGCCTCCCTGCCAAAGTCCTGCACCTGGCTTCAGAGAATTAAGTCTCACATCTCACTGGGAACTCGACTTCCTGTACCCAGAGAGTCTCGGCCCACTCAGTAGATGACCAAAGAAACACAGTGTCCGCCTTTTCCAAAGAAGTGCTTAGACCCCCTCATCATGTGGCCTAAAGGATAAAGCATCTCCCTGTGGATCAGATGATTCAGGATTTAAATCCCCTCGTGGTTGTGCTTACTTTGGTTGAAAGTCCTGCTTTATTTGGGGCTGGAACCTCTTCTTGGCTGCTCAGGCCAATGCTCTGGCTTCAGCTACAGCCTGGGAGGGAGTTGGGGGTTGGGCGTCACAATGGCTGGGGCGTGAGCCCCAGATGCTTCCAGTCTAGCCTTTGCCATTCCTGATTTGCCAAAGAAAATGGGCGGCTGCCCGGGCTAGCGTGTGGAGCAGTTTCCCTCTTCCAAATGTGCGCCTGTCCCTGTGCTTGAGGGGGCTTGCTAAATAGCGCCTTGGCAGCCTGGGTGTTTCTCTGCTTCTCGCCAGCTGGGGAAAAGCCTCTTGGGGTAAAATCTCCTGCCCCACTGCCAAAGTGAGCACCTTGAGTGGGAACAGTCAGAGGCCCCACCAGTCGGGTTGGCCCTGCTTTCCTACCAGCTTCTGATGTTGGCCACAGAGCATCAGCAGCCGCCGCGCATGCTGACCTGCAGGTGGCCTTCAGTGGGTGTTTGGCATGGCAGGGAGCAGGCTGACCGGGTGTCTTGTTACCTGTCTGCTGGCCACGCATAGGCATGGTCCTCCCCTCCTCTTGCCCCTCCCTCGATTGCTCTGTGGCTTTTAAGCCTTCCCTTGGAGCTGTCAGCACCAGCTGCCTCTGCTCTAGGTGCCCACTCTACACAGTACTGGTCTATAAGTACTGGGCGCTAACCCATTGCACCACCGGAGTCCACACTTAGAGACTTGTCTCCTTGTTTCATGGCTGGATTAGGGGGTGAGGGGGTTGCATTAGCTAAAACAAATCCATATTAAAGGCTGCAGGATGGCAGCAGCAAAGGTGTGGAGCCTCCTTCCATGTGATAGAGCTGGGTCCCCCCTTCCGCTGCTAAGGGGAAGGTTGGTGCTTTGAGCCCACCCGGTGCTGGAACGTCTCATGGGTGAGATTAACGAGACTCTTGAGAACAGAAGGGAAGGGAAGTCTTTTCTATTCCTGCCGAGCTCCATTGGTCTCCTGTGGCCCTTTCGGCTCTCTGCTCCCCTGCTGGGGAGATGCAGAGACAAGCCCCCGTCTGGGTGAGTTACCGAGAGGTTGTATCCAGTGCAGTGGGGGGGGAGGGGGAGGGTTGTACTGGGCTCAAGGGGAAAAGGTTGTGTGTGACAGTGTGTGGGGGAGAGGGAGGGTGTGTTTCTTAGGATATAAATGATGGAAAACACAGGGGTAGTGACAGTGAAGCCCCGTGTCTGAGTGTTATGACCCTGTGTGGCGCTGCCGTTCACCTTCCCTTCCTATGGTCTCATCTTTCATTGAATCCAGCATTTTTTTCACCTGTCATCACCACAGAGGTGTCCCACATGCCTCAGATACAGAGTGTCCCTCCTAGAGACGCCGAGGACTGGAACTGATTTTAGCTGCTGGACAGCTCTGCTAGGTTTTTATACATTTGCATAGGAAATGCTGAGTGTTTACATTCATTTCAAGCCCCCCTCCCCCCCCCCCGCGCCCCATTCAGCGAACTCCTGAACATACTGGAGATGGGTCTGGAAATCGATTTTCATTCGAAAAAGTTTTTAAAGGGAATCATTTGGATTGGAACTAGGAACTCATTACCCTACAGGGAAATATTCAACCAGGGAGCTATTTCTTTCAGCAAAGGGTGTCAGGTACAGCCCAGAGCAGGAACAGCTTTGAACCTGGGGGTTAGTCAACTTTATCTCTATACAAACACCACAGCTTACAAACTCCCCACCCCCGCTCTGTGTCACCAGAGCCCAACAACTCTCCTTGGAGCACACACGGCTCCCCAGCTCCGTGCCCGTCCGTCTCTCCAGCATTGCTCCAATCCCTGAAAGGGACAGGGCCCCGGTAACTAGAACCCCTTCATCCCCATAGAATTAATGCCCAAATAATTCCATTTCGACCAGAGACGCAGAGCTCCTCTGAGCGTCAGCCTGTCCCTGTGTAGCTCCCCAGCAGGGAGTGTGGCCTGTAATGCAGAGCTGACATTTTTATAGTTTGAACATTTGTGGTTCTCCGGTGGAATTATTGTCTCTCATACGGCAGACCTGGTTTTCATTCATGGCCAGTGAAGAGCTGAGTATTATTGTCCAATGTAGAAGTTACAGAATTTAAACTCAGAAGAAGGGTCAATTTTCCCATCATTTCACCCCTTTACATCCAAACACGCTGACTTTCTGAATGACCCGTCCTCGTTCAACCAGAAGATGTTGGGGGGGGGGATGTAGGAGTCACTGGGGGAATTCTCTGGGCTCTGTTACGAATCGGGTCAGAGCGGATGTACATAGTGATCTAGTCTGGCTGTAAAATCTATGAACCAACACCAAATATGGTGTTAAATTAAACCTCAAAATGGCTGTTCCCCATCCAGACCCCAGCAAAGGGCTCTCCAAGGAAGGGGGCTGGTCAGGAAGGAAAGAAGGAAGATGTCCTCCTCTCCCTGGAGGAATTGGGCTCTGTGCTTTGGGCAGGAAGGAGGGAAGGAAATGGCCACACGATGGCGCCAGAAGCTAAGAAATGAAACACAACAGGCTGCTTCTGTGCACATTGATTCTGGACAGTGAAGGACCCTGACTCCTGTATCATGAAAAGCCAAAGCGCTGGTTCTTTCTACGGCAGGGAAGACCAGGAGAAAAGAGTTGCAATAACTGCTGCCCGGTTACTTCTGAATTCTTTCATATTATAAAGAAAATTGTAACAAAATTCGTCTGAACTTGAGCTGCCTGTTATTAAAAGCTGGTTTCCCAGTTCAGTTCCAACGGCTCTGCTAGAAACACCCCCAGGTCCCTGCTCACCCCAGCGGGAGCAAAAGAGAAACCCCCAGTGGGCGCTGCCCTTAGCCCCAGGCTGCTGTCACGGGGGTGGGGGAGGGGACTGATTGTTCGGTGCTGAGGAGGGAGCCAGTATAGGCCTCTGGTGTCTGCTCCTAGCATCTGCCCAGTTCAGTCTGTCCTCTGCCTCCGCTGCTGCCCCCTCCACGCTCTAGAGTCAAACCTGCAGGGCCCCCAGGGGGACAGAGGCTGGGGCAGGGCAGCAGCCTGGGTTGGGCTGGGAAGATGCTGGGAGGTCTCGTTCCCCCAGAACTGGCCTGGCTCCCTTCTCAACAGGAAACAAATCAATTCAACCCCCCTCCCTGGAAAAATCAGCCTGGAGCTAAGGGCAGCATGGGACGATTCCCTTTAGTTCCGACCGAGGCCTGAGGAAACCCAGGGCGTTTCTGACCTGGGGAAACCAGCCGTTAATAACAGGTAGCTCAAGTTGAAGCTAAGTGTTTTTAACATTTTTTACAACACTAAATAACCCTTGAATCCTAGTGTCACCACCCATTACATTGCTTCAGCCTTGTAGTTTCCCGAGTGCAAAACTAAACAGCTCTTCAAATACAAGGGAGTGGAGATCAGTCAATGTTCAGAGTCATCCCACATAAATGAACCATGTTATGGTTCATGCTGGCCCCATCCTGTGCCCATCGCCTTTCCATCCTCTCCCTTAAAAATTTTGGTATTTTGCATAGAAACTTTCTTCTCTCAAGAGAGACCTGGGAACCAGGGCTGCCAGCCAGACAAACACTTTTAAGAGGAGGGAGGGATAGCTCAGTGGTTTGAGTATTGGCCTGCTAAACCCAGGGTTGTGAATTTAATCCTTGAGGGGGCCATTTAGGGAACTGGGGTAAAAATCTGTCTGGGGATTGGTCCTGCTTTGAGCAGGGGGTTGGACTAGATGATCTCCTGAGGTCCCTTCCAACCCTGATATTCTATGATTCTATGAGGTGTCCCTCTCCCTGTCAAAAAATAATCTCCCTCCTTCCAGTCAGTGACAGCCTGAATTGTTCCTTATCCCGGCAGAGCTGGAGGATTGAAAGCAGCAACATCAAACCCCTGTGTAGCTCACAGGAATGAACACAAACACTCCCTGGTATCTGAGGAGATGTTTAGCTTTACCCTTGGTCAACTACAAGACCAAAGGGAAAGGTGGTGGTGCCAGATATAAAGAGTGAAACACAACACATCATAGTTATGCCCATAGTGACTACAAAATCTTTTTATATACTTCTTCTTATCAGCAATGTATTGTTTTCTCTGGAGTCTAGACCTTGACCAAGAAATTTGGATCTTGATAAAATAATCGACTACCCCTGGTGAAGGCAATAGACTTGACACCCACTGGGGTGTCCCTACACAGGTACAAGTACTAACAACAATGGCTGTCTTTTAGCCATAGTTTTTAATCAGGTCAATAAATTGATACAAACCCCTGTTATATATCATTTCTCAGCCCGAGTCCTTCACCCACATTCCTTAGGGCATTTGGCCACCACGTGGACGTTTCATTTCCCACCTCAATTTCACGCAGAGGCACAATTTCCTTTGCACAGATCCATGAACAGCAAAACCTCCCTGTGTCTCTGGTCTGAGCCAGGGCGTTCGATTCCAGTGAACCCTTCTCTTCTGCAATGGCGATGGTCAGACAGAAGGAACATGGCCACCTGCATCCCTGATAGGGAGATATTGGCTCAGCTCTTTCTTTCTGCTGCTGTTGTTAGTCCATGAAACACCAAGGATGGAATGCAAGGCTGAGTTCACGCACCAACCCCCTGAAATATTTCAGTGCCCCAGAGAAATCCTGGCCCCTGCTAGTGGAATGGTGGGCTGGAGATTTGAATAGGAAAGGGACTGTCTGAATTTGTCACCCTGGGGAATGAACAACAATCTACAGCAATGTCGTTAACACAAACACACTCTCATCCTGCTCCAGCCGGAAGGGAAATGGGCAGGAATTCTCGCTGTTCAGCCAAGGACAGACTTACACTGATGCGCAGCCGTGAGTGTGCTGGGGAAGCTGGTCTGAGCAAACATGTTGAAGTGACAATTCTGTGAGAACAGAATCATCGTGTAGTGAGATGCCCATACATCAAGTAGTTGTGGTGGAGTGGTTAAGGTGATGGATTAGAAATCCATTGGGGTCACCCTGCGCAGGTTCAAATCCTGCCAACTATGGAAGCACTAGACTCTTGTTATTATTACTGTAATCTTTAGTGCCTGAGCATCCACAGTACGAACTGGAGCCAGATCTAGTTTCACTCTGTCTACACTTAAAATGCTGCTGTGGCCCTGCTATAGCACTTTGGAGTAGACAGCCACTGGAGGGGTTTTCCCATCCCTGTAATAGCTACATTGACAGAACAATTCTTCCTTTTATTTAGCACTATCTAACCAGGGCTTAGGTCAGCTTAACTATATGGGTTTGGGGGGGGGGGTGGATTTTTCACACCCTGAGAGACGTCGCTCTGCCAATTAAGTGCCCATCCTTAGATCCCTCTTGGAATTTCAATGCAGGCACTGACCTGTGAGAGGAAAACATCAACTCACAAACACAGAGACTGAATTCCCCACATTTAATCTCTCTGCGCTTTCCAGAAAGTCACAACATTCAATTCATTCTTGCTAGGACAGAGAAAAAATAAGTGACACTAAGTTTTAGGCTTGATTAAATAAAGTTAAGTGTTTAATTAATAGAGTAAAAATCTGTACTGATCCCTCTAAATAACACCAGAACGTGAAATAAGAACAGAGACAAATCTTGTCAGTGACGACTAATTTTGCAAACGCTCTTCCCATTATTAATTTCCACGCTGCCCCCAGTGGAGGTCTGGGCACCTCCAGTGTCACTGCTCTGCATTCCCCTTCCCGTGAGAATTGTTCTCGGCCATTCCCAAATGTGGAACATTGGGCAGTTCAGAATGTGACTAGTGACCCCGGCTCCTTCCTGCCCCTGCTCCACATTGCTCCACAGCAGCGTCTCCCCCTGCAGAGTCACCCCAGCCCTGCAGTGCAGCCCCCAGGGTTCAGCAGGGCCCCCGGCAAGGACAGTGGGTGCAGCTAACAGCCCGGTGTGCCTGGCAGTGAGGCAGGGGCAGCCCAAGGCTGGAAGCTCTGAGTCGGCTGTAAAGAAGCAACACCCCCCACAAGTACAGAGATTGAATTCCCCAACGTTAACATCATGACACCCTGTAGAAAGCCACACAGGTCCGTTATGTTTTCACAGGGAGATGCAAAAATCAGGTGACGTTATCTGAGTAAAATATGACCATATAGATCATTCATGCAACCACTGTTATATATTTGCAACAAATCTGGTACAAAATGTAAGATGTCTATGAAAAGATTATGATTTGCTGAATATGATTATGCTATTTGTATGCATGTATCATTTTTGTATTTGAAGTTATGAGCATTGGCTCCATACCTGTATTTCAAATATGTTTGCTCTTGGGGTAACGCCCACAAGGTAGTTAGCCAGGATGTCTTGGAGGGACTATTCAAATTGAGTGGCCCATCAAAAGGACACTTAACTCACAATGGACCATGGGAGATGCCCATCTACACTGAACGGACTTTTCTGTGAATGTTCCATCTGAAGTATCCTGCAAAGTATCCATCCTGCAATGACTGAGCAAAATCGGGCATGGATGGGGACTTTCCCATGTGACTCCAAGCTCCCATCTCACCTGTGATTTTCCACCAGCTGTGCTAAGGACTTTGAAACAATGGGTTTCCCTCCACATGGCAGAAGTTATAAAAGGCCCCAGAAACATCTCCACTGTGTCTCTATCTTGCTCCAGCCTCTTTCCTGCTCAAACCTCTGGACTATGGACTTATACTAATGGGAGCCTCTAACCAAGGGACTGAGGACCTTCCAGTGATTTGGAAGCAGACAGAGACTTATCAAGCCAGCAGTTTCTTCCATCACTGCTATAAGCCTGAACCAAGAACTTTGCAATTACTGTATGTATTTGATTCCTTTCACCAATTTTAATTCTCACCTTTCTTTCTTTCTTTCTTCTTATAAATAACCCTTTAGAATTTAGGTACTAAAGGATTGGCATCAACGTGATTTTTGGGAAATATGTAAGTTATATATTGACTTGGGTGGGTGACTGGTCCTTTGGGATCAGAAGAACCTCTTATTTGAAGAGATTGGTTTTAAAGAACCACTCATTTCTAAGTCGTGTTTTCAATGGTAATACAAGGTCTAGAATGCCCAAGGAAACTGCTTTTATGACGTCTTGTTAGCCAGTGTGGTGAAGCAGAAGTTTCCTTTTGTTGCTGGTTTGGTATATCCTATGGGGGATTAGGCACCAGCCTTGGGGTGTATCTCCCTATTTCTCAGCAGTTTGTCCTGAATTTGGCTCTCTCAGCTGTGGCCCACTGAGGCATGGTTACAGGCACTAAGCTCTCTTCCCTGTGCAGTGATCTGAGAAGATTGCCAGTGGAAGGACAGATGGTGGTGGACACACAGACACATGGCTAGGGCACCTGGTGAGGGAGAACTTCCTTATCTCTATCTGAGGCAGGTTGAAGGGGAAAGGACGGACATTACTCATCTAATCGTAACCACATTGAGATGCTGAAGGGAGTAGAGCGAGGGGTTGTTACTAGCAGGAATCCAGCCCAATGGGCAGGAGTTAAATATAAAGAAAAGGGTCATGTGGAGAACAGGGTTTGCTCTCAGGGCCTTGGAGAGAAAAGAAATCTGCCACTTTCTCCCTGTGAACTCAATTTGCTTTTCTTGTTCCTTTCCCTTATAGTGAAGATACAGAGAATGGAAGTGGTTAAACTTCTCCCGAGGGAATGAATCACTTGGCTTGGTTTCCTCTCACCATTGCCAGTGCAGACCGGAGGGACATGAGTTGTTTTAAATGAGTCATGGACAGTGGATATTTTCATTGTTTTCTTTCTAAGCATTTAGCTCGGGGGTCAGCCTCACAGCCCAGTTAGTACTCAGGGAGCAGTATTAATTAACGGGCAAAACACTTCCTTAATGCAGAGTTAAGATTGTCTGGTGCAATAACAGCCCCTTGCAGAACCTCTACAGCTGCAAACCTCAGACTTCTGAAAAGCAGGAGATGCAGTTACAGTTGCCAGCACCACCTTCATCCTGTCCTCTTTCAGCAACATCCCGTTAACACACACACATTTACTCTGCCAACACCCTGCTGGCTGAAATCTACAAGCTGTTCACTACCTTTTACAGCCCTTCCAACCAGAGCTCCAACCCCCGTCTTGGCCTGACGAGGCCCAACCCCTGGGCAAACCAGACTGAGGTAAGGATTGGGCATGGCCATGACAGTGACTGCAGAGCAAGACCCCTGACCCCTACTCAGATCAGCCCCACCTCACTGATCTCTCCTCACTCGGGCACACTGATCCCCCTCCTGAATTCCTGAAAGCCTGGGTAGGGGAGCTTATTTTCCCTTGTGATGGTCTGAGCTCTCCCTCCCCACCAGGACACAGCTGGAGCTAAGATAGATACCCCTCCATTGCTCCCCTTTGGGGGAAACAGTGTTAATTTAGAAGAATCTGAGAAGGCTCAGATGGGGAGTGGCTGATCTCCGCTCACATTCTCCACAGCTCCAGCCCCTGTTGCTTATTGAAAGAAATGACTCAAGATCCCAGTTACATGTTTTATTAACATGAACAAATAAAACCAAGAACACACATCACTAAGGCTAAATGACTATAAATACTACTCAGCTAACGAAGGGTTAAACAATACAGTGAGAAAGTTCAGGGCAAATCAGTAAATCAATGAGTTAACAAGGATATTGCATTGGAATCAAGTCGTCAATTTAGTCAAACCATCAGATGAATACAGCAGAAAATCAACCCTTATAAATCCTAAAACAGCAACCCAAGGAGGCAGGTGCATATTTAGTGATGACAAAACCCCAATCAGAGATTTTCACCCAGGCAGTGCATCCCAGATTTAGCCAGCTGAATATTTCAATACCGAAACCAAATTATTGCTTACATTTAGCCCACAGCCTCAAAGCGAATTAGTTTTCTCCTTAGATTTCACTATTGCGTCGCTAATACTTCTCCTCGCCCTCTCGCCCCAAAACACACAGACAGACCTTATAGAGACAGCAGTAAAAGAACTTCAAACAGCTCTCGCTGAACAATGTACATCTGACAGCTCAATTCCTTGCAATGCTTCCATAGGGAAAGGAGCATGCCTGCAGTCATTTCATAGGGCAGAGTTTTACGGCTATTAAGATTTGGGGAACTATTCTTAGCATCTTCCCTGTGAGATTTCAGAAGTGTTCACACACTCACACCCACTGAGCCACAGTTACACCCCAATCGAATAGAAAGGCTGGAAGGCTCCATGTCCATAAAAAAACAATGGACAAAAATAGAAAAAGGAAAATAAATTGCAAAGCTGACAAGGGGTTGGATCTCTGCAGCTCTTTGGCTTTGGAGTCACATGGAGTAGGAACTGTAGCTGCAGTTGAGGAACCAGGTAATGGCATAGAGGGCCCAGCACTTCAGGCTAGCAGGCTTTTCAGGTACAAGGAGACTAGTGAAGGCTACACAGCCTGTCGCCGTTGTGCTTCATTCCCCAGAGGGGATCAGTCCTGGGATCCTGGCAGTCAGTCTCTCTTAGATGACTTACATAAGAACACAAGCCTGGTCATACTAGATCAAACCAATGATCCATCTAGCCCAGTATGCTGCTGAGAGTGACCAGTGCCAGATGCGCCAGAGGGAATGAACAGAACAGGCTTGTTGATCTGAAAGCTGAAGGACTTCCACCCTTACCTTTGACTTTATTGTTGTAGATTCCAGCTTACCCCACCTTACCACACCTCCCCCGAGGTCTCTGGGCAAATCAGGTGTGAACTAGTCCTTCGATACAGACGTGTCCCGCTCTAGATGAAGTGAGGCAGAGTTTGGGCCAACGTCAGTTTGGAATAGCCCTGCTTAACCCAGCAGTTTTCTCAAAGTATCTGCTGTCATAAATCGCATGTAGTGTGGATGTGCGAACCCCAAAGGTATCAAACATGAAAGAAACATAAGGCCAGTTATGGGGAGGTTTCCATGGCCAGGCCTGAGGGTTAAACAGCTGGGCTCTAACAGCTGGCCTCCTCAAAAGGAAAAGGGGCCTCAGCAACCATAAAAATAACTGGTTGCAAAAAATCAATCATCATGCATCCATCACCATTTTAAATTCTGACCTCTCCTGCCTGATATGTCTTTGTTTAGCAAACAAGCGGATTGGGGAACTCTGTGGCTGTTACCCTCTAACTGAGGAAAAGGTTACACATCTTGTCTCAAGCAATTTTCCTCTTAACAGAAAATTTATTTTAAAGTTTATCAAAATAAATTCCATTTGAAATAGAAATAATTACAGTCTACACTGGGTCTCTATTTTCATACATGCTATTTCTCTCACATGTTCCCCCACTCTAATTCCTTTGGAGTGAGGTTTTACTTTTCAGGATTAGCCACCATTTCTGATATAGTAGGAGGGGGAGGGGAGAGAACTAGAAGAAAACCTGAATTATATTGTAACATTGAAAGTTATCACATAATCAGCCTGTTACTTTACACTAATTAACTTCATTTTTAATTTTATTGTCGCTGGTAACAACTTATTCAAAGATTACAAAATATAAACCTATACGGCAGTTTTCTCTTAATTCCCATTTCCATCCAGTCAGCTTTGTGTGAAGTCACATTCTACAATAACCTAGGAGCCTTCCATTTCTGTGAGTTCATTTCGCCCTGGCTCTTCTCCCAGAAGTGTGGGTGGAAGGGGTCTCACACTACGTGGGAAGGTTGCATCATGAGAAAAAGCACCTGTGCTCTATTTTCACACTTTCTAATCTTTCAAAGTAGCAGCAGGTGGAGAAGTGATACAAATGCATAAGAAGTAATAGCAAAGCTAAGAGACCAAACCACAGACTCTGGACTCAACATTCATGTATCCTGCAGTCTGAACTTGGAATCTGATACATTCCCTCTTTGGCTACCATCATTTGCCCAGCATGGAAGTGCTTCTTGTCCAACAAGTCAGCCAGATTGGGACTCATATTCATGGAATGGCTCTGAAGGAATCAGCTGTTTCTCTCAGTGCTTCATGAAACTTTGGATCCAAATGGTAAAAGACAGTTGTTCCCAATTTAATCATGGCATCCTTTAGGAGTGTGATCAATGCCACTTAACTAGGGAGCAGGGTTCTAAAAATAGTTTACCTGGGCCACTGGTCACCATAGCTTCCATCTCTGGGGTGAAAAGCAACCACTAGTACTTGCAATTTCTACCTGAGTTCTTGTCCAATCTTTGACCTTACTTGGAGTAATTTTACACTTCTCTGGCGTAGAATTCTTCACCAACCACACAATATATCAGTAGTGAAAATGAGGCATAACTCCCCCAAATATGCCCTTTTATTTCCTTAATCTGGTGGCACAGATTCAAATTAGGGACTAAATTCAGGAGTGGCTTAGAATCCCTGTAAGACACCATGTCAGGTATCTATTGAAAATAGGTATCTTTCTGCAGCTATATCACATTCAACACAGATTTCATTTTCTACACATTTGCAGCATCTGACAGCGGTGAGCTGAATAGAAATGTCAAATCCGTTTTCCCCATCCCTACCTAGATAGGGATTGCATTTCCCAAATAGTAAACACATGATTCCTAACGGATTAGGAAGGAGATCTCTTCAGGAGCGACCTCCTGCAGGGCCTGGGCCACAACTGCTTTGGGAGCCCAATGCATGGGTACTTTGCCTAGTTCCAAGTCATTACTAGGGAATTCTCTTCCCAGCCCTTTAGAAAAAATATTGACCTAACCAGTTTAACAACAGGGGGGTTGGGATGGTGATGGCTGTGACGAACTGGGACTGTTCTTACTGTGGGCTTTGAATGCTGACAGGGGAGTGTGGCTAGGATAGTCTGCATTGGGGGATGGGAGACTGACCGATGGAGAATACCTGAGCATGTAACATGAGAACCCAGGAAGGGGTTAGAGGCCAGGCGACACCTTTGCCCAGGAAACTAAACAAAGGCTGTGGGAGGGGTCACTGAAGGGGGAGTTTTGAGAAGCTGGCTGGTGAGATAGCTGGGAGGCAGACGGGGCTCTGACCTCCCAAGGGGGCTGGGGCGCCCTGGGACCCCAAGATGGACCTAACTGAGGGGGGTCCTGTTGTCTGTGCCTGCAAGACCTGTCTTAGACTGTATTCCTGTCGTCTAAATAAACCTTCTGCTTTACTGGCTGGCTGAGAGTCATGGTGAATCGCAGGAAGCCGGGGGTGCAGGGCCTTGTGTCCCCCCACACTCTGTGACAATGGCGAATAAAGGAATCCCTCTGACTTACTCTATCTTCTTCTGTTGTTACAGAGGGTGAAATGACATTTTCCCTATCTGTGCCCTGTTCCTGCTCTCTGTTATAGTTCAATATATTTTAAGTGAGGAAAATGGTAGTAAAAATATCTGGTCTCCAGCACAACCTGAAGCAAAATCAGAGCAAATGGGAATGAAAAAAAATTGTTCCCAAAGGGGGAACTTGATAACTAACAATTGCTTTGAAATGGGGGGACAGTATAACCGTGATGCTCAGGGTTTGTTTAGACTAGGAAAAGTGATGGAGTTTAGGTCAGGTCAAGGGGCAAGCTAATGCCAACCACCGCACCTGGGCTGCATCTGCACTACAACTAGAATTGTCTTTATACACCAAGATCACTAACTTGAGCAGCCAACGCCACGTACAGTCCTAGTGGATGTCAGGCCCAGGTAGTTTTTGCCTCAGTGTAGCTTGTTGGGATCAAACCTCTCTCCCCCACCTGGAGCTGATGAACATTCCTGGCTGGAGGGACACACACTCCTACGACTCAAAAGGAAAGGAGTTGATAGAAAAGATCACAGGACTGACCCCAAAGAAGGTGAGCTGCAAAAGGCAGAACCAGGCAACTCATCTGGTGGAGCTGAGAGACCACGGTGAAGATGGTGCAAAGGTCGCTATGTGGGAATTTGCAAATGTGATTTTTTTAAAAACAAACTTTGGCCAGCCGGAGTCAAGGCATTTATTACAGTTCTCTCATGTGTGGATTTTCTGATGTCTAATAAGGCTTGAGCTCTGCTTGAAGCTTTTCCCACACTCAGAGCATGTGTAGGGCACCTCCCCTGTGTGGATTCTCTGATGCGTGATCAGGGCAGAGCTCTGCTTAAAACTTTTCCCACATTCAGCGCATGTGTAGGGCATCTCTCCTATGTGGATTGTCCGATGTCTGATAAGGTTTGAGCTCTGATTGAAGCTTTTCCCACACTCAGAGCACATGTAGGGTCTCTCTCCTGTGTGGATTCTCTGATGTGTGATGAGGGCTGAATTATCCATGAAGCGTTTCCCACACTCAGAGCATCCATAGGGTTTGTCACCTGTGTGAATTCTCTGATGTGTGCTAAGGGCTGATCTATAACTGAAGCATTTCCCGCACTCAGAGCATGTGTAGGGTGTCCATCCAGTATGGATTGTCCGATGTCTAATAAAGCTTGAGCTCTGATTGAAGCTTTTCCCGCACTCAGAGCACATGTAGGGTGTCTCTCCTGTGTGGATTCTCTGATGTGAGATGAGGACTGAGTTATAACTGAAGCATTTCCCACACTCAGAGCACGTGTAGGGTTTTTTTCCTGTGTGGATTCTCTGATGTCTAATAAAGCTTGAGCGCCGATTGAAGCTTTTCGCGCACTCAGCGCATGCGTAGGGCGTTTCTCCTGTGTGGATTCTCTGATGTCTGATAAGGTGTGAGCTCCGACTGAAGCTTTTCCCACACTCAGAGCACGTGTAGGGTTTCTCTCCCCTGTGGATTCTCTGATGTGTGAGAAGGTCAGAGCTCCCATTGAAGCTTTTCCCACACTCATGGCATATGTAGCATGTCTCTTCCAAGTTGATTGTCTCGCATGTAATAAGGTCTGAGTGGCTACTGAAGTTTTCCTCTGGCCTGTGCTGAGTCTCACAGGCTTTTGCTTTTTCTGGGAGTGCACAACTCCCGGAAACATTCCCTTTGGATCTTCCTGATAACATCCCATGTTGTTCTACTTGCTCAGCATCTTCCTGCTGGGGTGTCTCCTCGTTCTCACTCACCATCCCGTCACCTGATGGGAGACAGAGAGAATCCAGACATAGGTCACTCCCTGTACCAGAGAGAAAAGAAATCTCAGTGAGAGGAATGGAAAAAGGTGTGAACAAACCAAGATATGTGCGGGAGAGATCAAACCTATCTGGAGCTGATTTTCCCCAAACCCTTCCCCCGAGGAGAGAGAGGAAGGGATCAGTTCTGGGTGTGCATCTCACCAGAACTCTCAGGGGAAAGTGAGATTGGGGAGGGACCTGCTGCCAACTGTCAGTCAGGATAGGTGGGAAGCCATGAATGACATCTGCCACATCTGCAGGGAACAATCCTGAACTTGGAGAGCTTACAACTTGGAGAGGCTTTGTAGGGCATCTCAAATGTTTCCTGTATTCACGGACAGTTTTTGAGATGGTTTACCCAATTCCTCACCTGTGCAGGCAGCTCTCCGGAGCACTTTTTTCAGAGCCATAGCGGTCTGAGACCCACAGCTGTTCCCCTCATTCCAGCTGCGAGATCACATCAGGTTTGGAAATTGGAAACCCTGGGAAGGCAAAGAAAACAAGGAAGGTCCATGGAATTTGTGGGATACTTGTCACAAGGAATATTCCATGGTTTTAACCCCAGCTCATTTTTAAGACATAACATCCCAAGGTCGGCTTCCTTGGCTCAAAGTGGCAGGAGAGTTATTATTATAAATCATATTCATTACCTTAGTGCCTAAGAGCCAACTAATAGTGGGTCTCCGTTGTGCTAGGCACAGTACAAACCCAGACTAGTAGATGGTCCATGCCCTGAAAAATTTACAATCTAAATAGACAAGACAGACACAGAATGGGGGAAGAGGTAGAACCCACCAGCAGAGTGAACTACGTGAAGGCAGAGTGACAGATCTGATGAACACAGGTCTATATCTTGAGACTATTGTATTTAATGTTATGACTAGGGCCAGTGTTTTCCGGAAATTGCTGCTATTACTGTATTTTTCCCTGAAATTACTCTTCATTTCTGGAATCACCCTTCATATCCGGAATGGCTGAACAGAGGGTGGGTGGGGATGCAGGGTCACAAACCCCAGATTTCTGCCTGGAGACACCTGACTCCTCCCCAGGGCACAGGGCAAAGGCTGGGGGCTGGCTGCTTTTGAGACTTGCTGCCAATTTCTTCCCTCCTCATACAAGTCTGGGCTCAGAAAAAACACTGTGGAGCTTCCCCTTGGGAGGCGGGGCACTTGGCAGTGGGACGCTGGGGTCCCTCATCAAGCTGCAGAGCAGACGGCGCTCGCACCTGCTCTCGACTGCGTCAACAGCACCTCTCCCCTGCTCATCTCCCCTGCACACAGCTGGTTCATGCCCCGTCTCCCCAGCACACAGCCGGCTCTAGGCTCTCAATGCCCAGTGCCTGGACCCCACCTCCCCCACACAGCTGGCTCCTGTCCTCTCCCGCAATGCACTGTCGGGCTGTAAAGGATTATATATTGCTCATGTTTGTCAATGACTCTGTTTTCGTTGCCAGCAAACACTGGCCCTACCTATGATTGTTCTCTGTATCTCTGAGCCAGCCCTTGACAGCATGAACACGTCACAGACTATGATGCCGAGATGGGCCAGATGATACCGGGCAGGGCTGAGGGCTGGGTTTCCTGTGCAATCTGGTATCACTAAGCCTGGATCTCAAGGCTCCATCTTTTGAAGCTTTGCCCCATACAGAAAGGGGCAGTGACTGATTTTACCTCTTTCAGGAGACTGAAGACGACAGACAGACTTTTTGGGGGAGAAACAGCTGAGTTTGAGCTGACTGAGGGGGGTCTTTTTGGGCTACAAACTGTCATGACCTGATAACCAAGAGGTAAGCTTTTAAAGAAGGTTTTAATACACTTTGGAAATGATCGGGGATTCCCAAGAGGACTGATGGTAAATATGCATTCTGATGCTTTTCTTGCTTTATATCTTTTCCCCAGAAGGCGCACTGGCACGGTCATGGATCCATAGGATCCGTGCAATGCCCTGGCTTAAACAGTCCTTGGGAGGTGCCCCTTGAGTGCGCTAGACCCCCAAGGGGTCCCACTCTTCCACAAGGATAGGCCATGTAGCTTCAACACCTGAGACTGAGTCTCCGGCTTCAACACTCCTATTTCAACCTGTGAGCTCTGCCAACAGGTCCAGCTGAACGACACTCCTGTTCAGAGACTGTTCCTCAGTCAATGCACAGAGCAAGTTTGTGCTGTGACACTGGGCAGACTTTTAAAACATAGCAGGGTTTATTAGTCAACTGAAACACAGCATTGGAAAGTCCTTGGCTTAGCACAGAGAAGCAAAGAAGACAATATAGTCCATATTGGCCAATGCCCTTGAGCCACGCTGCTGTAGAAAACAGTTTGGTTTCCATTCACTGTGCCTGTCCATTTGTCTTCTCTCCAATAGAGCTCCCTGCATCTGTGAGCCCAGTTCTTCCTGCTCCCAAAAACATAACGAGTCCATGTATGCTTCACTCAGCCAAGTGGAGATCCTCCCGTGGACAGGTGACAATTATTCCCTTGTCTCTGTCGGGTATTCCATTGATGTAGGTTGATCCCAGCCAGTCCTTAATGACCCATTCATATCACCCCATGACAGCTACGTGACAAAACACCTCATGTCTCCTGCTCTTTCTAATCATAGCAATATCAATCACAGAGGGAAACTGAGGTGTGTATTGGCATCATACAAGTATCACCAAAATTCCCACCTCTATCGCACACACACTGCTCACGGCCCTTGGAGAGAAAGCAAAGCACAGGAACTGGAGGTTAGTCCAGTGAACACAGTGGAGGACAAGCTGCAATCCTCAAACCTGGTCAAAAGGGAGAGGCATGTGGGTCCCTACCGATAGAGAGGGGCTGGCTAGAGGCCTGATACTTGAGAGGGCATTCCTTGAGCAGACCATGGAGGCAGGTCAGAGGCTTAGCTACCCCAGAACTGTGATATCGCAAAAGCACATTCTGGGGAATTAGGAAATCTAGTGACTCAGGTGTAATGGGAGGGAGAATTAAACTCCCCCAGTGTGTGGAGATGGCTGGGGAATTAAACACTGAAATTCAGGAGCAACAGCCTCTAATACTTCCGGAAAAGGAGAATGTAAGAAACAAGAACTGGGCCCCACAACCTCAGGAGGGACAGGCTCAAAGATCCAAGGAGCCCGCAGGGAAGACAGCTTGTGGCTGCTGCAGATGGGGAGAGCGGGGCCAAGACTCTCTCCAAACTCTCACTCCTGTTGACCCCGACCTGATTTTATGATCTTTGACCTAGTCTCAAGTCTTGTAGGCAATTTTATACTCGCTAGAGATAAAATGTCATTATCAGAAAATTGCTTATTAGCTTGGAACATGCATGGAGAGGCAAGGAGCTGAACATAAATAAATGGGCTATTAAGGGCAGGTCTACACTACAGCCAGGATTGACGCTGAGATCGATCCACTGGTGGTCGATTTTGTGGATCTAGTTAAGACCCGCCAAATCAACTGCAGATGGCTCTCCAGTCAACCCCTGACTCTACCCCGATGCTCTTCCGTCGCTCCCCCATAGTGTACACCCTGCAGTAACTCAACCTAAGTTATGTTCACTCCAGCGACATTATTCACGTAGCTGGAGTTGCGCAGCATAGGTCAACTGACTGAGGTAGTGTAAACATCGCCTAAGCTTGCTACAGTTCAGGGCCTTATATTAGGTGGAGGCTTTGTGGGAGTGATTATGATGAAGTCTGGGATTTACCTGAATAGGCCTCAGGATAAGGAGAGAATCCCAGGTGAGATATTTTGACCCCACATTTTTAAAAACTAACAAATAGTCACCAACAGGTGCAATACGCCACAGGATTCTGAAAGAAGGGTCGGGCTTTAGCAGTTAGGTTGCTATGCAGTATCTCAGCAGTTGGGCCGCATTCATATATTGGAATTATTAATAAACAAGTGATGTAAATCATGAGTATCAATGCTTGATGCTTAATTATGGACTTCCCAAAGGCCACGTATGGGTTGGGGCAGCTATTGACATTACTGTTATCAGAGTAAAGGAGCAGATATGGTATATAGCCATCCTGTTACCATAAGGAAGTGGATAAAATACCTCTCCTAGTTACCATTTTTTCATTTTGTCAGGTCCCCGAGACAGTGTAAACTGAAGCAGGGCCTCCCTTCTGATGGGCTCCCTTGCCCCTCCATCTTTGTTTCCAATGGTGTCCATAACTTGTAAGTATGCACAGTGCAAGACTCTCTTTACTATACTTACCTTAGTCTAATCGTTACGTGTATTGATCCTTGCCTATGATTCCAATTGTAACTGTCTGTATTAAATCAAGTTTCTGTGTGTTTCACCAAATTTCATCTTCTCAATTAACTTTGAGCAGCCATGTACAAGGGCAAGTTGTACCCCAATACGTAGGTATAAAAATTGTTCAGGCTACACTACCACCCTGTGACATCATCAACAAAGAGCCCATTTGTGCCAGGGTAGTGGCCCTGCTCTGGGAGGGAGGAATGCAGCAAGGACTCAGGATCGGTGGCCGGGGTCGCTGTGCATAGAGGTTATATGGGGAGGGGGGTAATGAAGGGGAGAGGGAAGTCAAGAGTTAAAATAATAATGTTTGGGGAAAAATGTATAATGAAGTGAAACTGAACAGAAATAAAACTGGAGTGCAGGCTGTAAAGCAAAAAGGCCTGGGCAGGGGTTCGGGGTTAAAGGTCTGGGATCCCCCACAGCTCTAGATCCCCAAACCTCTCCTCCCTCCCACTGACCCACCCAGCCAACCTCCTGAGTGCCCGTCCTCCAGACTCCCCTCCCCTTCTTCCCAGTGCTCTCAGCCATCACCACGTCCAGGCACTTTGGGAGCTTCCTATGTTCCCTCCTCGTCTCTCACTACCTCATCCCTCCCTGCTCCTTCTTAGCTCTAATCCGGCACACACACTCCCCATGTCCTGGCACCCCAGAATTAGCTCCTCCCCCCCTTCTCCTCCCCTCCCACAGCTCTGTTCTCCCTTCACCCTTGGGGTCCTGAATGGCAACATTATACACTCTTGTATAAAACACAGAGCTCATCTGACTGTCACACAAGCCATGCATGAGTCATACACCTATTTACTCCATTTAGAATTCTACAGGCAGCATATTTTCCTTTTAAAATGAGGAAAAGGCATGAAAACTGTAGTTATTAATGTAGTTATTAATGTATCCAATAATGATCAATTAAATGCAATTTTAAAATGACTGACGGCACCAAAAAGGCACGTGTCCAAAAATTATACTAGTGGGTGGGAGATAAGGCAAAAAAAGTGCGGGGGGGGGGGGGGGGGGCAAGGAAACTTGTCAAAACTTGCATGACAAATACAGGTATAAAGTTATTACTACTCAAGTTCTTTAGAAACCCCACAGCTTCTAATAACTGAGGGGACAGGACTCCTTACCCAGCCAGACCACCGTCTCATAGTTCTCCTGTATGACGGCTCTGTAGAGAGCTCTCTGAGTGGGGTCCAGCAGAGCCCCCTCTTCCCTGGTGAAATCCACAGCCACCTCCTCAAAAGTCATCGGTCTCTGAAAGAGCAAGAGTTCAACACTCAGTACCTGCTGCCCCAGTCACAACCCCACTATTCACAGAACAGCAGCCAGGGCCGGCTCCAGGCACCAGCCTACCAAGTATGTGCTTGGGGCGGCACCTGGAGGGGGGCGGCGCTCCGGCCCAAGAGTGGGGCCGTGACCGGGCTCGCCGCCCTCCCCCCGGTGCTCCGGCCGGCCGGGGAGAGCGGGGCCCCTGCCGGGCTCGCCGCCCTCCTCCCAGCGCTCCGGCCGGTCGGGGAGAGCGGGGCCCCGGTTGGGCTCGGCACCCTCCCCGCGGCGCTCCGGCCGGCCGGGGACAGTGGGGCCGCGGCCGGGCTCAGCGCCCTCCACTGCCGCGCTCCCCGCCGGGGGGCGGCGGGAGGCTTTTTTGCCTGGGGCGGGAAAAAAGCCAGAGCCGGCCCTGACAGCAGCACCAGGTAAATGGAAGCTCCGGGAGGCACATGTTAACAGAGTCCCACCCCACCTTGCTTAGAGCAGCCAGGAGGCCTCAGAGGGTAGAAAGAGAGAACCTTTGTGTCTCCCAGCTGACAGAAGGAAGCAGGGTCTTCACATTTATCACATACCTACTAGCCAGAGCTTGATATAGGAGATGGGGCTGTCTCTGGACCCTGCTGGTGGCTCCCTGCTAGGAATCCCAACACTCTCCAAATAAACTATATGGAAGAAAGGGGAAGTCAATAGTAAAGAAAATAAGTTAGAAGGTCAGAATTGTAGAAAATTGGTAAGGGAAGCTATCAGAAATCAATGACCAATCAATGACAATAAGAAGGAAGTTTTTAAAAGTATATTAAGTACAAAATTAATCATAACAATGGTAGTGGTAAACTACTAGATGGAAATGGCAGAATTATCAAAAATAATGCAGAAGAGGTAAAAGCGTTCAATAAATATTCCTCTCCTAGATTTGGAGAAAAACAGATGATGTACTCGTATCATAAGATGTTGACGACGACACTCTTTCCATTCCAACAATAACTCACAAGGACGTTAAACAGCAGCTATTGAAGTTAGACATGTTTAAATCAGCCAGTCCAGATAACTTGTATCCAAGAGTTTTAAAAGACCTGGTAGAGGAGCATGGTGGATTGTTAATGCTGATTTTACTTAGGACTTGGAACACTGGGGAAATTCCATAAGACTGGAATAAAGCTAATGCTGTGCCAATATTTAAAAAGTATAAAAGAGATAAACCTAGCTAATTACAAAAGTGTCAGTCAGGGACATCAATACTGGGCAAGATAATGGAGCAGCCGATACTGGATTTCACTAATAAAGAATTAAAGGAGGGTAATATAATTAGTACCCATTAACAAAGTTTTAGAGAAAATAGATCCTATCAAACTAACTGGATATCGTTATTGGATGAGATCAAAAGTTCGGTTGCAGCTAATAGTATTGATGTAATATACTTGGCATATGACTTGGTTCAGCACAATATTTTGACTAAAAACCTAGAATGATACAAAACACACATGGCATACATTAAATAGATTAAAAACTGGGATTGTAAATGGGGAACCAGGGTCGAGTGGATTTATTTCTAGCGGGTTCCTGCAAGGATTGGTTCTTGGCCCTGCGCTATTTCACATTCTTATCAATGACCTAAAAGAGAATATAAAATCATCACTGATAAAGTTTGCAGTTGCCACAAAGATTGGGGGTGGTGGTAACTAATGAAGTGTGAGTAGATTCAGGCTCCAGCACTGGGAGTCTGGGAAGTTTTCCCAGCCCTGGCTGGGGGGTTATTTCCTGTTCCACAAAGAGGGGAAGTTCCATTCCCAGCTCCTGTGCCTTGAAATTAGGCCCTATCTGATGCTACACCCCATATTCAGCATAGTGGTATGATTATAATATGATTAGGACATAATTATGATGCATTTTGTGCAAGATGCGTCATGTGCGGTGTCATTGGAAATATTATGATTTGTTGAATAGGATTATCCTATTTGTGTGCATGGATAACGCTGGTATCTGAAGTTATGGATATTGACTCTGTATTTCAAATGTGCTTACTCTGGGTAACCCCCACAACTAATCTTTCAGGTACAACAATGAAGAAGCCAGACAGTGCTGATGGCTCATCAACAAAGACAATGGACCGTGGAAGAGCTTAGCCCTCCTGTGAATGTTTCAGCCAGCCTATGAATCATGGCTACTATGACTCAGCAAGGCATGCTAGGTCATGTGACCAGATCACATGACACTGAACTCCATTTTGGTACCTTTATTTTTCCACAAACTGGACTGGGAATTGAGTTTGGAACAAAGGGTTCCTGCCATGTGGAAAAGCTACATAAGGTGGGGTGTGACATAATCTCTTGGCCTCATTTCCCAGACAAGAGAACTCCTGGAAACACCTGAGGAACAAAGACTGAACTGGGGGAAATGCTGGTCCCAGGGTAAAAGGATTTCTAGCTTGTGTATGGAAACTTGGTGGACTGCTTGTATCATCAGTCAGGGTGAGAAATTGCTAATTCAAATTCTATCCATCTAGTATGTTAGGCTTAGTTTGAGTTTTTGGTTATTTGCTAAGTAATCTGCTTTGATCTGTTTGCTATCACTTATAATCACTTAAAATCTTTCTGTAGTTAATAAACTTATGCTTTATCTTAACCAGTGTATTTTGAGTGAAGTGTCTGGGGAAAATCTCAGCTTGGTTTGCACAAGCTTGTTGTGCATATCTTTCCCATATTGAGGGGAAGGCGAACTATATTAATGAGCTTACATTATACAGATCCCTATGCAGTATAAGATGGTATAATTCTGGATTTCTACTACAGCAGGTGTGCAAGGTTGGGGAGCTGGGAAATTGGCTGTTGTCTTCTATCTGTCCTTGAGTGGCTTAGGTAAAGCACTCAGGTACATTAGTTGGGTGTATGGCGCCACCTGCTGTTGTGTTGGGCGATATCAGGGCCTGGAGAGGCTGGCTGAATATCCAGCAAAGGAGTGTGAGAAGGGCCAGCCCAGCTTGAGGATTAGAGGGCACAGTAGTTCCCAGAAGCCCCCCAGACTGCACCCCGGGGGTGACAACCCATCACACCCTAGATTACACAAGTCTCAGCAGGTTTCTCACATGCTGTCCCCTCCCTTTCTCCAACCGAGATATTTCCTGCCTCCCACCACCTCCAGCAGCTCCCACCCTCCTATGCATTTACTGCTCCTCTCCCTCCAAGCAGAATCCACCACCAGCTCCCTGATAATCCCTTACCTGAGCCAGCTCCATTGCAGCCATTTCCTTCTCCCTGGGAGGAGGGGATGATCTGGAGCGAAACGTGGACGTTATTCTGTAGCCTGCCAGGGTGAGAAGGGCAATGTGAGAGAATTCAGACGGGGCTTTTGTCCATTCCACAAGCCGATTCCCCCCAGGATTTTCCCTGCTAATGGACATTCTAGGTTCTGCCACAGTGCAAAGTACAGAGTGACCTTATTCCAGTACAGGCCTAGCCCCCTCCCACCAGGACGTAACCCTCTGAGACATGGTGAAACCCTTCCAGTAGCAGAGTCTCTCTGTCACACTAATCAAGTTTGCGGACAATACCAAGCTGGGAGGGGTTGCAAGTGCTTTGGAGGATAGGATTACAATTCAAAATGATCTGAAGTAAATAGGATGAAATTCAATAAGGATAAATGCAAAGTACTCCACTTTGGAAGGAACAATCAGTTGCACACATACAAAATGGGAAATGACTGCCTAGGAAGGAGTACTGCGGAAAGGGATCTGGGGGTCATAGTGGATCACAAGCTAAATGAGTCGTCAGTGTAACGCTGTTGCAAAAAAAAAAGCAAACATCATTCTGGGATGTATTAGCAGGAGTATTGTTAGCAAGACACAAGAAGTAATTTTTCTGCTCCACATTTCAGGAAAGATGTGGACAAATTGGCAAAAGTCCAGAGAAGAGCAACAAAAATGATTAAAGGTCTAGAAAACATGACCTATGAGGGAAGATTAAACAAACCCAATTTTTTTCAGTCTGGAGAAGAGAAGACTGAGGCCTTGGCTACACTTGAGTGTAGTCGCGCCGCCAGCGCTGCGATCGCTCTCTCACAGCGCTGTATGTACTCCACCTCTCCGAGGGGAATAGCTTGCAGCGCTGCGAGCAAGCGTGTAGCGCTGCAGGCGCTGATTACACTGGCGCTTTACAGCGCTGCACTCGCTGCGCTCGGGGGGGGGGGGGCGTTTTCACACCCCTGAGCGCAGCAAGTTGCAGCGCTGTACAGCGCCAGTGTAGCCAAGGCCTGAGAGGGGACATGATCACAGTTTTCAAGTACATAACAGGTTGTTAAAAGGAGGAGGGAGAAAAATTGTTGTTCTTAAACTCTGAGAATAGGACAAGAAGCAATGGGCTTAAATTGCTGCAAGGGTGGTTTAGGTTGGACCTTAGGAAAAACTTCCTAACTGTCAGAGTGGTTAAGCACTGGAATAAATTGCCTAGGGAGGTTGTGGAATCTCCATCACAGGGGATTTTTAAGAGAAGGCTGGACAAACACTTGTCAGGCATGGCACGCACCCCCTGCCACGCCAGCTCCACCATTTTTGCCGAAGCAAAAAAAAAAAAAAAGAAAGCGCTCCTCCTGCTGCGCACCCCAAAGGATCCTCTTGCGCACCCCACTTTGGAGACCACTGGTCTAGATAATACTTAGTCCTGCCTTGAGTGCAGGAGACTGGACTGGACAACCTCTCGAGGTCCCTTCCAGTCCTACGATTCTATGAACCAAAGGCCAGAGAAGAGCAGAATCAAAGGAGGCACTTTGGGGGATTCTCCCTGTCATTGTCCCCAGGGCAGCTGTCTCAGGTTTACAAAGTTGTTTGATGCTCCAGCCTTTATACAGTCTCTCCTGGGAGTGCCCCTTTCATGGGCTGGGCCTAGTTTTAGCTTTTGGCAAGCGTGACCCTGGGGGCTCTGAGACTGGGCCTTCTTGCCTCAGCACCTTGTTTCTTTCTGTGGCTTCGCAGTGAGTCCAAATGAGTAGATACTCCTGATAGAGACTGTAAACATAAGAATGGCCCACTGCTCAGACCAATGGTCCATCTAGCTCAGTGGCCAATGCCTCACCTCCCCCCCCCCCCCACCCCGAGGGAATGAACAGAACAGGGAATCATCAAGTGATCCATCCCCTGTCACCCATCCCAGCTTCTGGTAAACAGAGGCTAGAGACACCATCCCTACCCATCCTGCCTGTGACACTGGCAAATGAGTGTTAGCTCTTGAAAAACCCCCATGTCTTAACTGAACATGGACAAATGCATAGCTGGAATCAGTCTGGCTCACCTGTGCTAGTATTGTTAAGACAGGTATTAGAATGATAAGAATGTGTTTAGTGTTTAGACTTGATTGAATGCTTGTGGGTTGCTGCCTGGGTTAACATCTGACTAGTTGCATTGTGAGCCTCTATGGCTATGTAAATCACCAGACAGGAGAGAGACTTTACCTATGAAGTGCTGATTGGCAACAGAATGCATTACATCCTGCCTGGCAGGAAAGGTCCATCAACACCAGATAGAGTATTATGGGATGTTAAAGAAGGCAAACGGCTGTTGTTGTGCTCTTGACTTCCCATTAGCTGAGTCTGCGGCTCAGAGCACATGGCAGGAAGGGGATAAAAACCCCATATAGAAGAAACTGATTATCTGTATGCTGCTTGGACTCTGAGGGGCAAAGTTTCTAGGCATAAGCAAGAGATCCCCAGCTGCTTAGCCTGGGTTAGTCCTAAAGAATATGTAGAGCTTGATTATTATAGAAGCTTCTATATCCTTTTGAACTTTAATACTAATTCGTCTGCATCTACATGATTACCTGCTTTAACTTTGTAAGCAACTCTCGTTTCCTTTTAAATAAATCTTAATACAGGTTATTACAGGACTGGCTACAAGTGTTGTCTTTGTTGTGAGATCTAGATTCAATTGACCTAAGTGGCTGGTTCTTTGGGACTGGCAGTAACCTGAACATTGCTGAGATTCGTGGTGTAAGGCAGTGGTTCTCAACCAGGGGTCTGGGGTCCCCTGGGGGGCCACGAGCAGGTTTATGGGGGGCTGCCAAGCAAGGCCAGCATTAGATTCACCGAGGCCCAATGCAGAAAGCTGAAGTCGCAGCACATGGGGCTGAAGTCCGGGCCCCTGAGCCCCACCACCCAGGGCTGAAGCCAAAGCTTAAGCAATGTAGCTTTGTGGGGGCCCCTGTAGCATGGGGCCCCAGGCAGTTGCCCTGCTTGCTACCCCCTAACACCAGCCCTGGTTTTATATGCAGAAAACCAGTTATTGTGGCCCACGTGAGCTGTGGAGTTTTTATAGCATGTTGGGGGGGCCTCAGAAAGAAACAGGTTGAGAACCCCTGGTGTATGGGACCATCTGTCACAAAGGTGAGCTCACCTGTGTGGTGAGATATATGGGATGACCCAAGGGGACTGTCTGTGATTCCATGTTAATGCTGTTACAGTGCCTGAAGCGTTTACACTGGATACTTGGTTGGTGAAATCTCCATATAGACCCCACAACCAATTTGGGGTTTGTTCCCTGCTTCTTACCAGTCTGCCTGAGGCTGGTGCTCATGCCCTCGAGTCACTGAAGACAGCGTTACAGAGACTTACGGGCACAACGCCACCAGCAGCAATTGGCAGCAATGCAGAGCAGGCTTTACAGTGACACAGTGTGGGCCAAATGGTCCATGGACTCAGTCAAGCCCCAGTTCTCCGCCAGTGCACGTCAGCATCCCGGCAACCTTCAAGGAGGGTCAAGGCTGCCACTCCTTCAGTGATGATGGCTCTCCAGCATAGCATCACCTGCGCCCCAGGACCTGCCTTGTCTCCCGAGACAGAGGTGAGTGACAGAGGGTGCACAATGGATCCTGGGGGGCGGGGTAGGGAAAGGGATAACAAAACACACCTTCTGGGGGTCACCCCTCAGGAAGTGAAGGTGACAGGCATTGTGGTGGCAGTAAAGGGGAAGGGGACGAAGTGGGAGCAGGAGGGAGCAGCACTCTCAAAGGCAATGCTGCCAGTGGGTCGCCCCACCACATCAGGCATGGGGCTGATAGGGGGCCGTTCCCTGGATCTGGGTGCCTGTGAAGGGCTATATAATCCCCATGCTGGCAGAGAAGGGGTTAAACTGCTGCTTTAGTCTGGACTGGCCCAGCCCCTCCACACCTGCAAACCATGCCAGGACTGGAGCAGGAGTTAACAGGAGAGACCTATTCTACTCAGAGGGGAGCAACCCTAGGAAGGGAACAGTCTCTGGAGCATCTCCAGCCCCAAAGAGAGGGCTGGCAGCATTCGGGGCTCTGGCCTTCACCAAGGGAGGGTGGGGATCCCCAGAGCTCAAAGGGGGAGCAGGCTGAAAGTTGCGCTGGAGACCCAGTAAACTCTGCAGGGGACTGAGATGCTCCCAGGGACCCCAGAAGTAAGAGGGGCCCATATCCAGATGGGATCTGTCCACAGCTTTTCCCGTTTCTTTTCTTTCATTCCTTTATTGACCCTTGTTTGCCAACAGTCGGCTCTTTTGCTGTTTCACCTGGTACCCCGAGAGAGGAAGAAGGTGCCCCGAGGCCTCAGCCAGAGGGTTGAGCCGTGACACACTAGAAGGACAGGCCCCTGTAGCACCCCTGGGGCAGGGGGCAATGGGACTCACAGAGGTGCACCCCAGAAGGCCTGAGGCCCAGCAGTTGGGCACCAGTTTGATGGGCTGGATGGCCTCTCACTGGGGGCTGCCAGCAGCCTGGCACATGGAGTAGATACAGGGTGGCCTGTGGAGCAGGAAGCGGGGCAGCGTCCCAGACAGCACACCGAGAAGGGAAATGGAGAGGGGACATGGGGCACTGCAGTGAACTCAGCACCTGTCCTGAAGGCCATTGGCAGAAAGTCGTCCTCTCCCTGGCCTACGGGTGCCAGACAGTGAGTGACACAGAGATCCCTCGGCAAAGGGTCACTTGGTCTTTGCCAGCAGCTCTCACCTGAGACCTGACAAACCCATCACACCAAACACATCTCTTGGAGGATGGTCATGTGAGGTGTGTACAGAAAGCTCATAACTGGCCAAGACTCATAATGACGGAGAGATCAATGTATGGGTCACATGTAAGGAACAAAGCATTTATATTGAAAATCTACTTTACGGACTTGGAATGGAAAATCAATCACCGAGAGGTAACAGGCCCCGGGATTGGCCCATCCACCCAAGAGGGAGTCGTCACTTCTCACTAGTCAGTTGCAAGGTAACTCAAGGCTCAAGTGACCAGCCTTGCTCCCTCCCAAACTATCCACGGAAAACCATCGGGGCACCACCAAACACCTGAAACTGGGGTGAGGGGGAGCTGAAGGTAACACAAATTTAATCATCCCAAATCCAAAATATGAATAGTTTAAAGGCACATGTTATACGTGTATGGTGTGGAGGGCAGGCCAGAGTGTATAGGGGAGGGGGCCTGTTTGGAGGCGGGGCAGACTGGGCAGAGATAGGGGCAGGGGGCCCAGCTGGAAGTAGCAGTGAGGGGCCCAGCTCAGGCTACATCACCAAGGTGGCATGTGCCAGACCGTATGCTGCTGCTGCTGCCTGTAATACGTGTGCAGCAGCCTAGGACAGGAGACAGCTACTAGCTCCTACGGTGCTAAGAGAGGGCTGGAGGGGATGGACAAGAAGGGGAGGCCGAGCTGCAAACGGTGGCAGGAGGAGGAGGTGGGGAAGGAGAGAGACATTTGTAGCCTGGCCATTATTCCCATTCCACCGTAACAGAAAGTACAGGAGAGGGGAGCAGCACTTCAGAATCACCCAGCAACTACGCGGAGAGAGCACTGGACGGGGACTATTCCTGGCTCTGCCACAGGCCTGCTGGGTGACCTTGGGTAAGACATTGCACTTCTCTGTGCCCCTGATTGCAAACTTGTGTGAGACCCACAACTGCCTATAGGGCTGCTAACTCCTCCCGCCAACATCGCTCTGTGCAAAAGCTAGGAAATTCACTTACAAAAAACTTTATGAACGCAGGAATTAAGGTTGCCCGGAGCTCTCTGGTGCCCCTCGAGAACAGACATCAGCAAAACTCAAACTTGTAATAATCAGGAGATGCAGAGATAAGGTACACACCAATGTAATCCTAATTCTGACCCATGTGAGCAATGACCCTTTCTTTACTCCTACAACACACCTATGTGCACCCGGCCATTTGAGATAGTGCCCATCACTAAAGTACCAGGGAAAATGACAACCATGGCACAGAATCAAGCACTTTATCTTTGCTAAGACGGAATTGGGTTTTAGGTGAGCTGCGTTGTACAGGAGCTACTGACACCTGTTCTACACTCAGACACTGAGTCTGCTCCCCAGAAACAGCCACACATTTGGTCAATTGAACACCTCTTCACCCCTTTTTACAACTCTTTCATCCTTACTCGCAGAAGTTCCAGCTAACGTTCTACATTCACTTACCCATCGTTAAGCACAGACTGCTCTCAGATCCCATCTCACTGCTGACCATTCCCATGGCAAACAGTCCCGTTTCCTCCTGACAATATGCACAGCTCAGTGCAGAAACGATACAGTCTGGAAACTCAAAGTACACATGCATCTCTCTCCTTTCATCGCACACATGGGGGATTCAGACCCAGATCATCTCATATCACAATCACACTTCCACCAAGCTGTTCTAACGCCTCTACCTTTCAGTGCAGCTACACCTAACACAGGGAGTGCAGGCAGATACCGCCCAGTGGCTGTTGCCAGCTCCAGGGGGCAGAGTTAAGGTTGCATTGGCATGTACATTAGCTCTGTATTTTTGAGTTTTTGGAGGTTTGACTTTTGCAAGGCCCAACATACTGCTGGGCAACCTTAATTCTGCATTAATGAAGGTGTTAGTGACTAGATGAATGTTCAGCAAATATACAGAAAGTGATGGTTCCCCATCCCTACCTGCCATTCACACAGGCAGCAAAGCCCTGGGCAAGGCAACTTGCAGAGGCAAAGAGAAGGGGCTAGAGTCAGGAAGGGGTAGCAGCAAGGGAAGACTGACAGCTGATAGTTGGAGGGGTGAAAAGGTTTGGGCATATGGTGGGGGGCAGAAGCAGCTGGGACTGGGTAACCTGGAGCTGGGCAGTTTCCATGGGGGACCACATGATCCTCCTGTGCCCCCTTCCACACTCTCTTGTGAGTAGAGAATGACCACCCTGTCCCCACCCCCAGAGGCAGCCGTGTCTCAGGACTCTCCCAAGTTGCACCCACTAACTCTCTTCCCATTTGGGGTATAGGTCAGGGCAACCATTTCCCACCAAGATGAACCCAGCTGGCTGCGGGCTGTTCTGGTGCACAGGGGCCTTGGTGGGTGAAAGGCAGAACTGCAGCATTTCTCAGACAATGCATCTTCTTCAGGCAAAAAAAAGAAATTCTGCGCTGGACGTGAATTCTATGCATACACAGTGGCGCAGAATTACCGCCTGAGTAACTCACACCCTGCACATAACATAACCTGCTCACTCCCATCTCTTCTCCCTATGTCTCTGAGTCCCAGACCTGCTGCTGTCATTAATGCACACAGGCTTTCACTCCCGTCAGTGCTGGCACGACCCAATCCAGTGACTGGACTGAACCCTTATTTTCCCATCACATGGGACGGTCTCAGCTGAGGGGGAGATGAGAGGGGGAGGGGTACAAAGGGAAAAGAGTTGTTGTAGTCATTTTGGTCCCAGGATATCAGAGAGAGGGATTTTTAATTGGTTCTAAAAGAAATGACCTCACCCACCTTGTCTCGCCAAGAGATCTGAAAGTGGCAGGAGACAAACAGGAAGACAGAGCTCAGGACTCTAAACCAAACATTTATAAGCCCCTGGAAGAAACAACATTTCCCTTCTGCGCTTGGGTATGTTGATGTCCTATATGAGGGACCACCCCATTCCTCTCTCAGCAGCAAGGGGAGACTGCAGCCAGTCCCAGATGGTCCTTCCCCATCCTGGGATGTGTGTCGTGAGGAAGTTTGTGTGTGGTGGGTGCATGGGCGGGGTCCCCAAACAACTGGACCCATCTGCAGATTGGAAAGCCAGGGCAACCCCAGCACAGCATGGTGGCTCTGGGCAGGGGTAGCAGTTCTGGAGCTGGGCCTCTGCCCCCTCTCGGTCCCATGGCAGATGGATCTGGCAGCATCAAGTGGGTCCATCACTGCAGGGGAAGGTTGGGGTAGTGTCTGAGATCGGGGTGAGGATTATGCGGGGGGGGGGGGGAGGGGGTCTACGTCCAGGAATGGGGGATGGAATTCACCTCCCCACCCTTCTGCAGAGCCCAGAAACTAGGGATTTATCCAGTGAAGTGAATTTCACGCTGGGTGACTGAGCCAGCCCTGGAAAGATCCTTGTGCCTTAGGTTCCACACTGGCCCCAGGAGTTTACTAGTACTCCCTCCCCAGACTCCCCAGGGCAGCCAGGGATAATTACTGGGTTATAGGAATTAGAAGATGAAAATTCATTAAGAACAACGATATTTGTGTGTTTATTATTAAATCCCCAGACACCCACCAATCCCCGTCCTTCTTCCGATGAGCTATAAATATCTAAGGGACGCAGCTACTGATCCTGCAGTGAGTTCCTGCCCCTCCCCACTTTCTATAGCAGCACTTTTAAGAACAGGTCAGGGAAACATGTAAATACTTTGAACCAAATTCCGGAAGCTGCTGGGCATGAACAAGTTAAAATGAAACCAAGGTTCCGTCTCTCCAAGGACCTGACCCCTAGTGCAAAATAGTAGACACTCAACAGAAATCCAAAATGGCCACTTCATAACGGATAGAACGTTATTCATCTATTGATTTCTGGGAATTACCAGTAAAAGAAACAACCCAGTGAAGGTGATACCCTGAGGGAGAGATCTCATGTGTCTTTACAAATCGGTATAATCTAATCTGGGACTTTATACACTAACATGCCTTATTCGTAGCCTTATGGCGATTGCCTGGTGTCACTATAGGGCAGAAATAAGGTTGGGTGCCTTAGCTGTGAAATTCCATCCCCTAGCATATTGCAATTGCTGTTCAGTGGGTTTAGCAACATTCATTTTGTCGATTTCTTTTTTTAGTTTCAATAGATATATTTATTTTAAGCCCTTTTTTCAATGTTTCCAATTTCAATGTTCAGAGCTGTGGGAAGTTATGGGGGTGGTCAGACAACAATTATTTAAATACAGTAAATGAGATTCCCAAAGCCAAATCTTTATAACTGTTCAAACACAAATTGTCAATGTCACATGCAAAATATACAGTGTAAATATCCTTAAATCAAACTCTACTTTCTCCAGAAGCATTTCTGTATTTTACCTATATAATTTTTTTTCATCTGTGTGCGTGTACAGTGAAATCAACATTTACTGCAATTTATTAATAAAAATCCAATCCTTTCAAGCATACTTTTAAATAACTAAATACTTGAATTCTTTCACTTCCGGGACTGTAGTGCTTCCTTTGAGGATAATTGCACCTTCCCTGTGATGTATTTTACTCTCAGTACCGTAACCCCATCGTGATGTAGCTCCTGTCTGGGAGCTCTGCTGAGGCCAGTGGCATTATGATCAGAAGGTGACACACTGACACATGAGCAGAGACACACGGGGGAGGGTGGAGAATGAGGAAACATGGAGGTTACCAGGGTTGAACATGGCCCTACAGAGTGTGGGGAGCAAACTCCCTCTCAGCCTCTCCTCTCTCCCACCTCCCAGAGTCAGTAACTCTGGCAAATCGCTCCCTGAAATCTAAATAGCCCCAGTATGAGAGACAGTGATTAGGGGCTGCAGCGCCAACCCCTGCCTGGACGAGGGGGATGAAGAAGTGCAGTAGAAATGGGTTAGGCTGGGAGAGGGCACAGCTGATGTGGGACTGGGAGCTGAGTTCACCAAGAGGCCAGAACTCATGGGGGGTTGGGACAAGAAGTGAACAGGACTGGGTAGAGGCACTTCTGTGTAATTTCCCCCGGTTTACCATCCTGCCATGTATTTAATTTAGAAACTTTTCATTCACATTTAAGCACATTGGAGCTAAGCTGTGTTGATGCATTGCCATTTACAGTGGTACAGTTTGAATTAGCTGTTTAATCAGATGCTTATGCAACACAAAGCAGTCAATAATTGGTGTGCTTTCATGAATTAACTGACTGTGTGCTGTGCATCACTTTTAAAAAAAGATGGTGTGAGCGAGTGTCAAAATTTCAGGCATTAAGAAATGGAAATTAGATGTCAGTTCATTTCTCATGCATTTATCTCGTCATTTTAATTTCAGTTTTTAATCAGTATTAATACCATGTTGTTTAAATAGCGTTAGAGTCTATTTGTGTAATTGTTTGCAAGATTTCATTGGATATTGTGAATCAGCAGTTTTAACCTTTTATTTTGAGATTACTAAATACACCACTCCTGAAAGACTGCAAGCCTTGGCCGGTGACATGCTGCCTAGAGAGCAAACACCTGACGAGCCCTTTCGCCCTAAAATCGCTTTTGGCTCTCTGACATTGCTTTATGCACCCCCCCAGAAAATGCTATAGGGAACCAGGTAATTACAGCAGACCTTCAGTAGGTATAGTTCTACCAGCTATGTGCCAATATTCAAATGGTTCTGTTTGTTTTATCTTTCATTCAGCTTTGCAATTATTAGATCCCATTTAAAAACTTGAACAACCAAAGCAAGTTAAGAAGAGAGTGGCATCAGGCACAATAAAGGGAAAGAACTGACTTTGGGAAAAGGAACATCCCAAACTATCAGAGCCCCGGACCCCCAGTGTGATGCGGCCGTGAAATAGGTGAATGCAGTCCTAGGATGCATCAGGCGAGGTATTTCCGGTAGACCCAGGGAAGGGTTAGTACTGTTATACAAGGCACTGATGAGACCTCATCTGAAATACTGTGGGCCATTCTGGTCTCCCATGTTTAAGAAGGATGAATTCAAAGTGAAACAGGTGCAGAGAAGGGCTACTAGGATGATCCGAGGAATGGAAAATCTGCCATATGAGAGGAGACTCAAAGAGCTTGGCTTGTTTAGCCTAACCAAAAGAAGGCTGAGGGGAGATATGATCGCGCTCTAGAAATACATCAGAAGGATAAATACCAGGGAAGGAGAGGAGTTATTTAGGTTAAGCACCAACGTTGGCACTAGAACAAATGGATATTGGCCATTAACAAGTTTTGGCTTGAAATTAGGCAAAGGTTTCTAACCATCAAAGTGAAGTTTTGGAACAGCCTCCCAAGGGAAGCAGTGGGGGCAAAAAACCTAACTGGCTTCAAGACTGAGCTCGATACCTTCATGGAGGAGATGGTATGATGGGACTGCCTACAATGGCATGTAGCTGATCTGCGACTGCTAGCGGCAAATATCTCCAAAGGCCGGCGATGGGACACTAGATGGGGAGGGCTCTGAGTTACTACAGAGAATTCTTTCCCAAGTGTCTGGCTGCTGGGTCTTGCCCACATGCTCAGGGTCTAACTGATTACCATATTTGGGGATGGGAAGGAATTTTGCCCAGACTCAAATTGGCAGAGATCCTGGGGTTTTTTTTGCCTTCCTCTGCAGCATGGGCCATGACATGGGTCATTTGCAGGTTTAAACTAGTGTAAATGGTGGATTTATTTGTAACTTGAAGTCTTTAAATAACAATTTGAGGACTTCAGTAACTCAGCCAGAGGTTAGGGGGCTGTTACAGGAGTGGGTGGGTGAGGTTCTCTGGTTTGTGTTGTGGAGGAGCTCAGACTAGATGACCATGATGGTCCCTTCTGGCCTTAAAGTCTGTGAGTCTATAAACTGTGCCTTGCGTTGCACAGACACTGATGGAGATCAGGGCCCCATCGTGCTGGGCATGGCAGAGAACCTGACTGAGATCAGCACCCCATTGTGCTGGGCACTGCACAGACAGAGAGGGACAGTCCTTGCCCCAAAGAGATCACAATCCAAGTAGACAGTGGGTAGGAGGAAAACAGAGAGGGGCTGTGACTTCCCCCAGGTCATCAAGCAGGTCAGTGACAGACCCTGGAACAGACCCCGGTAACTCCAGAGCCCCGTCACCCGCAGCCTGGAAAGGTCCCCAGACCCCACTGTATTAGGCTGCAGGAAGAGGTGCTTTGCCAATGGAGGCACAGGCTGTCTTGGCAGGGCTGCTCAGCTGCCGTCCCTGCACACAGCTGGGGGGGTGTCCTGGGTCAGGAGAAGTCAGTGTCCAGTCCTGTGCTCCTGACTCACACCTCCAGCTCTCACTGCTGCCCCTCCGTTACCAGCTGCACGGTTCAGCCAGCCCCAGGCCTCAGTGAGGTCACTGTCCCCCCGCACCCCAAACCTTCAAACTGGGACATGGTGCACCAGTGCCAATCAGAGTGCACGAGTGTACATTTTATCTATTCTATGGGTTTGCACCAGTGCAGGGGCGGGCAAACTTTTTGGCCTGAGGGCCACATTGAGTTTCCGAAATTGTATGGAGGGCCGGTTAGAGGAGGCTGTGCCTCCCCAAACAGCCAAGCGTGGCCCAGCCCCCGCCCTATCCAACCCCCCCCCCCCCCTGTCCCCTGACCGCCCCCAGACCCCCCACCCCTGACTGCCCCCCACCGCCCCATCCAATCATTACTCTCATTCCCGATTGCCCCCCATGGGACCCCTTCCCCATCCAACCACCCATTCTCACTGTCTGTCCCCGGAACCTCTGCTACTGACTGCCCCCCGCCGCCCCATCCAACCCCCCCTCCTTCCTGACTGCCCCCCTGGGACCCCTACCCCCATTCAACCTCCTGTTCCCCGCCCTCTGACCGCTCCGACCCCTATCCACATCTCTGTCCCCTGACCACCACCCCGAACTCCCCTGCCCTCTATCCAACCCCCCCGCTCCCTGCCCCCTTACCGCCTCCGGAACCCCTGCTCCTGACTGCCCCATGCCACCCCATCCAACCCCCCCTCCTTCCTGACTGCCCGCCCGTTCCCTGCCCTCTGACCGCCCCAACCCCTATCCACACCCCCGCCAACTGACCACCACCCCGAACTCCCCTGCCCTCTATCCAACCCCCCCTGATCCCTGTCCCCTTTCCGTGCTGCCTGGAGCACCAGCGACTGGCGGTGCTACAGCCATGCCGCCCAGAGCACCAGGACAGGCAATGGAACTGCCTGGAGCCATCCACGCCACCGTGCAGCACAGAGCACCGGGTCAGGCCGCGGCTCTGCACCTGTGCTGCCCAGCAAGAGCTCGCAGCCCCGCTGCCCAGAGCATTGCGCCAGCGGAACAGTGAGCTGAGGCTGCGGGGGAGGGGGAGCGGGAGCAGCAGGGGAGGGGCTGGGGGCTAGCCTCCTGGGCCAGGAGCTCAGGGGCCAGGCAGGAGGGTCCCGCCCATAGTTTGCCCATCTCTGTACCAGTGCCTAAAACACCAGTGTGGCAGAGACCTTCAGTGCCCAAAGCAGCAGTACGGTGGCACTAGAACTGGGATCTACGTCTAGCTCTGTCACGGACAGCCTGGGTGACCTTGGACACGTCAGTGTTTCTCCTCCCAACGTTAGTCTCTTTACCCAGCTGCCCACTCACTGGGGTCTCCTCTCTCCAGAGCTGCTCACCACTCAAATCTGTGTGGTGTCCCCAGAGCTAAGGTAGTTATGCTCCGGAATGGTCTTACAAGGGTGGCTGGGGAGTCTCGTTCCTTGGAAGTTTTTAAGAACAGGTAGGACAAACCTCCGTCAGAGATAATCTATATATACTTGGTCCTGCCTTGGCAGAAAAATCTGGACTTGATGGCATCTTGAGATCCTGTCCAGCCCTACATTTTTATGATGCTATGCAATATATACGTATAAAAACACAGCATACAGAAAAAACAACCCACCACAACATAATGTCAGGCAATTCAAAAAAACAAAAAACAAAACGACACTCCACAGCATAAAATGACAATACAAAGGAGAAGAAAGCAACACAATGCAAACTAACACACCCTAGGACAAAAGTACACAATGCAAAAGAGCTCAACTCAAGCCAACACAACACAGACACCAAACAAGCTGAGACAAAACAATGCACCATAAAACTATGCAGCACAGCATGGGGCGATCACAGTTCCAAATGGCACCATGCAAAACAGCTCAGCGTAGAACACAACAGCACAAAAGAGAATGATTTCCATGTAGGCATGGAAGGGATCTTGAGAGGGCGACTGCTCAAGCCTCCTGTGCTGAGGCAGGACCAAGTATCCCTAGACAATCCCAGACTGGTGTACCTCTAACCTGGTCTTAAAAACCTCCAATGAGGGAAATTCCACAGCCTCCCTTGGAAGCCAATGCAAGGCAAACATAGACCAAAACAACGCTGTACACACACACACGCTGGGCTTGGGGTTAAGGGGAGAGGCAAGAATTCAAACAATCTGGGTTCAGTTCCCAGTTCTGCCCCAAATTCTCCATGCAAACTTGAGCAAATTACTGTACTTCCGCTCTCTGAGCTTCAGTTTCCCCATCTGTAAAATGGAGAGTCACCTCCCACCATTGGCCTATTTAGCCTTTGAGTTTTTTATGGCAAGGACTGTCACTGTGGGCATGTCTACACTGCAGTTAGACACCGGCGGCTGGCCCGTGCCCACTGACTTAGGCTCACACGGCTCAGGCTGCGGGGCTGTTTAATGGTGGTGCAGATGTTCCGGCTTGGGCTGGAGCCAAATGTCTGGCACCCTCCCACCTCGCAGGGTCCTACACCCTGGCTCCAGCCCGAGCCCAGACATCTACACTGCAATTAAACAGCCCCTTCGCCTGAGCCCTGAGCCTGAGTCAGCTGCCATGGGCCAGCTGGGGGGTTTTAATGGCAGTGTAGACATACCCTGGGTGTCTGTTCAGCACCTGGCACAAGGGGGACCCTGATCTTGGTCAGTGTCTGTGCAGAGCCCTGCACAACAGGGGGCCTGATCTCAGTCGGGGGCTCTGCAACTCCCGGCATTACAGGATCCCTGATTTTGTTTGGGGTCCCTGCAGTGCCTGGCAAAATGTTGGGCCAGGATCTTTGTCAGGGTCTGTGCAGTGACCAGTACAGTGGTGGGGCATGATCGCGGTTGGGGTCAGTGCAGTGCCAGGCCCAACGGGGACACAGATCTCAGTCGAGGTCTCTGAAGTGCCCAGCACAATGGAGGCAGAAATCTGGGCCGCAGTTGTGCACTGCCTGGCACAAGGGGGGCTGTGATCTCGGTCCAGGTCTCAGTTTTACCTGGCACAATGGGGGGCCTGTCAGTTGGGGTCTCTGCAGCGCCCGGCGGAACAGAGCCCAGATCTCACTTGGGGTCTCCACAGCACCTGTCACAACAGTGGGGTCTGACCTCACTCGGGGTCTCCGCGGCGCCCGGCGGAACAGGACCCAGATATCACTTGGGGTCTCCACAGCTCCAGGAACAACAAGGTCCCTGATTTTGTTTGCCGTCTCTGCAGCACCTGGCACAATGGGAGCCTGATTTCACTTTGTGTTGATGCAGGGCCTGGCACAACAGGGGCCCGGAACTCAGTCAGGGTCACTGTAGCACCCGGCACAACAAGGTCCCTGCTCTCTGTAGGCGTCTGTGCAGTTCCTGGCACGAGTGCCCCAAACTTGGTCAGGGGATGTGCAGTGCCCGGCACACTGGGGCACCTGATCTCAGGCAAGGCCTGGGCCACGTAGGATAAGAGCCCTGATCTCAGACACCTGGGGCGAAAAGCGGGAAATTTTTCAAGAATTTGATATCAGAATTTCAGACCTGAGGAGAAAATGGGGCACAAACTAAATATTTGCCAATATAAGAGAGAAGCACCAACATCTGGGGAGATTTTATATCACCATTCGACAGTTCAAGAGAAAAGAGGAGAAATTTGAGGGGATTATACAGCGATATTCAAACAACAGAATGGGACGGATTTTTCTTGGAACACATTCACATGGCCGGCAGGGAGCCCTGGGTGATGTGGCTTTCACAGGGGAAAGGAGTGGGGCTGGAGTCAGAAGGTCACCGGCTGTGGGGAGGGCTGGCAGTGGGGTCTGGGAATGTGACTAGCAGGCAGTGGGGGGGCTCCTGGGTGGGGGAGGGGAAGTAGCTGGGACTGGGAAACCTGGGGCTGTTCAGTCTCCATGGGGGACACTTGCTCCTCCCTTCCCTTCCCGGGCCTTCCCATGCCCTGTTGCCAGCAGAGAGAGCCCCCCCCCCCTCCCCCCAGCCCAGCTCAGCGTATCCCTGTCTCAGGGCTCTCCCAGCCTCTGCCCATTTCAGAAATCACTCAGGGGACCGATTTCCCTCCTAAACAAGGACAAATCACTGCAGCAGAAAATGGGTGGGGGGTCACCCAAAACCTGGGGTTTGAACTGGCCATTGGCGAAGTGGAGGGAAAATGGGGCACAATCGGTGGAGGAGAACAGAGACCTTCTCAGGGATTTGAGAGGAAAAGGGGGGGTGGGTCACCCTGGATGTGGCTCGTTGCTCTCTAGAGAAGGGGGCAGGGCTGGAGAGGATGGGGGGGTCCCCACGGGAGGGGGCAGCAGTAAATCCGAGGGGATCTCAGCCCCCCCCCCTTTCTCTCCCCACTCCTCGGGGGTCACCGGCTCTTCTCCTCCCCCAGCCATGTCCGGGCTGCACAGACATTTTCCATCCGCCCCTTTCCCAGGTCTCCCCCCAAGCCCGGTCTCACTGCCCCCGCCCAGCCACACGCAGGAACCACAGTGGGGCCGGTCCCCCCGCGGGCGCGGCCCCAGGGAGCACATCCCGGCGCTGCGAGATGCCGGGTCCCCCCCGGACACTGGGGCAGAGTCACCGCCCGGCCCCGCTCCAGTACCTGGAGGCTGCAGCTCCGCAGCGTGGGGCGGATCCGGGGCGGCTCCAGCGGGAGCAGGGCCCGGGCCGGGCACTGGGGGGTTAATGGGTCTCCCCGGCACAGACCCCGCTGCTCAGCCCAGCCCCGCAGCGCCAGGGAACAGCAGGGATCTGCGCATGCCCAGCAGCTGCTCACACCCCGTTCTCCCGCCCCCGACCCTGGGCGGGGCTGCCGGAGCCCAACGCCTGGGGGGTCACGTGCCAGGTGCTCTGGGAAACGCCGCTCTGTGAGCTCTGCGCGTGCGGAAACCCCCCCCCCCCTTCCGCTCTGGGAGAGTCAGGAACTACAACTCCCAACCTGTCCCGCGGCGCTTCCGCCCTCTCCAGCCCAGGTAAGGGCGGGCCCCGGGGTCAGCCTGACCCCGCCCCCCGCTCATCCCCTCCCTCCGCAAAGACCCCCCAGCCCCGCGCCCCTCCCCCCGCCAGCGCCTCTCAGACCCCCCTCCCGGGAGCAGCGGCCCCGCCCCCTGGCGCCTTCCCGCTTCTCAGGCGAACTCTCGTGTCCCGGGTAGGAGCCTGGTCCCTGGCGGCCCCGCCCCTCGGCCGGGTGCTGCGCTGCGTGGGGGCCTCGGCCCCGGGGTCTCTGGGCCGGGCAGCGCCGCTAGCAACGGCCCCCCTCGACCTGCCCCCCGGGCTCGACCGGCCCCCGCCCCCCGTGACCTGCCTCCCCCGTCCGACCGGCCCCCCTGCCCCGCATTCTGCCCCCCGCCCCGTGACCTGCCCCCCCCGTCCGACCGCCCCCGTGACCTGCCCCCCCCCGCGTCCGCCCGGCCCCCCCTGCCCCGCATTCTGCCCCCCGCCCCGTGACCTGCCCCCCCCGTCCGACCGCCCCCGTGACCTGCCCCCCCCCCCCCGCGTCCGACCGGCCCCTCCCCCCCGGGTCCGACGGCCCCCCCCGCGTCCCGCCCCCCGGGTCCGACCGGCCCCCGCCCTGCCCCGTGACCCCCCCAGCCCCTCCAGTGTCCCGCTCCACCCTCCCCTCACTCCCCTCTGACAGCAGCTCCCCAAAGCGTCCCGGCTGCCAGGTGAGGGGCTAATCACTGTCTGTTGATTGAACTTCCATCTGCAATCCCGGCAAACTGCCCCACTCCTCTCACTGCCTCGAGAGCAACTCTCCTCAGCGCCGGGCGGGTTTCTCTCATAAGCCAATGGTTCTTTTTAGACCTGTTTCTTCCCCAGTTCTCAAAGATTGATATAAAATAGCCCGTGGGCCGGGCTGTAGTAGCCAGGGTGGTCCCAGGGTATTGGAGGCTGCCCCCTTGGTTTGTGTACACATGTTCGGTGTTATTCCCCATCCCAGTCCTTATGAATGCTAACATCTTGTTCGCTTTTTTGCTGGCAGTTGTGCATTGAGTGGAGCTTTTCATTGATCTGTCTACAGCAACATGCAGATCCCTTGCTTGGGTTGTGTAGCCGATAATCTGTTCTGCTGACGCCGCTAGGTGCAATGCATGTTCAGTGGGGTTTCTCCCCTCGTCCTTATTTGTATTTCCTCTCCCTACTAGTGCTGGGGTGTCCTTCTCCTATAGGTTAGTGTAGTAGTAATGATCTCATCTTGGGGGCATGTGTCACTTCGTTGCCATGGCACTCCTGTGGTCAGACATCTGTGGATGTTCTAGCCGAAGGCCGGTGTTAGCTCATGTTCCTCTGGTCGGCTGGTGTCTTTAGGGATGAAATTCCCCCTTAGACACTCTATTTCCAGTTCCCCAAACCTTAGGGGTGACCCTTAGGCCAGTTATCTGTGCCAGAGTTCATAGACCTCGAGCCTTCTGCTAACTGCTGATGCCAGTGTCCTACAGGAGACCGGCCCGTGGGTTCCTTGCATTACTGCTGAATAAAAGAAATGCTAACGCTAGCTATATGGCTACAGGTGATAGTTAATTTACCACCCAGTAGAGTTTATAAGTAGCCCTAGTTTTTCTTTCCAGTTTGCAGTCCTTTGCATTTAGAAAGATAAGTTCGGTGAGGTCATATTTTTTATTAGAACCACTTCAGTTGGTGAGAGAGAGACATTTCTGAGCTACACACAGATCTCTTCTTCAGGAGAATATCCTAAAAATTTGCCCTCTTTTCTCTCTAGTTATCTATTTCTAATTTAATATTCCCTGAGATTTTTTCCATGTCTCACTAATAATAAAATATTAACATAAAATATCCCCACTTTGACCTTTTCTCAAATTTTTGAATATATTTAGAAAAGTTTTGCAGAGGTTTCCCATTTTCTCTCAATTTGTCAAATAACACTGTGAAACTCACTCTCATTTTACCTCTTTACCTACTATTGACTATCGATAAAATGTGAAGAGTTTTATTTCACTTTCTGCTCTACTTAGTGAAAATTGATCCAAAATTCTCCTGATATCCACCCTTTTCTCTTTAATGACTTAACATAGACATCAGCTGTCAGATTTTGTCTTTTTCCATGTCATTATTAAATGTCTGTTAAAAAGCATCTCATGTTTAGAGATGTTCCCATGTTTAACTGCAGCAAGTTCTCCTCTTTTGGAGGGAATTTGTTGCCTTAGTCATTCTCCATCCTGGCAGTTGCAGGGAGTTAAATGGTCAACTTTCTCCTCTCATGTGAGACTCTTTTCTTTCCCCCTTTATCTTCATTAAAATGTTTGCTGATAAAAGTGACTTGCCCCATATTTAATACACACCAAAGCCAGAGGCCTCCCCCTGTTTGGGGGAACGGTGCTCACAGGACAGTTGGCTGGACCCTTTTCTTTTCCTCAGGGGGCACAGGATGAGGGCTCAGTCTGTGCCTGGCTCCTTGGTGCCCAGGCTGTCCCCAGAGTGGCTGAGAATCTCCATGCTACTGTATTAGCCCCTCACTTTCCCCTCACCATGTTCACCAGCAGTATCCCAAACCCCCATGACGAATGGTCTCCATGAGGGGTTGCTTCGCCCAGTGCTGAGATGGAGTCGTCTCTGGAGCGGGTCCCTATTGGCCATTATCTGCCAGTTACCAGGCTTGGAAATTTCTTACAAAATTTGGCTCCTCCATGCCATCCATTCTCCTGTTAAAGAATCATCACCCAGGGCTCTCCCGCCCCCCGTGTGAATGGCTGGCAGGGGCTGCTGAGAACTTTCTATCCATTTATCAATTACTGATATGAAATCAGGACAGACTTTGCTTCTCTCCCCATTTTCAAAACTGGAGGAACTTCAGGTTTTGGAGGGAAAACTGTTGCTGTGACTCCTTCTCAGAAGAAGGGGAGGGAATGAGGGAGGAGGAAAGGACTCTGGCCTCATCCCTCCTGAGCCATGTTTCTGGTCTCACTGAGACCAGTGTTAATCAAGAGACACTGCAAGGAAGAACATGGAGTGATGCCAGATCAACATGGGAGCAAATAAAATCAGGACATGTCCCTGTGGGGAGGGGGTTTCAGTTGTTGCTAAAGGGCGGGGGGGGGGGGGGAAGCCCCCAGTTTCTGTCTGACTGTCTGTCTCTCTCTTCTCAGGATATTGGGTTGAGCTTCCTGGGTCAGATGCTGCTGCCTGCGTTGTGATCTGGGAGCCCAGACTGAGCAGCTGCTGCTCCCCTGGTGGGGTCTGGGCTTGGGAGTGACTTGGAGTGAAGCTTCCTCTGTGCCCAGGCAAGGTGAGGACTTTGTCCAGCTGTAATTAGCTCCATGGGCCAGCCCTAGGCTCTGCCCACACCAACATCTGAGCCAGATTCTCCAGGTGATTCCTCAGGGAACGTGCTGGGGATGGGCATGAAAGTGACTCTGCACAAATAGCCCCTCCTCACCCCACAGCTCTCCTTCCCTTAGCAATTGGAGGAGCCGATCCAGCCATAGGAGAGCGAACATCCGGGAATATGTCTGTCCGCCAGAGGGGGTGGGACAGGAGATGGGAAACACAAGGAGAAAAGGGAGAGAGAGATTGATAGGGGCAGTGGCAGGAATAATTGGGGGGAGAGATTCCCAGATCTCTAACCTGCCCACACACACTTACTGCAGCATCCCTGGGCAGATTCACTTTCCAGTGAAGAAGGTGAAGTGCAGGGAGAGGAAAAGCCAATTCCTGACGCTCCCTGTGCCCCCGGCTGTGGGAGTGTGCTGCCCTGGGGACAATGTCAGGGGAATTCCCCCAGAGTCACTCCTTTTGCTCTGCTCTTGTCTCATATTTGGTTCCCAGACTTTGTTACTGGGAGGATTTCAAAATGTCTTGGTTGTTTAATGCTGGTGGGATGGGCCGGGTCAGTGCTGTGATAAAATGACCAAACATTTCCTCAGAATAGAATCAGAGAACTGTAGGGCTGGAATGAACCATGAGGGGTCACCTAGTCCAGCCCCCAGTACTGAGGTGTTTGTCCAAGCTGTCCTTAAAAACCTCCAATGATGGCGATTCCACAACCTCCCTTGGTAACCTATTCCAGTACTGAACTAGCCTTTGTCACAACTGAGTCACACAACTGGCTCAGATTCAATTTGTGATCCACTATAACCTCCAGATCCTTTTGAGCAGTACTGCCCCCTAGCCAGTTAGTCCCCGGTTTGTAGTTGAACATTTGTTTTTCCTTCCTGAAGTGTAGTACTTTGCACTTGTCTTTATTGGATTTAATCTTGTTCATTCAGATCAATTCTCTAATTTATAAAGGTCATTTTGAATTCTAATCCTGTTCTCGAATGTGTTTGCAACTCTTCCCAGCTTGGTGTCATCTGCAAATTTAATAAGCACACTCTCCACTCCATTATCCACGTCATTAATGCAAATATTGAGTAGTACCAGATCGAGGATTGGCTCCTGTGGGAGCACATTAATTACATCCTCCCAGTTTGTCAGCGAGCCATTAATAATTACTTTTTGAGTACCGACTTTCAAGTACACCACATTTCCCTAGTTTGCTGATGAGAATGTCATGGGGTTTTATGTCAAAAGCCTTACTAAAATCAAGATACGTCATGTCTACAGTGTCCCCTGGGTCCATAAGGCCAGTACCTCTCTTAAAGCAGGAAATTCGATTGGTTTGGCATGATTTGTATTCGATAATCTATGCTGGCTATAACTTATCCTTTACTATCCTCTAGGTGCTTATAAATTGATTGTTTAATACATGTTTCTTTCTGGGTATCTAAATTAGGCTTGACTGGTCTTTATTCCCCAGGTCTGCGTTGCGCCCCTTTTTGAAGACAGGTTTTATGTTTGCCCTTCTCCAGTCTTGTGGCACCTCACCATCCTCCCGGAGTTGTCAAAGATAATTGTGAACTGTTCCAAGATTACTTCAGCTAATTCCTCAGATAGCCCAGGATGAATTGCATTAGGCCCTGCTGACTTTAATACATTTAAAGTATGTAAATATTTTTTCAACCTCTTATTTCCCCATTGTGGTTTCTGTTCCTTCCCCCTCTTGGTTAGGAATAATTACGTATCTGGTCACAATTTCGTTTTTAGTGAATGTAAAAAGACATTAAACACCTTTGTCTTGTTGATGTCATCTATTCTTCTTCTTCTTCTCTGGTAAGTAGAGGACCTATACTTTCCTTCCCCCGTCTCTTGCTTCTCATATATTTATAGAACCCTTATCTTATTGCATTTTTCATGTCACTTCCAAGGTGTAACTCACTTTGTGAGTTAATCTTTCCGATTTTGTCCCCACATGCTTGTGCAATTCTTTTGTACTCCTCCATAGAAATTTGTCCATGATTCCACTTTCTGTAGGATTCCTTTTTATTTTCTGGTCATGAAAGAGCTTATGGTAGAGCCATATTGGCCACTTATTCTTCTTTCAGTCTTTCCTTCACATTGTGATCCCTTGCTGCTCCTCCTTTAATATTGTCTCTGAGGAAGTGCCAGCCAGCTCTCCTGAACTCTTTTCTCCCTCCGAGGTTTTATTCCCATGGGACCTCACCAACCAGTTCTCTGTGTTGGTTGAAGTCTGCCATTTGGACCTCCATTGTCCGTATTCTACTGCTCTCATGCCTTCCTTCTCATAGAACCATGACATCGATCATTTTCTCATCACTTTTGCCCGTATTGCTTTCCGCTTTCAGTTTCCTAACTCATTCCTTCATCCTCCAGTTACTGCTTCCATCCTCTGAAAGAAACAGGTGTCCCCTGTACATTCCAAGAACTTACTGGACACTGTGTGTCTGGTTGACTTCCTTTTCTAACAGATGTCTGGGTAGATAAAGCCACCCCCACCTTCCGCCCATTACTGTGTTTTGAATTGTTCTATTTGCATGACAGTCTAGAACATCCGTTTTCAGGGAAAGAGCCTGGGGGGAATTGTGCTTTGAAATTATTTTCTGTTCTGACATGTCCCCAATTGCCCTTTTTGCCCTAACAGGCTGCAGCGTAACATCCATGTTTTGCTCCAGATCATTCCATCCTTCCAGGGTCCAGGGAAGTGAAATGGCTGCAGTGGAGCCATTTGAGGTAGGGATTATCACGGAGTTGCTGGTGGGTTCTCTTTGGAGGGAGAAGGCAGTAAATACAGAGGAGGTGGGTGTGACTGGTTCGATCACAGAAACCCCCATGGGACTGTCACCTGATGTGCTGAGACTACCTCTGAGCCCGTTTTCTCTGCCAGTTTGAGCCTTCAGAAACCTGCCTTGTCAAGCCAGACACGCCAGTCTGCTCCAACACGGACCCAGGGTCTGAACCACATGCCCCAAAGTTGCAGACTTAACTGAAAACAGCTTAAGAAGTGCTCCTGTCTCCAGCACCCAGACACCCAGCTCCCAGTGGGATCCAAACCCCAAATAAATCTGTTTTACTCTGTATAAAGCTTATACAGGGTAAACTCATAAATTGTCCGCCCTCTATAACACCGATAGAGAGAGATGCACAGCTGTTTGCTCCCCCAGGTATTAAATACTTACTCTGGGTCCATTAATAAGCAAAAATGATTCCTTCTCTATGGCTGCGTAGTGCTGCTCCCGGGGCAGCAGCTTCTTGCTCAGGTACACAATGGGGTGTCTCTCCCCCTTAGTATCAGTTTGCATCAGTACCGCCCCCAGCCCTGTGTCCGAGGCGTCGGTGAACACCAGGAAGGGTTTGTTAAAATCCGGGTTTACCAGCACCGGGCCCTGGATAAGTGCCCCCTTCAGCGCACAGAGAGCCCTCTGGCACTGCTCGGTCCAGACCACCTTGTCCGGCTTTCCCTTCCTACACAGCTCCGTGAGGGGAGCTGCCAGGGAGCTAAAGTGGGGCACAAACCTCCGGTAGTACCCCGCCATCCCAATGAAAGCCTGGACCTGCTTTTTAGTCTGGGGAGCGGGCCAATCCTGGATTGCCTCCACCTTGGCTAGCTCTGGCTTCAGGTGGCCACCCCCCACCTTGTGGCCCAGATATGAAACCTTTCCCATCCCCACCTTGCACTTTTCAGCTTTTATGGTCAGTCCTGCATCCTGCGACCCAGCACCCTCTTCACCTGAGACACATGTTCCTCCCAGGTCTGGCTAAAGACACAGATATCGTCAATATACGCCAGAGCAAAGTCCTCCATCCCCCTTAGCAACTGATCCATCAGGCGCTGGAAGGTGGCCGGTGCCCCCTTGAGGCTGAAAGGCAGGACCAGGAACTCGAAGAGCTGTATTGGGGTGGTGAAGGCAGACTTCTCCCTGGCCTCTGGGTCCAAAGCCACCTGCCAGTAGCCTTTGATAAGATCCATGGTAGTGAGGTACCGGGGCAACCCTCAACTTGTCTAGGATCTCATCGGTCCTAGGCATGGGGTAGGCATCGGACACGGTGATGGCATTGAGCTTCTGATAGTCCACACAAAACTGGATTGACCCGTCCTTCTTGGGGAGCAGCACCACAGGCGAGGCCCAGGGGCTGGCGGACGGCTGGATCACCCCTAAAGCCAACATGTCCCCGACCCCTCTCTCCAGGTCCTGGGCTGTTTTCCCAGTGACCCTGAATGGGGAACACCTGATGGGAGGGTTGGCTCCCGTCTCCACCTGGTGGACAGCCAGGTTAGTGAGCCCAGGCCGGTTGGAGAACAGTTGCCGGTATGAATGCAGCACCTCTCTGATCTCTGCCTGCTGGGCAGGGGTTAGCTGGTCTGAGAGGGGGATTGATTCCAGCGAGGGGTTAGCCCCAGCCTCAGGGAGGAGTCCCACCAGGGGATCCTCTCCCTTCTCCTCCCACTGCCCACACACAGCCAGCACCAACTTCTCCCTGTCCCAGTACGGTTTCATCATGTTGACATGATACACCCGGTGGCTGTGTGCCCGGTTGGACAGTTCCACTACATAGTTCACCTCGTTTACCTGTCTGATGACTTTGAAGGGGCCATCCCAGGCAGCTTGCAGCTTGTTCTTCCTCACGGGGATGAGGAGCATCACCCGGTCCCCTGTAGCATAGGAGCGGGCACATGCTGAGCGGTCGTACCAGGCCTTCTGCTTCCTCTGGGCCCTTGCTAGGTTTCCCCTAGCCAAGCCCATGAGCTCCACGAGCCTTTCCCGGAAAGTCAGTACATACTCCACCACTGATTCCGCATTGGGAGAGGCCTTTCCCTCCCACTCGGCCCTCATCAAGTCCAGGGGCCCCTTCACCCTCCTCCTGTACAGCAACTCGAAAGGGGAGAACCCTGTGGATTCCTGGGGTACTTCCCTATATGCAAACAGCAGGTGGGGCAAATACTTGTCCCAGTCCTGCGGATGCTGGTCCATAAGGGTTTTCAGCATCCTCTTTAGGGTCCCATTGAACCTCTCCACCACCCCGTTGGACTGAGGGTGGTAGGCTGCGGCCCAGGTGTGTCAGACCCCACACTTCTCCCAGAAGCACTGGAGCAGGGTTGACATGAAGTTAGACCCCTGGTCTGTAAGGACCTCCTTGGGGAACCCCACTCTGCTGAAGATGGTCAGCAGCATGTCTGCCATGGTGTCTGCCTCAATAGAGGACAAGGCCACCGCCTCGGGGTAGCACGTAGCGAAATCTACCATCACCAGGATGTATTTCTTCCCTTACCGGGTCACCCTGTTGAGGGGCCCCACTATGTCCACGGCCACCTTCTGGAAAGGCTCCTCTATGATGGGCAAAGGTCTCAGCGGTACTTTACACTTATCCTGGGCCTTCCCCACCCTCTGGCAGGAGTCACAGGACCTGCAATACTGTCGGACAAGCATCAAAGACCCCAGGCCAGTATAAGTTCTGCAGCAGCCTTTGCCTGGTGCGCCAGATGCCCCGATGCCCCGAAAGAGGGATATTGTGGGCCAAGCACAACAGTTTGCGGCAGTACCTCTGGGGAACCACCAACTGCCTCCCTCCTTTCCAAGATTCAGTTTGCCCTGAACCAGCCCATTCCCAGTACAGAAATCCCTTCTCCCACAGGAATCGCTCCCGGCGGTCCTCCCCCTGGGACCCTGCACCGCCGTGGCCAGCCAGGGCCCTCAGTTTTTCCAAGGAGGGATCCACGTGCAGCTCTGTTTGGAATTCAGCTGCTGGGTCTGAGGATACAGCCCTGGCTGGTGGTGCCTCAGTTTCCCCACCTTGAGACGGAGGCTCCGGTCCAGCCCTGTCGAGCCCTACCCTCGGCGCTTCGGTCCCCCCCTCGGGAGGTCCCGTGTCCGTCGCTGGCTCTGGCTCCGGGTAAGGACCACGACGCTCAGAGTGCCATCCGGCCAGTTCTCCAAGTCATTACCCATTAGCACCTCGGTAGGCAGGTGATTGTGCACCCCGACCTCTTTGGGTCCCTCCTTAGCCCCCCATTTCAGGTGTATCCTCGCTACAGGCACCTTGACGGGGGGCCTGAACACTCCCCTCAGGGTCATGTAGGCATCGGGCACTAGCTGGTCTGGGTCCACCACCTCGGACAGTGGCAGCGTCACCTCCGCGCCCGTGTCCCAGAACCCCTGGACGCTACTTCCCCCCACCTCAATGGGGATGATGTGGCGATTGTCCCCCGGGGCCTGTCCCACGCTTACCCGGCGGATTGAGTACGGGTGCTCTGGACCTGGGGCCCCGCCTTCCCCTGCTGGCCTGGCTTGGCGGTCCCCTTCCCCGGCACAGCCCTCTCGCCTGCAGCCCCCTGGACCGGCAGTGCCCCCTCCCGGTGGGCTTCCACCCAGTTAACACCCCGCGGGTTCTGCTTGGCCGCCATTTCCTTCATCTTCAGGCACTGGGCCACCTTGTGCCCCTTTTGGCCACAGTAATTACATTTCAGGTCCCTCAAGTCCCACGCGGGGGGTTGGCCCGCTCCGGCATTCCCGGCCACCCCTGAGTTGGGCTTCCTGGAGTCCCACCTTTGAGAGGTCTCTGGGTGACTCCCCTTCTGAGCCCCCAATGTGGGTCTCCCTCCTGCCCCCGATCTGCTGTCCACAAACTCATCTGCCAGTGCCCCTGCACTGCGCAGATCCTTGGGCTTCCGGTCCACTAGCCACATCTTAAGGTCCGGAGGGCAGAAGTCATACAGCTGCTCCAACTCCACCAGGTTATACACGTCCTCTGCGGTAGTGGCCCCTGCGCCCTTCCCCCACTTGCGGAGATATTCCCCCAGCAGGTTGGTGACCTCCTTGTAAGTGACACCTGAGGTCTTGCGTACACCCCGGAATCGTTTCCTGTACGCCTCGGGGGTCAGTTCAAACTTCAGCAGCAAAGCCTGTTTGAACAGGTCATAGTCCCCCGTCTCAACACCATCCATTTGGCTGAACGCCTCTATGGCCTTGGGACCCAGCAGGGGGGTCATTCTGGTTCAGATCACAGGCCTGCTCAAAGGCTGTGAGGTAGGCATCAATATCCCCCCCTCCTCGAACCAGGGCAGCAGTTTGGTGTCTAGATTCCCCATACCACTCGCGTCTCGGGGCCCTTCCCCACTTACCCCCCGGCAGGCCCTCTTGGCCCGCCGCTCCTCCAGCTCCAACTCGTGCTTCCTCTGTTCTGTATGGTCCGCTCGTTCTCTCTCTCTGTCCACCAGCCTCCGATCCTCCAGCTCCTTTGCTTTCAGTTCCAGCTCTAGTTTCCGCAGCTCCTCTAGGGAGGAACCTGACGGGGGTCTCCCTGTACTGACTGGGGAGTCAGGTCTGACACACTCCCGGTCGCTACGCAGACTGCCCCCATGGCTACTCCGGGCACCCCGGGAGCCCCCCTGGGGTCTGGAGCCTGTTCCTCGGACTGGTCATTCTCTGCAAGCTGAGCAATCAGCCGCTCCTGGGTGAGCCTCCCGATGCTCAGCCTTCTCTCCCTGCACAGACGTGCCAGGTCGCTCTTACGGAGCTGGTTCTAGGCCATTTCCAGGCTGGTTCCGTTCAATACCCTCGTTCTACCGCTGGCAGCCACTCACTGCAAAGCGCCGGCACTTGCAGCCAAACGTCTGCAGGGTGCAGCCACGAACCATCCTCTGCTACCACGTTGTCACGGACTCACAGATCGTGCCCACTCGTGGCCCCATGCGGTCCGTGGGGGGTGCTCCTTCCAGTGAGACCGCCCTTCTCGGGGGTCCACTGTCTCTCGGGATTGGCCCCTCCACCTCCTGGAGCTGCACCTCTCTGAGCCTTAGCACACCTGTTTCTCGCCATGGGCCCCCTCAGGGAGTCCACTCGCTCTGGACCCCCTGGGCCTCCACCCCCGAAGGGGTTGATGCAACCCTGTTCTCTAGACCGGAGTGACTCTCAGCCAGCATAAAACAGGAGGGTTTATTGAGAGTTGAACACAGCACAGGAAACTCTCAGGGCCTCAGGCCTGGCCTCCCTCAGCACAGCACATCCCAGTCCCCCTGCATGCAGGTGGGCTCTGCCTGCTCCCCCTCTCCAGCCCAGAGCCCTCCTGCTTCCCAGTTGGGCATCTGACGTCACCGGCCCCAAGCCCCGCCTCTGTCCATTGTCTTCTCTCCAGGTAAACAGGGTGGCCTGGGCCTCCTCTCCTCTCAGCCCTCCTCTGGCCCCCTCTGGCTGGAACCGGCTGGTTAGGTCACTGGGGTCCTCTCTCCGCAGCCCATTGTCCTCCCACTGGCCAGAACCGGCTGTGACTCCTGCGCTGGGTCTCCAGGTCGCCAGGTCACCAGTCGCTGGGGTATCCATCCTCCAGACCATCGGCTGGGGTCCCAAGTTCCCTCTCTGGTCCTCTGTAACAGCAAACTCCCTCTCCCCTCACCTCGTTAAACCAGTAACACCCGGGGACGCTGAGTCCCACTCCCTCTGCATGCAACCCACTGGAAAACACGGAAAAACCCAAGAAAACCCCCCACTTCGTCACAATTAAGTATAAAAAGTAGGATTTAAGTGGTTTCAAGTAATAACAGACAGAACAAAGTAAGTTACCAAGCAAAATAAAACAAAACACGCAAGTCTAAGCCTAATACATTAAGAAACTGATTACAGCTGAAATCTCACCCCCAGAGATGTTCCAATAAGCTCCTTCCTAGTCTGGGTCCAGCAGTCACTCACACCCTGTAGTTACAGTCCTTTGTTCCAGTTTCTTTCAGGCATCTGTTTGGGGTGGAGAGGCCACCTCTTGAGCCAGCTGAAGATAAAATGGAGAGGCTTCCAGGGCCTTTTATATTCTCTCTCTTGTGGGCAGAGCCCCCTTCGTTCTTCTGTGCAAAGTCACAGCAACAAGATGGCGTTTGTAGCCACCTGGGCAAGTCACATGTCCATGAATGAGTCAGCTTTTTGCAGGACGACGCCATTGTTTACATGTTAGTTTGAACGTTCCCAGGAAAGCTCAGATGTTGATTGGCGTCTCCCAAAGTCCATTGTCAGTTAAGTGTTTCTTGATAGGACTGTTCTCAGTAAGTGCCCATTCTCAAGAAGCTGACCAAATGCTTCATTGAGGCTACTTAGAATCAAAGACATTGATATGAATATTGGCTATGTACTTGTATAACTTCAAATACAAAAATGATACACACATACAGCTGGTCTGGAAGTGGGAGGGGGCAGGAACGCCACAAGGTGGAGAAAGGGAGGGGGCAGGGTGTGATAAATCTGCCGAGATTTGTTTACTGTGATGCCTAGATCCCAGCACCAGACCCCTATGGTTTGTGAGTGGGAATTCCCTAATTAGTCAAGCAGGAAACAACCCCCCTGGACTGGGCTAGGGAAACTTACCAGACTTCAATACTGGAGCCTAAACCTACTAGCCAGAGGCTGCTGTAAGATATAAAGGGGCCCCCACCAGTGAGGCCCAGGGAAGACACCCCATCCCCTCCCATCCGGCTGCTGTCAATGAGGAGGGTGTTGAATTCACACCAGGAAGTTGTCCCTGGATCCTGCTGGGGGCTCCATTTCCTGTATCAGCCTCTGTCTAGTAGGTGAGTGATGAATGTGAAGACTCCTGCCCCCTCTCTCTGCTGGGAGGAGTGGGGGTGCTCTTTGTCTCCCCTCCCCTTGATGCTTCCTGGCTGCTGTCATGTGATGGGGTGTGGGTGGAACTATGCTGCCTGCCTGCCTCCCACAGCTTCCAAGTGATTGGCCCCTCCCCTGTGAACAGCGGGGTTGTCAGTAGGCAGCAGGTACTGAGTGAGGGGCTCTTGCTCTTTCAGGGGCCAATGGCCTTCAGGGAGGTGGTTGTGTATTTCACCGAAGAAGAGTGGGCTCTGCTGGACCCCGCTCAGAGAGCCCTCTATAGAGATGTTATGCAGGAGAACTATGAGAATGTGACCTCGCTGGGTAAGGATTCCTGTCGCCTTGGTTATTAGAAGGGGACAGAAGAGTTGAGGTTCACAACACCCCACAATGCAACCTCTACTCTGCCCTGTTTCAGCAACGCTCCAACAGGCCAATGACACAAATACTAGCACTTTGCCCTGCCCTGCTACACAACACTTTGGGAACAGAGCACAGGAGCAGGATAACACAAAGCCCAACACCTTCTCTTTGCTAAGGCAAAACTTGGTTAGGTCCAGTGCAGGGAACAGAAGGTATCTACTCTTGGCCTGCACTCAAACACTGAGTCTACTGCTCACTATCCATCTCAGACTTTCCTAATGTCACCACCCCTTTACCCTTGCACTCAGGATTCCTTCACTTACCCTCATTGAGCATTGGAGACCATTAGCACATATGCCACCAGACTGCTGACAACCCTCATGGCAAGAACACACCCTTGTGCACCTTCATTGACACAATCTACAACACTTAGCACTGACGTGAGGAATACCTGTTCCTTCAAGAATCACACGCACCTCGCTTCTTATCACAGTCCCAGCTCTGCCAAGCTGCTCCAACAATTCCCTCCACTGTTCATGTAAAGCTACAGCTGACACAGTGCGCATAGCTGAAGTGCATGGAGATAAGTGGTGATATTCAAATCTGTCGAACACAACACAAATAATGGCATGTTCTTAGTCTTCCCTCCTATTGATCATTGATCAGTACATTTTAAGGCCAGGAGATACTATTAGGTCATCTAGACTAACCTTCCATATAGTACAAGCCATACAGTTTCATCCAGTTACCATTGTAGTGAGCTGAATATCTTGTGTTTTGATGAAAATATCTTCCAGAAAGGCATCCAATTTTGAGTTGCAGACTTCAAGAGATGGAAAATTTGGCACTTCCCTGGTTAGTTGATAAACTGTTGCTCCACCCTTACTGACCTGTCATGCAAAGATACCAGATTACTTGCTACTAGCATGGTGTGGTAAAGTATCCTACCATGGAGGACGGAATAAGGCTGCCCTGCCCAGAAACCTTCTGCAAAGGCTTTTGGAGTACCTCCAGGAGAGCTTCATGGAGATGTCCCTGGAGGATTTCCGCTCCATCCTCAGACACGTTAACAGACTTTTCCAGTAGCTGTACTGGCCGCGAATGCATCCCAAGTCCTCAGGGCAAATTAATCATTAAAAAACACTTGCTTTTAAACCATGTTTTATATTTACAAAGGTACATTCACCAGAGGTCCCTCTATGGCTTCATGGTCCAGGATACCGGGTTGGGAGGCTACTTTAGTCAGGCTGAGAAAAAGATCCTGGCTGTTGGGGAGAACGGTGTGCTGTGTGCTCTCCGCAAGCTTGTCCTCCTCCTCCTCATCTTCCCCGTCTACAAAATCCTCAGGCATGGCTGAGAGTAACCCCTCATCGGAATCCACGGTCAGGGGTGGGGTAGTGGTGGCGGCCCCCCCTAGAATTGCATGCAGCTCAGCGTAGAAGCGGCATGTCTGCGGCTCTGCCCCGGAACGTCAGTTTGCTTCTTTGGTTTTCTGGTACACTTGTCTGAGCTCCTTAACTTTCACGCGGCACTGTAGTGAGTCCCTGTTGTGGCCTCTCTCCATCATGCCCTTGGAGATTTTTTCAAATGTTTTGGTATTTTGTCTTTTGGAACGTAGTTCTGCTAGCACGGAATCGTCTCCCCATATAGCGATCAGATCCAGTACCTCCCGTACGGTCCATGCTGGAGCTCTTTTTTGATTCTTGGACTGCATGGTCACCTGTGCTGATCAGCTCTCCATGCTGGACAAACACGAAATGAAATTCAAAAGTTTGCGGGACTTTTCCTGTCTACCTGGCCAGTGCATCCGAGTTCAGATTGCTGTCCAGAGCAGTCACAATGGTGCACTCTGGGATAGCTCCCGGAGGCCAATACCGTCGAATTGCGTCCACACTAACCCTAATTCGAACCGGCAATGCTCTGCTGGACCCCGCTCAGAGAGCCCTCTATGGAGACGTCATGCAGGAGAACTATGAGAATGTGACCTCGCTGGGTAAGGATTCCCGTCCCCTCAGTTCTTAGAAGGGGAAATGAAGAGTTAAGGTTCACAATGCACCCTCAGCTTTGCCCGACAGGCGAATGACACCTAGACTAGCACTCTGCCCTCCCCGCGACAGAACACTTTGGGAGCAGAGCACAGGCGCAGGAGCACAAACGCTAACACCGTCTCTTTGCTAAGGCAAAACTTGGGGTTGGGCCCGATGTAGGGAACAGAAGCTGCCTCCCCCTGGCCTGCACTCAGACACTGAGCCTACTACACACAGTCCATCTCAGACCTTCCTGCTGTCACCACCCCTTTCCCCTTCCAATGAAGAGTCCTGCTGAGTCGTTGCCTTCACTTACCCCTCCCTGAGGCCTGGAGACCCCTCGCATGTACGGCACCAGCCTTCTGACAATCCTTGTGGCAAGAACACACCCTTGTGCACCTTGATTGACGCGTCCTACACCACTCAGCACTGAAATGAGGAATACCTGGTCCTTCCAGTTTCACGTGCACCACTCTTCGTGTCACAGCTCTGCCAGGCTGCTCCAACTAATCCCTCCGCCATTCATGTAAAGCTAGAGCTGGCCCAGGGCACACTGCTGGAGTGCCTGCGGAGAAATGCTGGTGTTCAGTCTGAGGAACATAAAACACACACTGGCATGTTCTTAGTCCTTCCTTCTGGCGATCAATACATTTTAAGGCCGGGGGAGACTATTAGGTCATCTAGTCTGACCTCCTGTGTAATACAGGCCATGGAGTTTCGTCCGGTTACCGTTGTAGTGCACTGAATACTTTGTTTGATGAAAACCTCTTCCGGAAAGGCATCCTGTCCTGACTTGAAGCCTTCAAAAGGTGGGAAATTGGCCCCTTCCTTGGGTAGTTTGTTAACCTTTGCACCACCCTTACTGACCTATTCCCAGTGACATTTGCCAGCTCCAGGGCTAAGGGGTAAGGGCAGAGTTAAGGTTGCATTGCAGGGGTGGTGTGTAGTTTAATTCTTCATTTCCTGGTTTTCAGAGGTTTTATTTTTCACCACCATCCACATGCTGGAAGGGCCCGAGGCAGCACTAGGCAACCTTCACTCTGTTTAATGTACTTTATGGGCGTTTAATTTCCTTGATTTTCTGTTTAATGGATTTTTTTGCCACTGTAACTGTGTCGACACTACGGTTTTTGCTGCAATTTACGTCAGGTCGGGTGTGATTTTTCACATCGCTAACTGCCAGAGCTCTGGGCTCAGAGGTAGTCCCAGCACCTCGGGACAGTCCCAAGGGGGTCTCTGTGACCCAACCCATCACAGGGGGCGCTTGTGGGGGGTAGAAAGGTGAGGATTCAGGGAGTCAGAGATTGTAGCACTTCAGTGAGGCTGCTTTTGCTTAAGTCTCTAATGACCTGTCCCTAGGCAAAGCTCAGAACCAGCACTCCATCCTCCTCCTCCTCGACCTGTCGGCTGTCTGACACCACTGACTGTGATCATTGTCTTGAAATCTGATCTTCCCTTATCCTCTCCTGCTTAGGCTTAGGGTAGGGAGAAGTAGTAACTGGCTTGTTCTGCATCATGGGATGTTTAGGTTGGATATTAGGAAAAACTTTCCAGCTGTGAGTATAGCTAAGTACAGGAATACATTACCAAGAGAGGTTGTGGAATGCTGGTCGCTGGAGGTTTTTAAGAAGTGGTTAGACAGATGGTCTATGTATACTTGGTCCTGCCTCAGGGCTGGAGGATGGACTAGCTGACATCCTGAGGTCCTTTTACCCCTGTGTTTCTGTGATTTTATGATTCCTTATCCTAGCCCTTCACTTTGACCTTGTCTCCCTCTGGCGAATGGGGGCTTTTATTTAGTAGTTTTTTTAAATGAAAAATATGCATGGGTCAGCTTCTCTCTCAATTTGCTTTGTTAGTCACTGGGTGTGAAGGAGTGAATCCCTCTTGTGGGTTGGGGATGTAATTCCTGTTGAAGTAACATAGGCCTGCCTCCGTTTACATGGAAACACGATCAAGGACTGTCCCCATATGAATGCAGCACACTGGACAATGGAAGTCTCAAAGACTGAAGGTTAATGTGTAATGACTGGGTCCAAGGGAAGCAGAACACGAGAACACAACTTCACAGCACTTTGGGACACAGGAACTAGGGTACAAACAGACTGGGCTTAAGTTTGCTGCTTTTCAGGGCAAAAAGACTGAGACAAGGCAATAGCGAGCAAGAGAGATGAAATCAAGGAGGCTTTGAAAAAGCCGGGCAGATGCAACTGCCAAAATGAACGTAGAGTTCAGTTTTGCTTTCCCACACTGACCAAGGGATCTGTAAATCCTGTGTTCCCGTTGTCAAGGCTGTATCCCCACTTTGAACTTTAGGGTACAAATGTAGGGGCCTGCATGAAAACTTCTAAGCTTATCTACCAGCTTAGCTTTGGTCCGCTGCCACCATCTTAAGAATTCCCTCCCTGGGAAGCCTTGAGAAACCTTCACCAATTCCCTGGTGAATACAGATCCAAACTCCTTGGATCTTAAATAAGGAGAAATTGACCCTTCCCCCCTCCTTCCTTTCACCAACTCCTGGTGAATACAGATCCAAACCCCCTTTGGATCTTAAAACAAGGAGAGATCAATCAGGTTCTTAAAAAGAAGGCTTTTAATTAAAGAAAAAGGTAAAAATCATCTCTGTAAAATCAGTATGGAAAATAACTTTACAGGGTAATCAAACTTAAAGAGCTCAGAGGACCCCCCTCTTCTGTCTTAGGTTCAAAGTACAGCAAACAAAAATAAACACTCTGGTAAAAGGTACATTTACAAGTTGAGAAAACAAAGTAAATCTAAGACGCCTTGCCTGGCTTTTACTTACAATTTTGAAATAAGAGAGACTTGCTTAGAAAGATGGGGAGAACCTGGATTGATGTCTGGTCCCTCTCAGTCCCAAGAGCGAACAACCCCTTAAACAAAGGACACACACAAAAGCCTTTCCCCCCCCAAGATTTGAAAGTATCTTGTCCCCTTATTGGTCCTTGGGGTCAGGTGTCAGCCAGGTTACCCGAGCTTCTTAACCCTTTACAGGTAAAAGGATTTGGAGTCTCTGGCTAGGAGGGATTCCATAGCACTGTACACAGGAGAGCTGTCACCCTTCCCTTTATAGTTATGACACGTTGCCTAAGCAATGCAGCCTGGTTCTGAAAAGCCTCTTGTGTTGCTGCAAATACCGACTGGCTGCAGCACCCCAGAAGAGACGGTGTTTCGGAGGAGTCTGAAATCACTGGGACTCGCTGAGGTGCCATCATGACACAAAGGGATGCTGCCTCCAGAATGGCCTGTCTCAGCATGGTGGAGCTGTGGGGATCGCCCTTCCGAAAAGCACAGCCTAGGAAGTAGCACATATTGGAATGTCTGCGCTGCCTCTTGGAGAGACCCTCCCAGCCTGGGTCCGCAGACTGGCCTTGGCGGGCTGTATATAACTGCGTATATGTTGCAGATTGCCCTGGAGCTCAGTCTCTACACCAGAGGTATGTGTACCCCTGGGGTACTGTGGTAGGGCGGCTGCCCCACCTCCAGGTGAGATTGGTCTACAGCTGGCCAGAGCGGGTGGGCATCAGGAGGGGCCTGTGAGAAGCCAATCAGGGCCAGGCTAGGCCCTATATAAAGGCTGCCCAGGAGAGAAGCAGGCGGTCTCTCCCAGACCTTCAAGGGGGAGGGTCTGTCTCCTGAGTGAAGGAGACCAGCACCTCGGACAGCGCAGTGCTGGGCAGGCTCGGGGGAGCAGAGGAGAGCTCCAGCCCAATACCTGTCAGACTGCGGGCCTACAGGGTGCAAGGGGTCAGAGGGGAAGTGACCCAGGGAGGACGGACAGACGAGGGGAGAGGAGGAGGATGGAGTGGCTGCCACTAGAGGGTCCCTGGGTCGGGACCCAGAGCAGTGGGCAGGCCTGGGTCCCCCTCTTCCCCCTTGTGCTGCACCTGGCCGTGGGAGAGCGGCCATATCAGACTGCAACATACCCCCGCCGAGAGGGGCTAGACTTTGAGTTGTGGTTGGCCACTGCGGCAGGAAGACTGCTGTTAACAACAACACCCCCCCCCCCCCAGAAGGGGGTGAGCGTGGACTAGGGGGCACTACCGGAGGGCAGTGTCCTGAAGGGGACGTTGCCGAAGGGGAGCAACGGGGGTCCCGATACCAGTTGGGCAGACGACAGACGGGACACCACAAGCAGAGGGCGCTCCGTGGCGGATAGAGCTAATACCCAGACGTGCCAACAGGAGGCGCCATGGTGGTAAGTCCCAACCCCGTCACAGGTACGCAGAGGACTTTCAGAGTTGCTACGGAAAAATCACTGGCCAAGTCAGTACAAAGGAAAATTTCATACAATGACTTGTTTATACTGATCTATATACTATACTGAAATGTAAGTACAATATTTATATTCCAATTATTTCTTTTATAATTATATGGTAAAAATGAGCAAGTCAGCAATTCATAGTGTGCAGCGACACTTTTGTATTTTTATGTCTGATTTTATAAGCAAGTAGTTTTTAAATGAGGTGTAACTTGGAGATAGGGAAGACAAATCAGACTCCTGAAAGGGGTACAGTACTGTGGAAAGCCTCTGGTCTACACAACTGTTTTTTTTAATGTGCTAGCACAGGGGTGGGCAAACTTTTTGGTCCGAAGGCCACATTGGGGTTGCAGAATTATATGGAGGGCCGGGTAAGGAAGGCTCTCCCCCTCCCACTTCCTGCCCCCTAACTGCCCCCCTCAGACTCTCTGACCCATCCAACCCCCCTGCTCCTTGTCCCCTAACCGCCCCCTCCTGAGACCCCCAACCTCCCCTGCTCTGTGTCCCCAGACTGCCCTGACCCCTATCCACACATCCCGCCCCACCCCCGGGACTCCCACGCCTATCCAACCCCCCTGACCGCACTCCCCAAACCTCCGCCCCATCCAACCACCCTCTGCCCCTTAAACATCCCCCCGGCCCCCTTACCATGCTGCTCAAAGCAGCGTGTCTGGCTCCACACTCCCCCGAAGGAGCGAGGCGCCCCGCCCCCCCAGAGTGCTGCCCACGTGGCACGCTGAGGCTCCAGGGGAGGGGGGACAGCGGGGGAGCGGCCAGAGGGAGCCTCGGGGGCTGGTCAGGAAGGGCCCGCAGGCCGGATGTGGCCCACAGGCTGTAGTTTGCCCACCCCTGTGCTAGCACCTACATTGGAGCACCCATAGGGAGACACATCTCAACCATCGTTGATGCACAAGTTGAGTAACTTCTTCTTTTGTGTGTTACCTGATCTCACTGGTCTTCTTTCCCCTGAGCAGTGTTTCCAGTTTCCAAACCGGAGGTCATCTCCCAGCTGGAACGAGGGGAAGAGCCGTGGGCCCCAGAACTCCAGGGCTCAGAGGAAAGAGAGATCCTGCGATGCAGCGGCATGGGTGAGGGATCATTAAACCTACTCATTGCTTGAAGGAAATAGCTGGGATTCCCAACAAAGACCTTATGAGGTCTCTGGGTTCAGGATGGTCCCTCAGGGCAGATACTGTTCATGGCTTCCTACCCATCCTAACTCCTGGCAGTAGTTCCTTCCCCAAACTCCCTTCTCCCTGGGGGGTGTTTGGATGGGAACTGGATGCAGAATTGATCCCCTCCTCTCGCCCCTTTGGGGAAGAGTTTGGGGAAATTCAGTCCCTGTTTTTTCTCCATCTCCAGCTATTCTCTTGGTTTGTTCCCCCCTTTTTCCTTCTGGTTTCTGAGGTTTTTCTCTCTGTCCCATCAGGTGAGGGGATGGTGAGAGAGACCATGGAGCAGAATCCTCAGCAGGAAGATGATGAAGTGGAACGACAGGGGGCATTATTGCAAAGATGCACAGGGAGTGTGTCCAGGAATTGTGAGCAGGGAAAAGGCTCTCAGGGGCAGCACGGGCCAGAGAAGCAGCAGGGAAACCAGCCAGCACAGAAAGTTGGAATATCTGTTAATTGTCAGGGAACTCGCAAAGGCCTCAAGGAAACCACGGCCCAGCAGAGAATCCTTATGGGAGAGAGAAATAACATGGACTTTGACTGTGGGAAAAAGTGCAGGAGGCGCTCACACTTTACTAGACATCAGTGGATCCACACAGGAGAGAAACCCTATGAATGCTGTGAGTGCGGGAAAACCTTCACTCGGAGCTCAACCCTTATTCGCCATCAGAGAATCCACACAGGGGAGAAAACCTATAAATGCTGTGAGTGCGGGAAAACCTTCACTCGGAGCTCAAACCTTATTCGTCATCAGAGGATCCACAGAGGAGACAAACCCTATGAATGCTGTGAGTGCAGGAAAACCTTCACTCGGCGCTCACACCTTATTCGTCATCAGAGGAGTCACACGGGGGAGAAACCCTATGAATGCTGTGAGTGTGGGAAAACCTTCACTTGGAGCTCTTCTCTTATTTATCACCAGAGAAGCTGCAAGGGAGATAAACACCATGAAAATCTTGTCTAGGGCTCAGAAAAGATTGTTTTTTCCTTTTCCTAATTCCCAAGTAGTGAACTTTAAGGCAGCATTTGTGGCGTCTCAGCTCCTTCCGGTGAGTTGTCTGCTTTTCCCTTTTGCAGCTCACCCTTCCTTGGAGTGAAGCCCACAGTGTTGTTCGACTCCTTTGTTCTGTGTCATGGAAGTGTGTCCCCCTCCAACTGGAATGTCCATCAGCCCCAGATGGGGGAACCAAGAGTGACCTTTACTAGGTACATGGAGGTTAAATCTACCTGGGCTTTGACTCCATTAGGGTTTTCCATGGAGTTAGCGAGATTGAGTTAGCAATCCTGATATAAAAATATAACTTTTTTTTCCATAAAGAAAATAGCCCATATAGCGGCCAGGGTAACATAGGAAATTTCCTCACCGCTGGACCCAACCTCCATCACTTTTCCTAGTCTAACCAAATGTGGAGCATCATGTTTATACTTTTCCTCCCACTGCAAAGTGATTGTTAGTCACCAGATTCCCCCATTAGGGACCGATTGCCTCATTCCCAGTTGTTCCCATGTTGCACTGGGTTCTGCTGAATAGCAGTTGGGTTTTGTACCATTTTTCTCAATGTAAATAGAACCGAGAAGGAGCAGGGATAGAGGGTGTGAGGAAGTGGGGATTTTCCCTTGTTATGTTGTATGTGAGTCTTACTGTTGAGCCTATGTGAGTTTGACTGTTTTGCATGAATACTGCGTGTGTCTCAGTTTCCCTGTGTGCTGCACCCATACCTCGGTGGTGGGAATAAAGCTTATTGGAACATCTCTGAGGGTGAGATATTACCTGTATCAGTTTTTTAATGTATTAGGCTTAGACTTGCGTGTTTTTGCTTTATTTTGCTTGGTGACTTACTTTATTCTGTCTCTTATTACTTGAAACCATTTAAGTCCTACTTTTTATACTTAATAAAATCACTTTTGTTTATTAATAAACCAGAGTAAGTGATTAATACCTGGAGGGGCAAACAGCTGTGCATCTCTATCACTGTTATAGAGGGCGAACAGTTTATGAATTTACTCCGCATAAACTTTATACACAGTAAAATGGATTTATTTGGGGGTTTGGATCTCCACTTTCTACAGTTCCACCACTGAATGTGTCCTATGATTCAGGGTTCTCACCCATCTGTTTGTGGATCACAATTTGTTTTCTTTGCTCCTAAAACAGTAATTTAGGGCCTGAGATGAAAGTGTCACAGACCTGGATGGGGAATTTGAATGGATCTCAAATACAGTGAGATCATTTGGAGTTTAAATCCCAGTTTCCAACTGTTGGCAAAGCCTGTTGTAGGACTTTTCCTACTGAGATGGGGTTGTTTGCAGATGGGAAGGTTGGCTGGTTGGTTTGTTTTTTTCCATTACATCGATGCTAGAACTTTAGTAAATAATATGATTCAAAACTAATGAGTGAAGGAGGTCTGAACGGCTCAGAGGAGAATGCAATGGGAGAATCTCTTGTCCTGATTCTGAGTCATCATATTTAACCTGCTCTGGAATTTCTAGTTCTATGAAACTGGATGTATCATGTGTGATTTTCTTGGGTTTGTATCTTGGGTTTTTCTTGGGTGGATGTATCTTGTGTGACGTGGGTTTTTCCTCTTGAGGGACGTTTGGTCACATGATCAGATATTCATTTTATTTGCCAGACTGTAGCTCAGATTTACTGGGGCCTTTGAGAAAATGACTATTTACTGAGAGTCATTTATTTTATTTTTGCTTTTTCTCTGCGCCCTCCATGATGACATGGAGAAACTTCAAGTGCAGTTCAGTCCACAGGAGAGACTACTCCAAGCTATTGGACATGCTCCCGACTGTTTTTAAATCTCCAGTCTGAAATGGTGAACTAGACCACACCCCAACTTGTGCAACTAACTGAAGTGACTGCACACAATCACACTGCTGCTCAATTGTTTTAGGTCAATATTGTCTCTGATGATCCGGGGAGAGAATTCCACAGTAACTAACAAAGAAGTGGGCAAAAGGCCAATGTATTTGTTTCCCAAGGTAGTTGGGAAAGAGGCTCTTGTGACAGACTAACACCCGTGTTCACACCCTACACCAGGGGTCTCAACCTTTTTCTTTCTGAGTCCCCCCTCCCCCCGCCCCAATATGCTATAAAAACTCCAAGGACCAGCTGGGGTAGGGGGGCAGCTCGGGTCTCTGGGCTACAGCTGCTGGGTCGTGGAGGTTCGGGGTTTCTGCCCTGTGGAGTGGGGAGCACTGGGGCTCTGGGCTTCTGCCCCGCGGGAGGCGGGGGCTCTGGGCTTCAGCCGTGGGGCCCTGCTAACCCCCTGAAACCAGCTCACAGACCCCCAGGGGTCACACTGCCCTACACACTGTTGCAGTAATGTTTGTACAAGGTGTGACGCTAGCAGAGCAGCTTACGTCACAGTGTATTCAGGCCAATTGATGTGTGTATTAGTATAGATCAAAGCGATTGTTAAATGTATAAGTGTATTGGGTGTTTAAACGTCCTGCAAAGTAGTGGAATGTTGTTTGCACTGTTTTCACTTATCTATATTCTGTTACAATGTAATAGCAAACAGTTACATTGTGTATACTCCTGTCACTAAATAACCCATCCAACGCAAATGAAGGTTTTTGGAATGCAAATGAAGAAAAGGTTAATTTCAAAACAAGTGGTCGTAAGAAGCAGGATTCCTGGGGCGTTTGCACTGTTGTTGCACAGGGTGGGAGTGGGGAACTGGGCTGTGACATTATTGACATAATCTGGGACCGTATAGATCATTGTTGCAACCAAGGTCCTGTAGTGGCACCAAATCTTGTATAAAGGGGGTCATATAAGGTGTCTAAGACCAGGTTATGGTTTGCTGATTATGATTGTGCTGTCTATATGTGTGTATCATCTTTGTAGTTGAAGTTATGAATATTGGCTCTATACTGTCTGTATTTCAGTATGCTGTGCTTCTGGGTGACATCGCAGACAAGTTGGTGTCAGCTCTACCTAGCCTGCTTGATGACCCATTAAGGACCATCAGCTATACAATTGACCCATTGAGAGAAGGTGGACACATCTTGTGACTCAGTGAGGTATGCAGGGACTTGCCCATGTGACTCCAAACTCCATTTTGCTGTAATTTTCCACAGTAAGAACAAAGAAGTGTTCTTACACCTGGAAAAGACTATAAAAGGCTGATGCCTCATCTCCATCTTGTCTTCAATCCTGCTTCTTACCTCTGGAGGAACTTTACTACAAACAGAAGCTCTACACAAAAGACTGATGACCCATCCCAGCTGTGGATGTACTCCAGAGACTTGATTTGAACCTGCAGTTTATTCCATCACTGCTACAAGCCTGAACCAAGAACTTTGCCATTACTGTATGTAATTGATTCCATGTAACCAATTCTAGCTCTCATATAGATCTTTTTCCTTTTATGAATAAACCTTTAGATTCTAAAGGATTGGCAACAGCGTGATTTGTGGGTAAGAGCTGATTTGTATATTGACCTGGGTCTGGGGCTTGGCCCTTTGGGATCGAGAGAACCTTTTTTCTTTTACTGGGGCATTGGTTTTCATAACCAGACATCCCCATAACGAGTGGCTGCTGGTGGTGATACTGGGAAACTGGAGGGGCTAAGGGAATTGCTTGTGTGACTGTGGTTAACCAGTGGAGGTAAAACCAAAGTCTTCTCTGTTTGGCTGATTTGGTTTGCCTTAGAGGTGGAAAAACCCCGGCCTAGGGCTAACTGTCCTGCTTGAAGAAATTTGTCCTGAGTTGGTACTCTCAGTTGGGTCCTGCCAGAACCAGCATTGTTACACCCCCAGTGGACGCTGTCCTTAGCTGCAGGCTGCTGTCGCAGGAGTGGGGGGAATCGATCGCTTGCTGCTGAGGAGGGAGGCAGTACAGCCCTCTGGTGCTCTGCTCCTAGCATCTGCCCAGCCTAGGCTGTCCGCTGGCCTCAGCTGCTGCCCCTTCATGCTCTGGAGCAGGGGTTCTCCTCACAATTGTTTTGGTGGCCACTCTGACAGTTTTTCCAAGCCGGAGCCCCACCGCCCAGGGGTTGAAGCCTGAAGCCATAGCCCATGGGCTGAAGCCCAGAGCCTGCTGCTGAAGCCCTGTGGCTGGAGCTGGGGAAGGGTGGAGGTGGGTAAGCTGAAGCCCAGAGTCCCAGGGCTGAAGCGAGGGAGGGAGGGGCACTGAAGCCTCAAACCCACTCCTGGAGCCCTGGCAAGCTGGAGCCCAAAGTCTTCCCCCAGAGCCACTTGGCCCCCTGGTAGGCGAGTTGGGAGCTCACCCCAGCTGCCTGCGGAGTTGACGGTTCCTACCCCATCAAGAACACCCCCAGCCCCACATGCCTGCAGATGCCAGAGTGGGGAATCAGCCTTGACACCAAGTTATTCAGTAAGACTCTGTCACGGGGCGGGACTCACCCCTGCGGCGCCTCCTGCTGGTGTCCTGGGAATTAGCTCTTCACCAGCTCCAGAGCGCCCTCTGCAGGCCGGTGTCCCGCTTGCCGCGGGCCCCCGTGTTCCTCCTGGACCCCGGTGCCCTTTACCCAGGGGTTGTGCCCACTGCAGCAGCAACCCCCCAATCTGGGTTTCCCCACTCAGGGGAACCCCCAACCCCCTATCCCCACCTCGCCTCAGTGGCTACTGCCAGTCACCATCTAGCCCCCGCTCACTGTGGCAAACTGCAGTCTGTAAAGGCCACTCATCACAGGCAAGGGGGGGTTGGACCTGCTGCCTTGGCCTACCCTTGGGCTGCCCTCTGCAACCCCAGTGTCCTGCTGGGCCTTTAACCAGGCCTGCAGCCTGGGGGGTTTCCAGGCCGGAGCTCCCCAGCTCCTCTGGCCTTCCCCCAGCCCTGCTCCACTCTAGGGACCCTGTGAGCTCCTAAGCAGCCCGGCCCTTCCCTCTCTACAGGCAGAGAGAGACTGAATAGCTCCTGGCCCACTGCCCTCTTATCAGGGCCAGCTGGTCCCTGATTGGGGCGTGGCCCCAGCTGTGGCTGTCTTCCCCATCAGCCCAGCCTTTTCCCCGGCCCCAGCCCTCTCCAAGGCCTGCTTTTACCCTTTCTTAACCAGACCGGGGTCACCGCCCCGCCACAGGCCCTAATTCAGCAAGGGAGTTAAGCATGGAGTCATCCCCCTGCATTCAGCAAAGCACTTACACGTGCTTGAGTCCTGTTGCAGCCAACAGGGTTTAAGAACTTGCTTAAAGTTAAGCCTGTATTGAAGTACCTTGCTGAACGGCGGGTTAAGTACTTACCTTGCTCTGAATTCAAGTCGCTGTGGATGGGCTATTCGTGCCCCCTGTGCCACCCAGCGGCCCTGTGCTAGGAGAGGAGAGCACCCGAAAGTGGGACTTAGACACACAATGACAGCGGCTCATTAACACACCTCCCAAATACGTCAGGCTCTAGAGATGTAAAGCACATGGGGACTTTGTAACAGTGTGTACCTGGAACTGGCCCCAAGTCCTGTGGCTGTGATGTGATCTCTGATGCGTCCTCTCTTCCCTTCTGCTCTTGTGACCAACCCTTGGGGCTGGAGGAAGCTTCTCTGTCTCCTTGGTCCTGGAGTGGAATCTTATTGAGTTAGTCTGACATCACCATGGAGATTCTGGTGATGTCACAAATGGAATGGACCATCTGGCCGGCAGGAGCGCAGAGAACGTGATGCTCTGGGCGGAATGAGGGGTGTGGTTTGAAATATCGTTGATCATTGGAAAAGGTGGAGAGGAATCCTGCCCCGGGTAGGGAAAGGGAAGTGGAATTACATCAACCCCTCTGCAAGGCGTTACCAGGCTGAAGGTGCCTCCCTAGCCAGTGACTGTGCTGCAGAGTGGACACATTGCTGCTGAGGGACAGGCACTGGCCTTCTCAGAGAACCCCTCTCCTGAGGCTGGCAATGATCACACTGCACATTGAGCAGAGGGAAGCACATTCAGTGGTACTGAGAGATGCTGCCGCTCCCTCCTTGGGCATGGTTCGCAGCGAGTGGGCTTTAGAACACAGACACAGTTGGTGACAAAGCGTTTGAAGAAGAAAAAAAGACCAAGATGCGTGGGACAGGTTTCAGCTTAGAGTTGGGAACCAAAAATTATGTTCCTGACAGCAACATAATTATCTCCTACTTGGTGGACATGAAACACATTTAACACCGTAAAGCCAATTGTTTTTCATTCAGGTCTCAGCCTCAGGACTTCACCCACATTCCTTAGGCCAGCGGTTTTCAAACTTTTTTTCTGGTGACCCAGCTGAAGAAAATTGTTGATGCCCATGACCCAGCGGAGCTGGGGATGAGGGGTTTGTGGTGTGGGAGGGGCTCAGGGCTGGGGCAGAGGGTTGGAGTGCGGGGGTGAGGGCTGCAGGGTGGGGACAGGAATGAGGGGTACAGGGTGTGGGAGGGGACTCTGGGCTGGGACAGGGGATTGGGGTGCAGGAAGGTGTCAGGCCTCTGGCCTGGGGGTGCAGGTTCTGCGCTGGGGCTAGAGATGAGTGGTTTGGGGTGCAGGAAGGGGCTCCGGGTGTGGGAGGGCTCAGGGCTAGGGCAGGGGATTGGGGCATGGGGTTGGGGCGTGGGGTTGCATAGAATTAAGTCTCACATCTCGCTGGGAACTCTACTTCTTGTGCCCAGAGAGTCTCGGCCCCCTCAGTAGATGACCCGAGAAATACAGTTTCCGCCTTTTCCAAAGAAGTGCTTGGAGTGGCTTTTCCTTTGTGACCACGTGGCTTAATGGATAAGGCGTCTGACTTCGGATCAGGAGAATAAGGGCTCAAGTCCCTTCGTGGTTGTGCTTGTGCAGTTTTACAATTGTGCTGAAACTCCTGCTCCCTTCAGGGCTGTAACTTCTTCTTGGCTGCTCAGGCCGATGCTCTGGCTTCAGCTAGAGCCCCAGGAAGGAGTTGGGGGTTGGGCATCACAAAGGCTGGGGCATGAGTCCCAGGTGCTTCCAATCTAGCCTTTACCATTCCTAACTTGCCAAAGAAAATGGGCGGCTGCCCGGGCTAGCGTGTGGAGCAGTTTCCCTCTTCCAAATGTGCGCCTGTCCCTGTGCTTGAGGGTGTTGCTAAATAGCGCCTTGGGAGCCTGCGTGTTTCTCCACTTCTCGCCAGCTGGGGATAACCCTTTTGGGGTAAAATCTCCTGTCCCACTGCAAAAGTGAGCATCGTGAGTGGGAACGGTCAGAGGCCCCACTAGGGGGGCTGGCCCTGCTTTCCTACTGTCTTCTGATGTTGGCCACAGAGCATCAGCAGCTGCCCCGCATGCTGGCCTGCAGGTGGATTTCAGTGGGTGTTTGGCATGGCAGGGAGCAGGCTAGCTGGGTGTCTTTGTAGCTGTCTGCTGGCCACGCATAGGCATGGTCCTCCCCTCCTCTTGCCCTGCGCTCAATTGCTGTGTGGCTTGTAAGCCTTCCCTTGGAGCTGTCAGCACCAGCTGCCTCTGGTCTAGATGCCCAGAGGAGGAAAGGTATGCTGGGCTCCAGCCTGGGACTCTTCCTCCCTCCTGCCTATTCCTGACTATTAAGCCTGGCCCTGGCACTCCTTCCTTTAAATGCCATGTGGGCAAGAGGAAAAGCGTGGCGGGTGCAGGTACAGGGACCAAAGCTGTGGACATCAGGTGAAGCAGCGAGAAACACAATCATCAGGTCAACCTGCAGGAATCTCTAGCCAGACTGTTAAGTTCTAGGACCCCAACCTATAGCGGCCATCGTGTTGAACCAGCTGGACCAAAGATCTATCTCCAGTGGGCATCAGTCACCCAGCAGGAGGGGACAAAATCATCCTGGTTCACCCAGAGACAGGGTAGCCAAGCACATTGAGCTCCAAGGCTTTGCAGCAAACCAACGTATTTCTAGGAGGTCCCACTAAGATTTGAACTCAGATTGCAGGATTCAGCATCTTGAGTGCCATGGGACCTGCTGCTCTTTCTTTTTCTGGACCACTGTGACTCTCAGCTGGCTGACTTGCACTCTGCACTTATTGCTTCCCACCAGTGTCTTCCTCTCGCAGGACTCTCTCTCCTCCTTCAGCGACTATAGTCCTGCTCTACCGGATCCATGGGGGGGGTAGGGGGTTCTGTAATTCTATCAATTTACTGCTTGTGTCACTTGTGTTTTTATATGGAGCGCTACTTCTCCCGTCTGCAAGTCCCCTCCCAATGGAGCTCTCCGACCTAGGTTCTCTAGGGCTGGGTTTCTCTAACCCCAGAACTGGATGAACACACCCACACTCACACATACATTAAGAGAGCAAGTCTGAGCGGACCGAGTCAATCAGCACTGTCAAGCAGACTCCTTATATGTCTTTGGACTCACTGGGCTGTATGAAGCGGCGCTTTCAAGCTGCCCCCCCTTATATGCCCCTGGGCTCCATGGACTGGGTCAAGCAGCACTTTCAAGCTGTTACCCAGATTCAGCACGTCCCTATCCCCAGTCTCACATCACAATTGTACTGGCAGTAACCTGCTTGATGAGCAAACCCCACAGTATTTTGGGCGCTGCAGGGATCTTTAGCTTAGGTACAAGAAGCGTTGCTGCAGAGTGACTGGGGGAAGCTAAAAACACAAAAGAGTAGAGTTCAACTAGAGAGAGAAGCAACCAGATTTTAACCATAAAAGTTATTTACTGAATAATAGTGATAACTACACAAGGAGGGCTAAACCAACATAACATACATTATTAAAGGTTAATACCTAAGGTAGAAATGAAAACAGAGAGAGAGAGAGAAGGGGATCTCACCGGTCCCTGAAGCTTCAACTGGTCGGGGTTCCCAGGTGATGGTGGTAGCTCAGGATCTTGAGGGGAGGAGACAGGCAGAGTCCCCAGCACGATCAGTCAGGAGAAGATGGAGTCCCAGTGGAACTGAAGCATAGTTTGGATCTAAGTATGAGAAAACTGACTGGAGGATGAGTAGGGATTTTTGTAGAGAAAATACAATGCTCAGTGCCTGCGTGGGGCTGTCCATTCCAGCGGCAGCGTGTGTACAGTCGGGTCTTCCTAACACTCCAGAGCTACAGAGAAGAGCATCATCTATCCCGCAGCAAGGTTGAGGAAGGAGAGACCTGTCATCACGATCCCCGTCACAGCAAACTGAATCCATTTGACCTGTGGAGGGTCCCTCTTCCCAGAGGGTCTCCCCGCCTGCGACGAAGTCCAGCAGTCGTCGGGACTCCCAGTGGTCCTCCTCGAAGGCTCTAAATCAGCCGGAGAGGAGAAGGTCCCGGGCTTCGCACCTGCACGCTGTGTCCACTGCACCTCAATCATAGGAAAGGTTTCTGTACTGGGGTTTCTTTTATTGTTTTCTAAATGCCAAGGGAGGTTTTGTGGGTCTGAGCTTCAAGCTCCTAAAGTCAGTCACTGAATCACTGTATGGTTAAGTTTGTGTTTCTTCCCCCCTCCACCCATTTGCCCCAGTTTTCTGTACCTTTGCTCTTAATATACTTACCCTTGTTTGCACCATATTACCTTGTCTCTCTTTATTTTTATTATATCACACAGGGTAAGCTAAATCCACCGGTGACAGACATGGAAGGGAGCCGAGACTGCTCTTCTGAGAAAAGGGGCTTTCCTTTTCTATCTTTCCCCCTACCATTTTTTCTAGTATTTTCTCTCTGAAGCGTTACCTTACTCCCCTTGGGGTAACACAGCTGTGGCACACAAAAAGGACGTCACTGTGAGCGGCCCATGAACGCAAGACTAGCCTTTGCCTGCCTTGCTCAGCTTGACTTGCTTCCTCACCCCGTTCCTGCCTTAGTTCCCGGGTTGACTTGGTGGTGGAAGGGAACTGGGGGCCAGTAGCGCGGGGAGGAAGTTGAGCTGGACCCTGAGCTAGACTAGACCCTTGTCATCCAGCTGCTAGAATGAGAGCCAGGAGAGAGCAGTGTCTGGCTCACCTTGGTGGGGAGAAGAGACCTGGTGAGTGCTGATCTCCTGCAGTCCCCCCCACAATGCTGGTCAGTTTTATTGTCACTGTAATAGTCAGTGCTTCCCTTCAGGGCCGTCCCTAGAGGGGTGCAGGGCCCAGGACAGATCCCCCCCTTCCCGCCCCAGGCCCCGCCCCCACTCCACCCCTTCCCCCAAGCCCCCACCCCTGTCCTGTCTCTTCCTGCCCTGAACCATTCCTCTCACTCCCCCACCTCTTCCTGTCCCCGCTCCTCTCCCCCAGCACCTCCTGCACACCACTGAACAGCTGGTCACTGGCAGGCGGGAGGCGCTGAAGGGGAAGAGCAGGAGCTTGGGCGGAGGCGGGAAGGGAGCGAAACGTGCCCAGCTGAAGGTTTTTTGCTCGGCCTTGAGGATTAAGCCCGAACCCCCGGCATGGCGAGGTCGGGGTTGTCCTGGGCTCTGTGGGGGGAGAGCTCAGCTGGGAGAAGGGGCAGACTAGGGGAGTTTGTCTCTGATATATAGGGCTTTGTCAGCGGGAAGCTGAAGGTCACATGCTGGGGGTGACAGTGGGGTTTGAGCTGGGGCAGCAGCAGCAGGGGAGCAACTTTTGTGTGTGTGCGTGGGGGGGGTCACTTGGTAAAAATGAACCTGCCAAACCTCTCCCTCTGCTGCAGCAAAAGCCTCATTTATCTCCTCAACTCCCCTCCATGAAAATCTCCACCCCCCCCGCGCCGAGAGACCCCCCCCCCCTCACTCCCATGGAGATTTGTAATTGTTCTAGCTCTTCCTTGGCCTTGTCCAGTTTTCCCAGACAAATTATCAGGGACATTTCAGATGAGAAAAACAAACCAAACCAAATGAAAACCAGAGAAACCCCCACCACACCCTGTTTGGGTCTGAATTTTTCTACTGATATTTGGAGACAATAAAACTCATCCCTCTGCTGGCCAGAAACCAAAGCTAGACCTCCCCCGCTGTGTCTGTGACTTCTGCTACCGGATTACCAATGCGCTAATTCCTTTTGGGAGACATTTTGCTGCACAATACTGTGGCTATTCCAGTTATTGACTCCAGGAAACTTTTTCCTTAGCCTGGTTCCGTGTATCACCAGTTTCTCTAGCAAAGGCCAGTCCCTGGCCCTGTGGTCCAGACATCCTCATTCACATCAAGCTTCCAGTTCAGAATCATTTCCCATTCCCGCTCTGTGGGAGGGAAGACTTTCAAAGTGCTCTCAGTGCAACTGCACATGGCTAAACAAAGAGAACAAACCCCAGATCCCCCCTGTGCTTTGGGAGCCAGGTTTGCTGTGTGAATTCTGGATTTTAGATGACTTCAAGCCTGGGCATTGTGATTATTTACTAGTTTCTCTGGCATTGGGCCACTATTGTGCTCACAGCTGTGATGGCCGAGTGGTTAAGGCATTGGAGTTGAAATCCAATAGGGTTCCCCTGCGCAGGTTCAAATCCTGCTCACAGCGTGGCCTGTCTCTAACCCAGGCAATACCTCTCTACAACCCCCAGAGACACTCTCAATTCTCTCCCCACCCCACGTAAATCCTGTTCTGCTCCTTTCATAGAGATGCCTGGGACACCAGCTCACACTGTGTCCCTGAGGTTTCAGGCAAACTCTCAGCACCTGAAGCCTCTGCCACTCACCTAGCGCCCCATAGATCAGCCATAACCCTGGCTGCTGCTCCTCTCTCTAGCATGTCAAAGGAGCCAAGTCAGTGATTCCATGGGAGCTATGGGGCTGCAGCACCAATGGAAAAAAATAGTTGCCCAGCATCCACTGGCAGCCAGCTCCGACCCCCGCCCCCGTGCCTCCCACTGGCTAGCCAATGCTCTGGCTTCAGCTACAGCCCGGGAGGGAGTTGGGGGTTGGGTGTCACAAAGGCTGGGGCATGAGCCCCACGTGCTTCCAGTCTAGCCTTTGCCATTCCTGACTTGCCAAAGAAAATGGGCGGCTGCCCGGGCTAGCGTGTAGAGCAGTTTCCCTCTTCCAAATGTGCGCCTGTCCCTGTGCTTGAGGGGACTTGCTAAATAGCACCTTGGGAGCCTGGGTGTTTCTCTGCTTCTCGCCAGCTGGGGAAAAGCCTCTTGGGGTAAAATCTCCTGCCCCACTGCCAAAGTGAGCACCTTGAGTGGGAACAGTCAGAGGCCCCACCAGTCGGGTTGGCCCTGCTTTCCTACCAGCTTCTGATGTTGGCCACAGAGCATTAGCAGCCGCCCTGCAGTGGGTGTTTGGCATGGCAGGGAGCAGGCTGACCGGGTGTCTTGTTGCCTGTCTGCTGGCCACACATAGGCATGGTCCTCCCCTCCTCTTGCCCCTCCCTCGATTGCTCTGTGGCTTTTAAGCCTTCCCTTGGAGCTGTCAGCACCAGCTGCCTCTGCTCTAGGTGCCCACTCTACACAGTACTGGTGTATAAGTACTGGGCGCTAACCCATTGCACCACCGGAGTCCACACTTAGAGACTTGTCTGCTTGTTTCATGGCTGGATTAGGGGGTGAGGGGGTTGTGTTAGCTAAAACAAATCCATATTAAAGGCTGCAGGATGGCAGCAGCAGAGGTGGGGAGCCTCCCTCCGTGTGATAGAGCTGGGTCCCCCCTTCCGCTGCTGAGGGGAAGGTTGGTGCTTTGAGCCCACCCGGTGCTGGAACGTCTCATGGGTGAGATTAACGAGACTCTTGAGAAGGGAAGAGAAGGGAAGTCTTTTCTATTCCTGCCGAGCTCCATTGGTCTCCTGTGGCCCTTTCGGCTCTCTGCTCCCCTGCTGGGGAGATGCAGAGACAAGCCCCCATCTGGGTGAGTCACCGAGAGGCTGTATCCAGTGCAGTGTGTGTGGGAGAGGGGCAGGAGGAGGGGTAGGGTTGGATTGGGCTCAAGGGGAAAGGTTCTGTGTGATAGTGTGTGGGGGGGAGGGTGTCGTTCTTAGGATAGAAATGAGGGAAAACACAGGGGTAGTGACAGTGAAGCCCCGTGTCTGAGTGTTATGACCTTGTGTGGCGCTGCCGTTCACCTTCCTCTCCTATGGTCTCATCTTTCATTAAATCCAGCATTTTTTCACCTGTCATCATCACAGAGGTGTCCCAGACGCCTCAAATACAGCGTGTCCCTCTTCGAGACGCCGAGGACTGATTTCAGCTGCTGGACAGCTCTGCTCAGTTTTTATACATTTGCATAGGAAAATGCTGAGTGTTTAAATTCATTTCAACCCCTGACCCCCTTCAGCGAACTCCTGAACACACTGGAGATGGGTCTGGAAATCGATTTTCATTCGAAAAAGTTTTTAAAGGGAATCATAGAATCATAGAATATCAGGGTTGGAAGGGACCTCAGGAGGTCATCTAGTCCAACCCCCTGCTCAAAGCAGGACCAATTCCCAACTAAATCATCCCAGCCAGGGCTTTGTCAAGCCGGGCCTTAAAAACCTCCAAGGAAGGAGACTCCACCACCTCCCTAGGTAATGCATTCCAGTGCTTCACCACCCTCCTAGTGAAATAGTGTTTCCTAATATCCAACCTAGACCTCCCCCACTGCAACTTGAGACCATTGCTCCTTGTTCTGTCATCTGCCACCATTGAGAACAGCCGAGTTCCATCCTCTTTGGAACCCCCCTTCAGGTAGTTGAAGGCTGCTATCAAATCCCCCTTCATTCTTCTCTTCTGGAGACTAAACAATCCCAGTTCCCTCAGCCTCTCCTCATAAGTCATGCGCTCCAGACCCCTAATCATTTTTGTTGCCCTCCGCTGGACTCTTTCCAATTTTTCCACATCCTTCTTGTAGTGTGGGGCCCAAAACTGGACACAGTACTCCAGATGAGGCCTCACCAATGTCGAATAAAGGGGAACGATCACGTCCCTCGATCTGCTGGCAATGCCCCTACTTATACAGCCCAAAATGCCGTTAGCCTTCTTGGCAACAAGAGCACACTGTTGACTCATATCCAGCTTCTCGTCCACTGTGACCCCTAGGTCCTTTTCTGCAGAACTGCTACCTAGCCATTCGGTCCCTAGTCTGTAACAGTGCATGGGATTCTTCCGTCCTAAGTGCAGGACTCTGCACTTGTCCTTGTTGAACCTCATCAGGTTTCTTTTGGCCCAATCCTCTAATTTGTCTAGGTCCCTCTGTATCCGATCCCTACCCTCTAGTGTATCTACCACACCTCCTAGTTTAGTGTCATCGGCAAACTTGCTGAGAGTGCAGTCCACACCATCCTCCAGATCATTAATAAAGATATTAAACAAAACCGGCCCCAGGACCGACCCTTGGGGCACTCCGCTTGAAACTGGCTGCCAACTAGACATGGAGCCATTGATCACTACCCGTTGAGCCCGACGATCTAGCCAGCTTTCTATCCACCTTACAGTCCATTCATCCAGCCCATACTTCTTTAACTTGGCAGCAAAAATACTGTGGGAGACCGTATCAAAAGCTTTGCTAAAGTCAAGGAATAACACATCCACTGCTTTCCCCTCATCCACAGAGCCAGTTATCTCCTCATAGAAGGCAATTAGGTTAGTCAGGCACGACTTCCCCTTGGTGAATCCATGCTGACTGTTCCTGATCACTTTCCTCTCCTCTAAGTGTTTCATAATTGATTCCTTGAGGACCTGCTCCATGATTTTTCCAGGGACTGAGTGAGGCTGACTGGCCTGTAGTTCCCCGGATCCTCCTTCTTCCCTTTTTTAAAGATGGGCACTACATTAGCCTTTTTCCAGTCATCCGGGACCTCCCCCGATCGCCATGAGTTTTCAAAAATAATGGCTAATGGCTCTGCAATCTCATCCGCCAACTCCTTTAGCACCCTCGGATGCAGCGCATCCGGCCCCATGGACTTGTGCTCATCCAGTTTTTCTAAATAGTCCCGAACCACTTCTTTCTCCACAGAGGGCTGGTCACCTCCTCCCCATACTGTGCTGTCCAGTGCAGCAGTCTGGGAGCTGACCTTGTTTGTGAAGACAGAGGCAAAAAAATCATTGAGTACATTAGCTTTTTCCACATCCTCGGTCACTAGGTTGCCTCCCTCATTCAGTAAGGGGCCCACACTTTCCTTGACTTTCTTCTTGTTGCTAACATACCTGAAGAAACCCTCTTGTTACTCTTAACATCTCTTGCTAGCTGCAACTCCAAGTGTGATTTGGCCTTCCTGATTTCACTCCTGCATGCCTGAGCAATATTTTTATACTCCTCCCTGGTCATTTGTCCAATCACTTGGATTTGAATAAGGAACTCATTGCTCTGCAGGCAAATAGTCACCCACTGAGCTATACTCTGAACAAAGAAGGCCCTGTACAGCCCAGAGCAGGAACAGTGCTGAACGTGGGAGTTAGTAAACTTTATCTCTATACAAACCCCACAGCTTACAAAACCCCCACACCCGCTCTGTGTCACCAGAGCACAACAACGCTCCTTGGAGCACACACGGCTCCCCAGCTCCATGCCCGTCAGCCTCTCCAGCATTGCTCCAATCCCTTACAGCAGGGTCTCAACCTCAATTTACCTTAGGGCCAGTGCCAATCCTCCAATCCTCCCACTGGGCCAATAATGTCACTCATACCGCCCAGAACCCGCCCCCCAAAACTCTGCCCCCCACCTGCCTAAGGCTCTGGGAGGGAGTTTGATTGGGGGAGGGGGTCTGGGGTGCAGGCTCTGGGATGGAGTTTGGGTGCTTGGTGCAGGCTCTGGGCTGAGGCACGGGGTAGGTGGAACAGGAGGACGGGGGGTGCAGGCTCTGGGAGGGAGTTTGGGGGCTGAGTGTGTGTGGAGGGAGGGGGTGCAGGCTCTGGGAGGGCGTTTGGGGGCAGGAGGGGGTATGTGGGGAGGGGGTACAGGCTCTGGGAGGGAGTTTGGGGCCTGGGGTGTGTGGAGGGGGGTGCAGGCTCTGGGAGAGAGTTTGGGGGCGGGAGGGGGTATATGGGGATGGGGTGCAGGCTCTGGGAGGGAGTTTGGGGGCTGAGGGGTGTGGAGGGGGGTGCAGGCTCTGGGAGGGAGTTTGGGGGCTGGGGGATGTGGAGGGAGGGGGTGCAGGCTCTGGGAGGGAGTTTGGGGGCAGGAGGGGGTATATGGGGAGGGGGTGCAGGGTCTGGGAGGGAGTTTGGGGGCTGGGGGATCTGGAGGGAGGGGGTGCAGGCTCTGGGAGGGAGTTTGGGTGCAGGAGGGGGTGTGTGGGGAGGGGGTGGGGGGCAGGCTCTGGAAGGAGGTTGGGGGTGTGGCGCTTACCTGGGGCTCCAAGGCGGGGTGAGCCAGGGGGCCTCTGCAGCGCACGGAGGCACAGCCCCGCCCCACCCTGCCCTGCCCCGGGGCTGCAGGAAGGGCCCAGCAGTCACTGGAGTGAGCAGGCAGACGCCGCTCAGCTCCGCTGCGCTGCTGGGGCCCCAGGGAGGAGCGCCTGGGGGAGGCAGCTGGGGCCAAGGCAGAGACCCGACCCCAAAACTAATGGAGCCCCACGGGCCACATTGGGGAGGCTTGCGGGCCACAGATGTCCTGTGGGTTGGGAGTTTGAGACCCCTGATATAATTGCTTCAGACTTGTACTTTCCCAAGTGCAAAACTAAACATCTCTTCAAACACAAGGGAGTGGAGATCAGTCAATGTTCAGAGTCATCCCATATAAAAGAACCATGTTGTGGTTCATGCTGGCCCCATCCTGTGCCCATCGCATTTCCCTCCTCTCCCTTAAAAGTTTTGGTATTTTGCATAGAAACTTTCTTCCCTCAGGACAGACCTGGGAACCAGGGCTGCCAGCCAGACAAACACCTTTAAGAGGAGGTGTCCCTCTCCCTGTCAAAAAATGATCTCCCTCCTTCAGTTCAGTGGCAGCCTAAATTGTTCCTTACCCTGGCAGAGCCAGAGGATTGAAAGCAGCAACATCAAACCCTTGTGTAGCTCGCAGGAATGAACACAAACACTCCTTGGTATCTGAGGAGATGTTTAGTTTTACCCTTGGTCAACTACAAGGCCAAAGGGAAAGGTGGTGGCGCCAGATATAAAGAGTGAAACACGACACATCATAGTTATGCCCATAGTGATTGCAAAATCTTTTTATATACTTCTTCTTATCATCAGTGTATTATTTTCTCTGGAGTCTAGACCTTGACTAGACCTTGGCCAAGAACTTTTGATCTTGAGAAAATTATCGACTACCCCTGGTGAAGGCAATGGACTTGGCACCCACTGGGGTGTCCCTACACAGGTACAAGTACTAACAACAATGGCTGCCTTTTAGCCATAGTTTTTAATCAGGGCAGTAAATTGATACACACCCCTGTTAAATCATTTCTCAGCCCGAGTCCTTCACCCACATTCCTTAGGGCATTGGGCCACCACGTGGAAATTTCATTTCCCGCCTCAATTTCACACAGAGACACAATTTCCTTTGCACAGATCCATGAACAGCAAAACCTCTCTGAGCCAGGGTGTTTGATTCCAGTGAACCCTTCTCTCCTGCAATGGCGATGGTCAGACAGAGGGGACGTGGTACCTGCACCCCTGACACGGAGATATTGGCTCGGCTCTTTCTTTCTGCTGCTGTTGTTAGTCCATGAAACATCAAGGGTGGAATTCAAGGCTGAGTTCACGCACCAACCCCCTGAAAAATGTCAATGCCCCAGAGAAATCCTGCCCCCTGCTATTGGAATGATGTGCTGGAGATTTGAATGGGAAAGGAACTGTCTGAATTGTCCTAGTGGGGAATGAAGAACAATCTACAGCAATGTCGTTAACACAAACACACTCTCATCCTGCTCCAGCCGGAAGGGAAATGGGCGGGAATTCTCGTTGTTCAGCCAAGGACACACTTACCCTGATGCGCAGCCGTGAGTGTGCTGGGGAAGCTGGTCTGAGCAAAGAATTTGAAGTGACACATCTGTGAGAACTGAATCATAGCGCAGAAAAGGACCCAACCTACATTAAGTAGTTGTGGCCGAGTGGTTAAGGTGATGGACTAAAAATCCATTGGGGTTGCCCCGCACAGCTTCAAATCCTGTGAACTATGGAGGCACTTGACTGCTATTATTACTGTAGCCTTAGTGCCTGAGCGTCTACAGTGCGAACTAGAGCCAGATCTAGTTTCACTCTTAGGCTGTTTACACTTAAACCGCTGCTGTGGCACTGCTATAGCACTTTGGAGTAGACAGTGACTGGAGGGGTTTTCCCATCCCTGTAATAGCTGCATTGACAGAACAATTCTTCCTTTTATTTAGCACTATCTAACCAGGGCTTAGGTCAGCTCAACTATACTGGTTTGGGGGTGTGGATTTTTCACACCCTGAGAGACGTCGCTCTGCCAGTTAAGTGCCCAGCGTACACCAGCCAAGAGCTTTGTGAGGTGAGGTGAGGTGGGGTGGGGTGGGGTGGGGGGCTCAGGGGAGAGCATGGGGGCTGAGACCATAGTTTGGGTGCCTGTGGCCCCCACAGTTTTAGGGGGGATCCGCAGCTCCTGCCCACAAGGATGACAAAGATTAGCAGGTTATTGTTTTAACTACTCGGCCACTTTTTTGTGTGGTGGGCTTGTTGTTACTTAACTGTTTCTAAGGTCTCTGCTGTCTGTAACCTTCTCCCTAGTTCATTGGCTGACTGGGGATGGGGGGGGATGGTTTGGATTTGAAAAAACCTTTCTCTGTGGTATGATAAAGGAGTAAGTGACAGGTAGAAATCCCCACATCATTCTTGGTGCAGGGAGCCGGGTTTGCTGTTCAGATTCTGTATTTCACCAATGTCCAGGTCTGGGAATGTCCAACCAGGGCAATTCTAATGGGAAGATGGACGCAGGGCACTTAACCTGCACAGACGTCCTATGGAGGTGGGGTGGGAATTAACAGCATTTTGGGGAACTTTTGGGAAAAGAGACTTTACTGACAAGGTTTGTCTCTGTTCCTATTTCACCTTGTGCTGTTATGTTGGAATCGGTATTTGTTTTTCTATGACATTAATTAAACTCTAAACAATATTTAATCACTCATAAACCTTAGTGTCACCTGAATTTTCCCTCAGCTAGCCAGAATGAACTGAATTTTGCCGGTTTCTGGAAAGGAAAGAGGTTAAATTTGGGGAATTCAATCCCTGTATTTGCAGGTGGCTGTTTTACACTCACATCTCCAGGCACAGAGTGAAATGCTCAGGCAATGTCTACACTACAGGATTATGTCGCCCGAACTCACACAGTTATTACATCGCTTGTGTACATGCAGACTTAGCTCCTTGTGTCAGCAGTGTGCGTCCTCAGCCAGCTGTGGCTGCCGGCAGATCCCGGGAGTCAGGGGTTGTCCTGGGCTCTGCGGGGGGAAGGGCTGAGCTGGGAGAAGGGGCAGACTAGGTAGGTTAGGTCTGGTTTACAGGGGCTTGGTCAGTGGAAGGCTGTAGGTCACATACAGGAGGTGACAGTGGGCTCTGAGCTGGGCAACAGCAGCAAAGAAGCAACATGTGTGTGTGTGTGTGTGGGGGGGTCATCACGTGATAAAAATGAAACTGCAAAACCTCTCCCTGTGTTGCAGCAAAAGCCTCTCATTTATCTCCTAAACTCCTCTGTGTGAAAATCTCCCCCCCCCCCCCCCCCCCCCGCCCAGCACTCAGAGATCCCCTCACTCCCATGGAGATGTTTAACTTTTCTTACACACATTTTTCCCAGAAAAATGATCAAGGACATTTAAAATGAAAAAAAAAAAACAAAGCAAAGCAAATCAAAACCAAACAAATCAAAACCAAAGAAACCCCCACCAATCTCCCCACCACACACAGTTTGGGTCTGAATTTTTCTACTGAAATTTGGAGGCAATAAAACTTAGCCCTCCATCGTGCCGAAAACAAACCTAGACCTCCAATGTGGTACCTAAGACGTCTGCTAGTGAACCACCAATGTGCTAAGCCCTGTTGTGAGACTTTTCCAACTCCTTGATGCTGCTGCTATTCCAAGGGAGCAATTATTGAGCTGAGGAAACATTTTTCTTTGCCTGGTTCTGTGTGTCACTGGTTTCTCCAGCAAAGGCCAGTCCCTGGCTCTGTGGTCCAGACACCCCCCATTCAAATCAAGCGTCAACTTAAGCGTTCTTTCCCATTCCCGCTCTGTGGGAGGGGAGACTTTTCAAAGCGCTCTCTGTGCGACTGCACATGGCTAAGCAAAGAGAACAAACCCAAATCCCCCCTGTGCTTTGGGAGCCAGGTTTGCTGTGTGAATTCTGTATTTCAGATGACTTCACACCTGGGCATTGTGATTATTTACCAGTTTATCTAGCATGGGGGGCTCTGCTAGTGTGATGGCCGAGTGGTTAAGGTGTTGGACTTGAAATCCAATAGGGTTCTCCTGCACAGGTTTGAATCCTGCTCACAACGAGGCCTGTGTTTTAGCCAGTCTCTAACCCGGGCAATACCTCTCTACAAACCCCTGAGACACTCTCAATTCTCTCCCCATCTCCAGTAAATCCTGTTCTGTTCCTTTTATAGAGATGCCTGGGATGCCCAATCCCCTGCCCCAGCCACCCAGATTCACCCCACCCAAACTCCCTCCCAGAGACTTAGGCCTGGTCTACACTAGGCGTTTATGTCGAATTTAGCACCGTTAAATCGAATTAACCCTGCACCCGTCCACACCACAAGGCTATTTAGTTCGACATAGAGGGCTCTTAAATTTGACTTCTGTACTCCTCCCCAACGAGGGGAGTAGCGCTAAATTCGACATGGCCATATCGAATTAGGCTTGGTGTGGATGGAAATCGACAGTAATAGCTCCGGGAGCTATCCCACAGTGCACCACTCTGTTGACGCTCTGGACAGCAGTCCAAGCTCAGATGCTCTGACCAGCCACACAGGAAAAGCCCCGGGAAAATTTGAATTCCTTTTCCTGTCTGGGCAGTTTGAATCTCATTTCCTGTTTGGACAGCGTGGCGAGCTCAGCAGCACTGGCAACGATGCAGAGCTCTCCAGCAGAGATGGCCGTGCAATCCCAGAATAGAAAGAGGGCCCCAGCATGGACTGATCGGGAAGTCTTGGATCTCATCGCTGTGTGGGGCGATGAGTCCGTGCTTTCCGAGCTGCGCTCCAAAAGACGGAACGCAAAGATCTATGAGAAGATCTCTAAAGCCATGGCAGAGAGAGGATACAGCCGGGATGCAACGCAGTGCCGCGTGAAAATCAAGGAGCTGAGACAAGGCTACCAGAAGACCAAAGAGGCAAACGGACGCTCCGGATCCCAGCCCCACACATCCCGTTTCTACGAGGCACTGCATTCCATCCTAGGTGCGGCCGCCACCACTACCCCACCACTGACCGTGGACTCTGAGGATGGGATATTGTCCACGGCCGGTTCCTCGGACATGTTAGCGGACGGGGAAGATGAGGAAGGAGATGAGGAGGACGAGGCAGTCGACAGCGCTTACCAAGCTGATTTCCCCGACAGCCAGGAGCTCTTCATCACCCTTACAGAGATCCCCTACCAACCCTCCCCAGCATGTAACCCGGACACAGATTCAGGGGAAGGATCAAGCGGTAAGTGCTTTAAACATATAAACCTTTATTTTTTACAAAACTTGAATATTAAGACTAAGAACAATCTTTGATTCATGATTTCTTCCCCCTGGGCGCTTAAGTAATCAGTAACAACTATTTAAAAAAATCAAACAGTGTCCGGTTGTGCATGATTGTGCTGCCCAAGCTGCTCCACTCTTTAGTCCCTGCTACTGCAGCTATATGAAAAGCCGGTCTATATGTCCGTGGATAGAGCAGTAGTCCTCCACAGACATTTCAACAAAGCTCTCCTGGAGGTAAAGGGATAGCCTGTTCATCAGGTTCCTGGGGAGAGCGGCTTTACTTGGTCCTCCAAAGTACGAGACGTTCCCGCTCCAGGAGACAAGCAGGTACTCTGGTATCAGTGCCTTGCATAGCATGGCGGCATAGGGCCCCGGTCTCTACAGGCTTTCTCGAAGCATCCTCTGGATCTCGGTGTCCGGGATCCTCATGAGGGTAATGTCGCTCATGACAACCTGCTTTGAATTAGGTAGGGGACTGTTAGTATTGGGACTGCTTGCAACAAGTTCCTTTACAGAACTGTGACCGCTGGTTTACAGCCACGCGGTGGGGGCAGGAGAGGGTCAGCATCCAGGGATCTTTCCCTGGCACATCCACGAGGGGGTGGGACAGGGCCACAGTTCTTGCTTGGCCGATTGCTGGCAGCACAGACTGGCATTGCTTTCAATGTGAAAGGTGGCCAGTGGTACTCCTAAAGTTTTAATCTGCAACAAGTCTACGGCTTACCATCTTTGCCTGCTACAGAGAGTACCGTGTCCTGCCCCGGTTCCCAGATCGGCAGTGCAAAAGCCCAGGCACTGAAGGCGAGGTTCGAAAATTCGACCTTGTCCTCAGTGCGCATGTGATAGGTGTGGTTCATGGTCTTGTTCACAGAGAAAGACTATGTTCTTGTGAATCAAGGTTCTTGATCACAACTACATTTATCTTTCGGAGGAATTCACTGCCTTTTCCTCATTCCCACAGCCACATCTGCAACTGTCTCCCAACCCAGCCTGGGATCACACTCCCAGAGGCTAGCGCACATTAGGCGGAGGAAGAAGAAGACGCGAGAGGACATGTTCTCTGAATTTATGGGCTGCTCCCGAGCCCAGGCAGCACAGCATAACCAGTGGAGGGAGAACTTGTCCCAAATGCACCGATCACACATGGAACGTGAGGAGAGGTGGCGGCAGGAAGACCAGCAGGCGACTCAAACGCTGCTTGGACTTCTGAGGGAGCAAACGGACACGCTCCGGCGCCTTGTTGATGTTCTGCAGGACCGGAGGCAGGAGGACAGAGCCCCGCTGCAGTCTATCTCTAACCGCCCTCCCCCGCCACCAAGTCCCATACCCCCCTCGCCCAAAGTCCAAAGAAGGAGGGGCGGGAGAGTCCGTGAAAACTCTCACTCCACACCTGCAGATTGCTCAAGTACCAGAAGGCTGTCATTCCCCAAAATTTGAAAAGTCCTTTCCTGGCCGCCTCAAGCAAGCCCCCGTCCAAGTTTCACCCCCCAGTTTCATGTGTGGTTGTTAATAAAAAATACGTTTTTGTTCATTACTGTTTCAGTCATGCTGTTTTGAGGGAGAGTCTGTCTGCAGGGGGGGAAGGGGCTTGGTAATTGGACAGGACAGTCACCTTTAGCAGGCTACAGAGGCGGGGGCAGGTCCAGCAGCAGGGCACATACACAGTGCAGTGACTAGTTACCCTGGTCAGTCTGGGAGGTGGTTTTCATATTCTGTGCGTGGGGGGGGGGGGGGGTTGCTCTGTGACTTTGTGGCGGGGGAGGGCAGTTACAGATGTTATGCAGCGGTCCTTGTCCTGGATCACAGAGCCACGCAGCAGGGGATCTGTAACCCTCCTCCCCCTGCCATAAAATCACATAGCCCCCACATACACGCAGTCCCGCTCAGGAGGGCTGGCAGGCTCCGTTGAAACAACCAGTCCGCCACTGCGAATCCTGTCATTCCTGGAGTTTAGAAGGATCATTTGCATCAGTACACTACACCCGCTCCCCACCACAGTCTGCGTCCCAGGTTTAAAACATTCCCGCGAAAACAGTAATAAAGACAACGGTGTTCATTAACAAAATAAAACTGAATTTATTTTTTTGGAAGGGGGTGGAGGGGGTCTGTAACTGGAGAGGATAGTCATCCTTAACTGGGTAAAGAAACGGGGGCAGGTTCAGCTTCTCTGTACAGAAACTTAAAAGTCACTGGTCACCCTGCTCACTGTGGAACCAGGCTTTCAAAGCCTCCCGGATGCACAGCGCGTCCCGCTGTGCTCTTCTAATCGCCCGGCTGTCTGGCTGGGCGTAATCAGATGCCAGGCTATTTGCCTCAACCTCCCACCCCGCCATAAAGGTCTCCCCCTTGCTCTCACACAGATTGTGGAGCACACAGCAAGCAGCTATAACAATGGGGATATTGGTTTCGCTGAGATCACAGCGAGTGAGTAAGCTTCTCCATCTCCCCTTGAGACGTCCAAAAGCACACTCCACCACCATTCTGCACTTGCTCAGCCGGTAGTTGAAGAGTTCTTTTTCAGAGTCCAGGGCGCCAGTGTAGGGCTTCATGAGCCAGGGCATTAGTGGGTAGGCTGGGTCCCCAAGGATCACTGTAGGCATCTCCACATCCCCAAGAGTTATTTTGTGGTCTGGGAAGTAAATACCTTCCTGCAGCCGTCTAAACAGACCAGAGTTCCTGAAGACGCGAGCGTCATGAACCTTGCCCGGCCATCCAACGTTGATGTTGGTAAAACGTCCCCTGTGGTCCACCAGTGCTTGCAGCACCATTGAAAAGTAGCCCTTTCGGTTGATGTACTGGCTGGCCTGGTGGTCCGGTCCCAGGATAGGGATGTGAGTTCCATCTATAGCCCCACCGCAGTTTGGGAATCCCATCGCGGCGAAGCCATCTATGATGACCTCCACGTTTCCCAGGGTCACTACCTTTGAGAGCAGTACCTTGACGATTGCGTTGGCTACTTGCATCACAACAACCCCCACGGTAGATTTGCCCACGCCAAACTGGTTCGCAACAGACCGGTAGCTGTCTGGCATTGCAAGCTTCCAGAGGGCTATGGCCACTCGCTTCTGGACAGTCAGGGCTGCTCGCATCCGGGTGTCCTTGTGCTTCAGGGCAGGGGACAGCAACTCACAAAGTTCCAGGAAAGTCCCCTTCCGCATGCGAAAGTTTCGCAGCCACTGGGATTCGTCCCAGACCTGCAGCACTATGCGGTCCCACCAGTCAGTGCTTGTTTCCCGTGCCCAGAATCGCCGTTCCACAACATCCAGATGACCCATTGTCACCGTGATGTCCTCGGAGCTGGGTCCCGTGCTTTGTGAGAGGTCTGTGCCCCTCTCAGAGTTCAGGCCCTCACCGCGGTGCCGTAGCCTCCTCGCCTGGTTCATCTGCATCTGCCTCTGGGAAAGGTGGATGATAACCTGCGAGGCGTTCACAAGTGCCACAACTGCAGCGATGGTCGCAGCGGGATCCATGCTCGCAGTGCTGTGGCGTCCGCGCTGTCACTGACCCGAAAAGTGCGCGAACTGATTTCCCGCCGGCGCTTTCAGGGAGGGAGGGAGGGCGGTATTGACAGACGGATGATGACAATTACCCAAAAGCACCCTCGACCCTTTTTTTTTACCCAGAAGGCATTGGCGGCTCGACCCAGAATTCCAGTGGGCAGCGGGGACTGCGGGAACTGTGGGATAGCTGCCCACAGTGCACCGCTTCCAATGTCGACGCTTTCCCCGTTAGTGTGGACTCACAAAGTCGAATTACTGTCCTTAGTGTGGACACACAAGTTCGACTTTGCAATATCGATTCCACATATTCGATTTAAGTGAAATCGAAATACCCTCGTAGTGTAGACATACCCTTAAGCAGGTGAAGGCGGAGTTTAGTCAGGTGGGGGCGGAGTTTAGGGAGGGCGGGCTCTGGGCCTCACCAAAATTTCTACAAACCTGCCACCCCTAAAAGACAGTAGCACAAGCTTACCACCATCCCTGGGTGGGCTCAAACCACCATCCTTTCGGTTAACAGCCAAACGCACTGACCCATTGCACCACAGAGACACACAGATGCACGTCTGCTGTTACCAAGGCTGCTGCCTAGCAGCCTTCGCTTCTGCCTGCCAGCGCGAGCGCTCACAAGGAGCTAGTCCGGATGCTGGAGACTGGGTGCTGGGTGCAGTGCACGAAGAACCAGCAGAGTGGCGCAATGGCAGTGTGCTGGGCCCATAACCCCGAAATCACTGGATTAAAGCAATTCTCTTCCAGGTACGTGCTTGTTTCTTTTTGCTCTGAGCCTTCAAGCCAGGCGGCGACCAGCAGAGCGCCAAGAGCCTAGGCCATGAGGCAAGAGGTGGCTGAGGTGGTGGCCTGCCAGGGAGCTCCCCGGCACCTCTGGCTGCCTGGGCTGAAGGCAAGAGGCAGGCCTGGCAGTGGTGAGGGCCTCCTGTCCCGACCTGAGGCAGCAGTACTTCCTCGTCCCCTTTTCCCACCCACACAGGCAGGCGGCTGCTGCGGGAGAACACCAGGGAGGCTCTTGTGACGATAGGCAGCTCTGTGTGGCTATCAGGGGAAAGAGCCGAGGCTCCCGACTCGACCTGCCATTGACTCGCGTGGCTCTGTGCTCCGTCAGCCGGGGCGGGGCAGGCTGCGGACGTGACTCAGGCTTGGGCAGCATGGCCACACTTCCCTGACGAGGTATAACCCTGGGTGTCAGGTCGCTGTGCAGCTTTGATCTAGAGCTCTGATCCCAACAACCGACCAGCAGCCCAGAGCCTCACCCTAGATAGGCCCCACCTGGTTACTCCTTACAGGCTGACCTTAACCCCCTTCCAGCCCCGGATTTGCCCCCTAATCATCGTACTGCCACTCAGAGCCACACACATGGAGGTGCTGACGGAGGGAGGGGTGACTCTAAGGTGGGGTTCTTCTCTAAAGATGGCTGGCAGAAAGGTGGTGCTCAGCTCTGTCAGCGACCTGCCCAGTTGCCTCACTGCCAGGGAATGCAGACATTTCTGTAAGGCGATTAAAGGGGGGTATTTGGCTTCCAAGCAAATGTGAGGAATGTGCACTTATGAGAGGGAATTTGCATCTCTCTGTCAGTTGACCATCGGATCCCTGGTGGCCTAATGGATAAGGCATTGGCTTCCTAAGCCACAGATTGTGGGGTCAAGTCCCATCTGGGGTGAAAAACTCCTCTTTTCTTTTATAAAGTACTGGATCTTGGAAACAATCCCCTAGGAACAGCATCTTCCACTTGACAAATGTTTTCTAAACCCATCAGTAGCAAACAGTTTAGATTAGTGTTTGTCTGTGAATAGAGGGAAGGGGAGTGTTTTTTCCGACACCTCAATGAATGAAACAGACAGAAAGAGCAAAGGTGTTCTGAAAGAGAATGGATCTGGCTGGAGACAAAGCAGACCTTGGGAATGAGCAACAGTGCAAAAAGAAGAGGTTCAAATGTGTTAGTTGTTAGTTAGGTTGATCTGGTAAATTTAAAGAAAATACCAATGCTCGTAGACTGATGCAGACACTGACTGTTTCTGATATTTTACTGAGAGTTAATTGAGAAATATTTTCCTTAATGATGTTATGGAACATTGGGTGGGCTATGCAGGCACCATTCTTCCTGCTTTCACCCTTCGAGACAACACACCTCCATGGCATGGGGCCAATGCGCACCTTCCAGTCAACTGCTAGAGAAGACAACACAGACAGGGATGGCAGCAGGGCAGACTGGAGCTCCACGAAGATGGTGGGACCAGATCTCATCAACGGGGAGGTGGCCACCCCAGCATGCACAAGGCTGAGCCAGCAAGTGTGGTGTGTACTTCAATGTGCCCCTACTCACTGCAAATGATGGTGGAGGGCAGTTACTTAGTTAGGCTGGTCTGGCAAATTTAGAGGTTGGCTACACTTGCAGATGTAGAGCGCTGGGAGTTAAACCAGCCTTCAGTGAGTGCAGCAGGGGAAAGGCTGCCGTGTGTTCACACTGTCAGCTGCAAGCGCACTAGAGTGGCCACGTTAGCAGCTCTTGCAACGCCACAGAGAGCAGTGCATTGTGGTAGCTATCCCAGTGTGCCAGTGGCTGCAACGTGCTTTTCAAATGGGGGGCGGGGGTGGAGTGTGACAGGGAGTGTGTTGTGTGTATGTGGGGGGAGAGACAGTGTGTTTGGGGGGCTGAGAGTGTGTCAGCATGCTGTCTTGTGTGTTCAGACAGCAGCAGACCCCCCTCTCACACACACACTCACAACAGCAGCATTGCACACTGATGGTTGCTTTGTCCCAGAGCAGATAAGCAGCCGGCTGTCAGAAACGGAGCTTTGAAAGGGGATATCCGAATGCCTGCAGCCGATTTCAAAACAATGACTAGAGTGGGCACCTGACTTCAGGGGATTATGGGACCTCTCTGGAGGCCAATCACAGCACAGTAATGCAACACGTCGTCCACACTGACGCCCGGGCATTTCAGCAGGGCGCAACGAGCTTTATGCTTCTCATGGAGGTGGATTACCCGGAGCGCTCCAGTTGCAGAGTCCAGGCACTCCATGTGCCTTTGCAGTGTGGACACCTCAGGAGTTCGGGCGCCCGGGGCTGCTTTAATGTGCTTTAACTTGCAAGTGTAGCCAAGCCCCTAGACTGTGTCACTTGTGTGACTTACTTCCTTGTGCTATTGTAATAAATACAATAGACGTGCAATGGTCAGAAATCGCACCAGCATAGAAGTATATTGAAGGGAAACTCTAAGGAAATTAAGAGTTTAAATGATCCGCCACATGTCCTGCGTCCCACTAAAATGAATCCAACCCAGAGGTCACATGGGCAGAAGTATCGGTGTCAGGATGCTCCATTGTTAGCACAGTAAATGAAGCTGAAAACTAAATGATGTTTAAATGACCTCACTCTATTTTTTACAATTCTGTATTAAGAGGTAATAGATACAGATGTGCACCAGGCAGGGTCGTTTGGAGGCCGAAGACTTTATGCTTCCATCCCCCTCCACTGCCATGTTTTAGCAAATTAGGACAAGTCAGCAAATAAGAACAACCTCCGGTATCAGTAACTGCTACAGGTAGCAAAGTCCTACAGGTAGTAGGTTCTGGCAATACACCTGTGCAGCTCTGCTCCCCGGCTCTTCTTGGGCTCCTGCTCTCTCCTTAGCTCGGCCCCACTCTGGCCCAGGCAGTTCCAGCTCACATGGAGGATGGGACCCCCTGGCCTGGTGACTCCCTCATTAGACTGCCTGGCCTGTCAGTCCGGCTAACTTGGAGCTTTGGTCTCTCTCCATTGCCCCTGGGGACTGTCAGTCTCAGGGTTCTGATTTCCCATTGACCCTTCCCCCTTCTATTGGGAGTGGGAAGTAGCCAATCAAAAAACCCCACTAAGTTTTAGTAAGGGACCAACAGTCCCTTACACAAGCCAGCCCTGTGAGGGTCACCAATCTCCAGAGAAGGCAGCACAAGCTGGTCCCATGGTGAAACGGTCAGCACTCAGGACTCTGAATCCTGCAATCTGAGTTCAAATCTCAGTGGGACCTTGTGGTAAAGCCTGGGAGCTCACAGTGCTCACCTTCCCTGTCTCTAGTTGTACAAGAACGAGTCTCTCCCATCTTGTTGGGTGACTCACACCCACTGGAGCCAGGCTGATGGCTGCAATGGGCTTGGGCTCTAGAACTGGCTACTGATGCCTGTGGCTTGACTGGATGGTTGGGATTCTCACTGCTTCACCTGATGCCCACAAGTTTGGCCCTTGCACTTGCTGCTGTGCTTTTCCTCTGGCCCTTGAAGGAAGGAGTACCAGGGCCAGGTTTCATAGTCAGGGCTAGACAGGAGGGAGGAAGAGTCCCAGGCTGGAGCCCAGCACACCTTTCCTCCTCTGGGCACCTAGAGCAGAGGCGGCTGGTGCTGACAGCTCCAAGGGAAGGCTTAAAGGCCACAGAGCAACGGAGGGTGGAGGAAGAGGAGGGGAGGACCATGCTTATGTGTGGCCAGCAGACAGCCACAAAGACACCCGGCCAGGCTGCTCCCTGCTCCCTGGCATGCTGAACCCCCACTGAAGGCCACCAGCCACCCAGCATGTGAGGCAGCTGCTGTCACTCTGTGGCCAACATCAGAAGATGGTAGGAAAGCAGGGCCAGCCCCCTCCCCCCCACCGGTGGGGCCAATGTCCATTCCCACTCAAGGTGCTCACTTTGGCAGTGGGGCAGGAGATTTTTCCCCAAGAGGCTTTTCCCCAGCTGGTGAGAAGCAGAGAAACACCCAGGCTCCCAAGGTGCTATTTAGCAACCCCCTCAAGCACAGGGACAGGCGCACATTTGGAAGAGGGAAACTGCTCCACACGCTAGCCCGGGCAGCCGCCCATTTTCTTTGGCAAGTCAGGAATGGCAAAGGCTAGACTGGAAGCACGTGGGGCTCATGCCCCAGCCTTTGTGACGCCCAACCCCCAACTCCCTCCCAGGACTGTAGCTGAAGCCAGAGCATTGGCCTGAGCAGCCAAGAAGAGGTTCCAGCCCTAAATAAAGCAGGACTTTCAACCAAAGTAAGCACAACCACGAGGGGATTCAAATCCTGAATCATCTGATCCACAGGGAGATGCTTTATCCTTTAGGCCACATGATGAGGGGGTCTAAGCACTTCTTTGGAAAAGGCGGACACTGTGTTTCTCGGGTCATCTACTGAGGTGGCCGAGACTCTCTGGGCACAAGAAGTCAAGTTCCCAGTGAGATGTGAGACTTAATTCTCTGGAGCCAGGTGCAGGACTTTGGCAGGGAGGCTTACGCATGGGGGATCGGGGTGCAGCGGACGGACCGGCTGTCTAGGTGCAGAGATTTAGTGGTCCTGAGGAGGAGGAGTAATCCTGCTGATAGGCAGTGGCCTTGCAGAAAAAGAGGAGGGGTTGCTGGGAGTTTTTTTGCCTCGCTTTTGCCTGCCTGCTCACTCTTGTGGGGAAAGGGGTAGGTCCTATTAGCAATTCTGGCTAGCTCAGTTGGTAAAGCATCAGGCTCTTAATCTGAGGGTCCAGGATTCAAGCCCCTGTCCAGATGCTTAGCTCTTAAGCGGCCTTGTGTGCCAGGAGACATACATTTTCTGTCCAGAGCCACACATGGATTCCCAGAAGCCATGGCCATTTCCGGGAAGGTTCCTTTCTCCTGCTGAGTCCTTAGAAAGCAGGATAGAAGCCCACATCTGTAGCAGCAGGCCCAGAAAGCGCAGTCTCTGGTTGGCGGGAAGCGCTGTGGGGGCAGGCACTGGGAGGGAGAGAGCAGCATAGAGAGGGGAGCAGAGACAGAGAGAAGCTGTGAGTGCAGAGTACAAACCTGCCAGTTGAGGGTCACAGGTGTCTAGAGAATGTGACACCATCAGGTCCCGTGGCGTAAAGGTCAGCTGTCAGATCGCTGAATACTGCAAGCTGAACTCAGATCTCAATGGGACTTTGGGACCTGTTGCTTCAGACCTAAGCACAGGTGGAGTTTCAAGGCTTTGTCTTGCTCTTTCAAATGACGCGGGAGCCGGTCTTTTGCCTGCTAGCTGTTGTGACTTGCGCACCAGAGGGGACGGCGGCTCCAGCAGGCTGGCCTTGCCTGGAGCCCTAGAGGGAGGGATGGGAGCTGGGTTTACTCTGAGTCCTGCAGCTGGGCTGCAGTCAGGCCTAGGAGACAGCCCTCTTGGTTGACCTACTGGCCCAAAGTCATGCTGGCCATGTTGGTCTTTACCCAGGAATGCTGAAAGGTGGGCCTGAGGGAGGGAGACTCAATCCTCCCCTCTATTGGTCAGGGCTGGAGAGGAGGCTGTAAGAGCAGCCAGGTTGTGGAGCTGGGCCCTCTAGAGTTTGGGGAGGGTGGAGTTGACTGGGGCATGGTGCTGGCAAAATGCCGCAGGGCGTTAGAGGGAGGCGCAGGCCAGGACTGGGGCTGGGAAGAGAGAGAGACTAGCAGGTTTCCTCTTTTGTTTCCTACCCTCTTTTTCTTCACTAGTTTCTCCTCTGCACAAACGTGCTCTTTTTTGTTGTGAACCTGGCTAGCTCAGTTGGCCGAGCATCAGACTTTTAATCTGAGGGTCCAGGGTTCAAGTCCCTGGTCAGGTGACAAACTATTCCCAAAGATCTTCAAAATCTCTCTCTTTGGAGTTCTCCTGGATGTTACTTCTCTCTTCAGGATTTTGCCTTTCCTAAAACGGGCCTTTTGTGTGTGGGACTGAAGGTGCAACTTCCTGACACCCCCTCTGTCCTCGCAGGCGGGAGGAACAAAGGCCTCTGGGCACATAGCAGGTTCCTCCCAGATGGCTGAATTCTCCCGTGTTGGAGGTGGAAGCTCTGTCTCCTGGCCTCTGTTTCTGCCTTCCCGTGGCTGTGCTGATCTGGCTGGCCTGTCTGAGACAGGGTGTGAGGAATGTTTGGAGCTTTTGCTTCGTATTGAGGGCTCCCTCCTCCAGCAGAGCGATGTGGGCTGTGCGGAGAGCTGGAAAGAATTGCCCCGTCAGTGTTAGGTGCTCACCCAGCACTTGGCTTTCCTTTGAGGGAGCGGTGAGGAGGACGGGGCTCAGGCCCCCCAGTTGGAGAGGGGTGCAGGTGTCAGGGCTGCTGGCCGGGACCTGGAGGAGCGTGAGAGGTCTGCAAGAGGCCACCTCTCCCCAGGAAGCAAGTCAAGCTGAGCAAGGGAGGCAAAAGCGAATCTTGTCTTCATGAGCCGCTCACAATGACGTCCTTTTTGTGTGCCACGGCTGCCAAAACATCCCGGACAGAGAAGCAGCAGGCCAAAAAGTGCCATGCAGCTGCCAAAGTAGCTCAGTTGGGAGAACGTTAGACTGAAAATCTGAATATCCCTGGTTCAATCCTGGGCTTTGGCAGGCCCTTTCCTCCCTCTTTGTGCAGGGTGGCTTGTTTTCTGGGAGCAATAGCAGCGCCTTTAGCTGACATGAGTCCGTGCTCTCAAGCCAGATAACAGAACGTGGGCTTCTGCCCCTAGTTGGCCCACCTGACCTTTAACAATGAGAGAGGGGAGCTGTCTTTCCAATATGACTTATTGGTCGACCCAATCTGGGGGAAGAGAGTGAGGCAGGGTGGCCCTCGGAGATGGTGCCAGAGGGGGCAGGGACTGGGGACAAAAGCTCCTCTGCACAGCTGAGCGAGGGCAGTACTGGGCAAGGGGCATCTGTGATAGTGGCCGCGTGGAACTTGGCAGGGATTTGGGGGCCCAGGAGGAGGCGCTTGGTATTCAGTGCTTTGCAGCAGCTGGACTTGGACATGGTGGGCGTTCAGGAAATGCACATTAATGACTTTAGGGTCTGTAGTGAGGTCGGCTTAGAGGACGTGTTTCTCCGTAGTGGAACCAGTGGAGGGCGGGTGGTAGCCTCCTAGTCCTCTGACCCGAGCACACACCAGCTGCAGATGGGGTACACCTTTCTGCAGGGACAGGCCAGGAGTCGCATTGACCGGATTTACGTGAAGGAGAGCACGTCAACAGCCCAGTGCAGGGTGGTGCCAATGGACTGTTTAGATCACGCAGCTCTCACCGTGTGCTCAATGTGGGCAATTCCCTGACCCACGGCAGAGGATATTGGAAGCTGAACATCCAGAGCTTGCAAGATAAAGGGGCAGGGTGGCGAGGCCTGGCGTTGGCAGAACGGGACAGTATCAGAGGGTTCTGTGGCAACCAAGGGGATTGGTGGGAGTCGGTGAGGGAGGAGTTGGCGGCTTTGTCGCCCAGCGGTCAGGCAAACACCACAACATTAAAGAAACCAACGGTGCCAAGTCCTGCAGCGTCGCCTGTGGGATTTCCACAAGAGCATCCAGGCAGGGGAGCCAGTCAGAGTGTGGCTGTACGACTGGATCAAGCGACAGCTGGCCGAGTTCCAGGAGATGAGTCTGCAGCTGGCCGATTTGAGCGGGACCACCGAGTGAAGGGAGGGGCGGCCTCTCCTGACATTTTTGCGGCCTGCTGGGAACGGAGACAAAGCAGGGGGATGCGGGGACTCAGGGCAGGACCCGCGGATCTGGTAGTGCAGGACCACAGTCGATGGAGCAGGAGAGAGAGTCCTGCGAGAGGAAGCCGCTAGTGGGAAGCAATAAGTGCAGAGTGCAAGCCAGCAAGCCGAGAGTCACAGGGGTCTAGAAAATGAAATTGTAGCAGGTCCCATGGTGTAATGGTCAGCACTCAGGACTTTGAATCCTGGAATCTGAGTTCAAATCTCAGTGGGACCTTTTGGAGATATGTTGGTTTGCTACAAAGCCTTGGAGTTGGATGTGCTTGGCTGCTTCTCTCTCTGGGTAAAGTAGAGTGAGTTTTTTCCCTCCTGCTGGGTGACTGATGCTCACTGGAGATAGGTCTTTGGTCCAGCTGGTTCAACGGGATGGCCACTATAGGTTGGGGTCCTAGAACTTAACAGTCTGGCTAGAGATTCCTGTGGATTGACCATATGGTTGTTTTTCTCGCTGCTTCACCTGATGTCCACAACTTTGGTCCCTGTACCTGCAGCTGCCACCCTCTTCCTCTTGCCCACATGGCATTTAAAGGAAGCAGTGCCGGGGCCAGGCTTAATAGTCAGGGATAGGCAGAAGGGAGGAAGAGTCCCAGGCTGGAGCCCAGCCAGGGCTGGCTCTAACTTTTTTGCCGCCCCAGGCAAAAAAAGAAGAGCGCCGCCCTGCCGTACCCCCCCGCCCCCGTGAGCACCGCCGAAATCCCGCCCCACCAGCACCACGCCACCCGAAGCCCCGCCCCCTCCGAGCGCCACCCTGCCTGAAGCCCCCGCCCCCCATCCGAGCACCACACCGCGCCAGCCCCCGCCCCCCCAAGCACCACGCCACCTGAAGCCCCTGCCCCCCTCTGAGCACCACGCCACCCAAAGCCCCGCCCCCCTCTGAGCACCACGCCGCCCGAAGCCCCGCCCCCCCTCCGAGCGGGATATGGAACAGCTTCTGTATAAGAAGAGATTAATAAGATTGGGACTTTTCAGCTTGGAAAAGAGACGACTAAAGGCGGATACGATGGAGGTCTATACAATCATGACTGGTGTGGAGAAAGTAAATAAGGAAGTGTTATTTACTCCTTCTCATAACACAAGATCTAGGGGTCACCAAATGAAATTACTAGGCAGCAGGTTTAAAACAAACAAAAGGAAGTATTTCTTCACAGAACGCACAGTGAACGGTGGAACTCTTTGCCAAAGGATGTTGTGAAGGCCAAGACTATAACATGGTTCAGAAAAGAACTAGAGAAATTCATGGAGGATACGTCCATCAATGGTGCTTAGCCAGTGGTAGCCCTAGCTAACCTCTGTTTGCCAGAAGCTGGGAATGGGAGACAGGGGATCGATCACTTGATGATCACCTGTTCAGTTCAGTCCCTCTGGGGCACCTGGCATTGGCCGCTGTCGGAAGACAGGATACTGGGCTAGATGGACTTTTGGTCTGACTCAGTATGGCCATTTTTACGTTCTTATCCCATAACCACTTAGTTTTCTTTAGAGCCTTTGGTGAGAGACCCTGTCAAAGGCTTTCTGAAAATCCCAGTTCGCTATATCGACTGAATCATCCTCATCCACATGCTTGTTGAGATGCTCAAAGACTTCTAGAAGACTGGTGAGGTACGAGTTCCCTTTACAAAAGCTGTGTTCACCCTTTCCCAACATAGCCTGTTTATCTGGGTGTCTGATCATTCTTTTCTCTAGTTTCTACCAATTTTCCCATTACTGAAGTCAGCCTCAGCGGCCCACAATTGCCAGGGTCGCCCCTGGAGCCCATTTTAAAAACTGGCGTTACATTAGCTACCTGCCAGTCGTCTGCAACAGAGGCTTGCTTCAGTGGTAGCTTGCGTACTACGGCTAGTTGTTCTGCAATTTCAAATTTGAGTTCCCTCAGAACTCGTGGTTGAAATGCCATCTGTTCCTGCTGACTTCTTCCTGGTTTAATTGAACAATTTGTTCTAAAACCTCTTATGCTGGGATGGTATTTCAGATTTGTCACCCAATAAGGACCGCTCCGAGGTGGGACTCTCCCTCCTGTCCTCTGCAATGAAGACCACTGCAGAGAATTCATGGAGCTTCTCTGCAATGGCCTTGTCTTCCTAGAGTGCTCCTTTGTCAGCTAGTGGCCCCACCGCCTCTTTGGCAGGCTGCCTGCTTCCGATGTACTTAAAAACATTCGTATGGTTCGCTTTTGTGTGTTTAGCACGTTGCTTCTCAGATTCTTTCTTGGCCTGACTTGTTAGACTTTGACACTTAACAGGCCAGAATTGTGCACTTTCCTATTATCCTCACTAGGATTTGATTTCCAAATTTTGAAGAATGACTTTTTGCCTCTAACGGCCTCCATTACTCTGCCGTTTACCGAGAGTGGCGTTCTTCTGGTCCTTCTCTTGTCGTTTCTCATTTAGGAGATACTTTTCATCTGAGCCTCTAATTGCGGCGTTTTTAAACAGTCTGCATGCTGCTTGCAGGCACTTAACACTTGTGACAGCAGCTCCTTTTAATTTCCATCTAACCATCTGTACTTATGCCGATAGGTTGACTTTAGGTCTTTAATTTGATCGGTAGTTGAGAAGATGGTAAATTGGACCGAAACCTTTTCGACAAACCTCTTCGTTTCCTTGTTATTTCCTGACTTCTTTATTCATCGCCTTTTCCTTATTTCCCAGCAGATTGACTAGACACCAGATTTGGGTGCTAGCATGGGGACCTGACGGGCTCCTGATTTTCTGATTTCTTTCGGAAGCATTGAACTTGCCAGGGCACAGTCAGATGCTGGACGCTCATGTAAATGTAACGCCTCGTGCTCAGCTTTAGTTCTGTTTCTTACCTCTTTGGGGAAATCGATCTTTGGTCTGACACGTAGGATCCCTGCATTAGGAGATGGCTAATTAATAAGACCATAAACCTTGGAAATCAAATGGAACCTGAAGTCCATAGAAAACCCCGAAAGGCCCTTGGGGAGTGGAGTGCAAGTTGAGGAAGATTTCCCTGCACAGCTGATCTCTCAATTCTCGTTTTCCTGTATTGAGCGCAAAAATCGGGAATCAGCTCAGGGTAGGGTATACCATAGGTGTGCAGTGGTTAGACAAGAAACAGCAAGGAACTGGACTGGTATGGAGCGAAACTGTATCTGATGTGTGCCTGATGACTGTACGTGTGGGAGGGAGCAGAAAAGAGTGATGGGGCTGTGGTATAGCACTTGCATATGTGTTCTTTGACCTGTTTTGTTGTAACAGTTAACAGTGAGAGATTGCCAGTCACAGCTCAGTGGGTGGGTTTATGCAAATTAGGAGTGTACTGGGAAACCAGCGAGAGGAAGGAGGCTGAAAGACTTCTTCTCTGTCTTTGAACAGAATTGTGTGTTAACGGTTCTTGCTTTAAATTCTTCCAATGGAGTCATTTCGGGGAAGTGATCCTCACTTAGAGTTACCTAGTTATCAAAGTCTCGTGAATGGTGTTTGGTGCGTGTCTGGGAGCTCGTAGTGCCGAGGTAGAAAGCAGTGGGGGCAGAGGGGCTGCGTAGCGTCCGTGACTCTCAGCATTGCTTCTTAGCTTCTTGGATCTAAGATCAAATTGTAGTGTCTGTTCTTATCATTTTAATATCTGATATGTCCTTTATTTAAAGACTTTATATTAAATTGATTTTTGAAACAGGGGGCTGGAATAGGAGCTTGCTCTGTCCACCCCATGCATTGACCTGGTATTGCAGTACCTCCAGGACCGGTGCATCTCCTTTTGGGGAGAATCTTCTGGTTAGAAAAGCAGAAAGAGTTTCACTCTGAAAATGCTGATTTGGGAAGGTTCTCTTAAAGTAGTTAGAAAATCTGGAAATCTTTAGTGTTTTAATTTCATATTGTTAAAATTCCTTGGGAGTGTTTTCTGAGTCTATAGATGTGAATTTCTTTGTCTTGGTGGAGGATTGTTTTAAAAGCTAATCTTTCTGTTGTGAGTCTTTTCAACAGTATGAGGGATGAATGCTTTCCAGACTGAGGGTATGTTGGGGAGATGGTTTGTTGGGTTTGGGGGTTTTTTGTTGGGGGGGAGATTGGTAATATTTGAGGTCACACCTATATTAATAACTGCATGAGTTACATAGACTTCTCCCCACTCAGCCTACATTCCATGTATCTTGACTGAGCCGCCACCCACCACCCCAGGGCAGAAGCCTGAAGCCTGAGCCCCACCGCAGGTGGGAAGGTGCGGAACTCCCACTGGTTGCCTTCTCCTACAGTGTTTATGACTCCGGAAGGGGGTAGGGACCAACCCCTGCAGGCAGCCCCAGGGGGAGAGCTGCTGCTTCGCTGCCCCCGACTCCCCCTCAATCACACCCCAGGAGGCTGTGGCCACACGAAAAGCCCCTGGTGGCTGCATTTGAGAAATGCTGGGGCCTCGCAGTAAATAAATCCCAGGTTTGTTACACCCTGTCCCCCACCCTGTGGATTTCCTGCCCCCTCCCACATCCAGACCAACCTTCCCGGAAGTGCCCACCTCCTCTGTATTTACTGCCCTTTCTCCCCGCAAAGGGAACCTGCCAGCAACTCCCTGATAATCCCTCCTCAACCGGCTCCACTGCAGCCATTTCCCTTCCCTGGCCCCTGGAAGGATGGACTGAGCTGGAGCAAAACATGGATGTTGCGCTGCAGCCTGTTAGGGCAAAAAGGGCAATTGGGGACATGTCAAAACAGGAAATAATTTCACAGCACAACTCCCCCCAGGCTCTTTCCCTGCACACGGATGTTCTAGACTGTCCTGCATGTGACAGAAAAATTCACAACTCGGGCTGTCAATTAATCGCAGTTAACTTATGCAATTAACTTTTAAAAAATCATGATTAATCTCAGTTTTAATCGCACTGTTAAACAACAGAAACCAATTGAAATTTATTATAGTTTTTGATGTTTTTCTACATTTTCAAATATATTGATTTCAATTACAACATAGAATACAAAGTGTACAGTGCTCACTACACATTTTTATTACAAATATTTACACTGTAAAAATATAAAGTACTGTAGTGCGATCTCTTTATCATTAAAGTGCAACTTACATATGTCGATTTTTGTTGTTGCATAACTACACTCAAAAAGAAAACAATGTAAAACTTTAGAGCCTACAAGTCCAGTCAGTCCTACTTCTTGTTCAGCCAGTCGCTAGGACAAACAAGTTTGTTTACATTTACTGCTGCCCGCGTCTTATATACGTCACCTGAAAGTGAGAACAGGCTCTCTCATGGCACTTTTGTAGCCAGCGTTGCAAGGTATTAATGTGCCAGATATGCTAACATCCGTATGCCTTCATGCTTCAACCACCATTCCAGAGGACATGCTTCCATGCTGATGATGCTCGTGAAAAAAATAATGCGTTAATTTAATTTGTGACTGAAGACCTTGATGAAGGTCTCCTGCTCCATGGTTTTATCCGCATTCTGCCATATATTTCATTTTACGGCAATCTTGGGTGATGACCCAGCACATGTTGTTCAATTTAAGAACACTTTTACTCCAAATTTGACAAAACGCAAAGAAGGCACAAGGTGAGATTTCTAGAGATAGCTACAGCACTCGACCCAAGGTTTAAGAATCTAAAAAACCTTCCAACATCTGAAAGGGACGAGGTGTGAAACATGTTGCCAGAAGTTCTCAAAGAGCAGCACTCCGATGCAGACACTACAGAACCCGAACCACTAGACAGGAAAATCCATCTTCTCTTGGTGGCATCTGACTCAGATGATGAAAATGAATGTGCTTTGGATCGTTATCGAGCAGTACCCGTCACCAGCATGGAAGCATGTCCCTGGCCTCTGATTGCCAGAAGCTGGGAGGGGAGAACAGGGGCTGGATCTCTCCGTGGCCGCCCGGTCTGGTCAGTCCCTCTGAAGCCCATAGCTAGGGCCAGCCTTAGGGGTGGGCGCCACCAGGCAATCGCCCAGGGGTACCATGGTCAAGGGCGGTGCTCTATGGTAGCAGAGAGGTGTGTGCTGTCGGTGTAAAGTCAGAAACTGCTCCTGGCTGGCAGGGGAGTGCTACTTGGGGTGGTGCCCACATTTCTCCCTGCTCCCTCCCGGCATAGGAACACGGGGGGAGGGAGGGGAAGAGAAGGGGGAGAGAGTGGTGATGAGCAGATACTGCTCCCCCCCCCAATGTTCCTCCGTGCCCCCCTAGGGGGCTGTGAGGGGGGAGCAAGGAGCGACATCAGGGATCCCTGCATCCCGGTCACCTTCCCCACCTGGGCTGGGTAAGGGGAGGGCAGAGAGCAGCAGCCCAGGTGGGGAAGGTGACTTGGATGAAGGAAGCCCTGATGTCGCTCCTTGCTCCCCCCTCACAGCCCCCTAGTGGTGTGCAGAGCAGCAGTGTTCGGGGGCGGCGGGGGGAGCGAGCAGCAATGCCAGCTGCTCCATGCATCCAGGTCAGTTTCCCCACGTGGGCGCAGGAGGGGTGCAGGGGTTAGGGGCAAAGGGGGCACAGTGCAGGGGTTGGAGTGTGCGAGGAGGCAGGGGTTAGGGGTGCAGAGGTTAGGGGTGCAGGAGTTAGGGGCACAGCAAGGGGTGCAGGGGTTAGGGGCGCAGGGTGAGGGGTGTAGGGGTTAGGGGCACCAGAGGGGGGCGCAAAGGTTAGAGGTGCCAGAAGGGGTGCAGGATGGGGACGCAGGGTTAGGGGTGGAGGAGGGGGGCGCAGGGTTAGGGGTGCAGGGGTTGGGGGTGTAGGGATTAGGGGTGCTGGAAGGGGTGCAGGATTAGGGTGAGGGGCACCAGAGGGGGGCACAGAGTTGGGGTGCAGAGGTTGGAAGTGTAGGGGTTAGGGGTGCAGAGTTAGGGGTGCAGGAGAGGGGTGTGGGGGAAGGCGCAGGGTTAGAAGCACAGGAGGGGGCGCAGGGTTGGGGGTGCAAGAGGTGGTGCAGGGTTAGGGGTGTGGGGGAGGGCGCAGGGTTAGAAGCACAGGAGGGGGTGCAGGGGCTCTCCTGTGCCCCAACCCCACAGATTGACCCACCTTTAAGGAACAAACCTCTATACTAAGGGCTGCAATATCCACTGGGGTGAGAAAAAACTCCACCATCTCCTTGCTGCCCAGCCTGATACTGCTGAGAGTTTAGACTGTGCTTCTATAAAGGGAACAGCGAGGGGAAGTTAAGTTGCCCCGGTACGCGCTCTATTAGAGTCCCACCGAGAACAGTGAGTGGAAGTTAAGTTCCCTGCTGTTCTATAACTGGGGGGGGGGGGGCAGAAGGGACTAGGGGCACTGAGAACGGGGGTGCCTGACAGGCGTTGGGCTGTGGGGTTCCCTGCTGCAGCTCTGCAGGCTGGAGCCTGCACCTCCCGTGACACGCAGGGGCTGGTGCAGAGCGTGGCAGGGCAGGGAGACGACATCTCCTCTAATGGCGGGGCCCTTTCACAGCAAGGGCGGCACCTCCCCGCGGTAGCACAGACCCCACCTGCTCCTCCTGCGTTCTCCTGACAACAGCACCACCCTTCCCGGCACCGCCTCATGGCAACTTCTGCTTCCCGACTCGCACCGGAAATGGGAAGTCTGGGCCGGGCCTGGCACCGGCTGTCAGGAAACGGAGGCAGGAGACACGACCACTCCCATGGTGCCGCGGGGCCCGCCCTGGCTGGTGGGAGATGGAGGCAGCGGACACTATCACTCCCATGGTGCCGAGGGGCCGCCATGGCTAGTGGGAGATGGAGGCAGCGGACACTAGGGTTACCATATTTCAGCAAGCAAAAAAGAGGACGGGAAGAGCCCCGCCCCCGTCCTGCCCTAGCCCCGCCCCTGTCCCTCCCACTTCCCGCCCCCTTCAGAACCCCCAACCCTCCCCCCCACTCCTTGTCCCCTGACTGCCCCCTCCTGGGACCCCTGCTCCTAACTGCCCTCCAGAACCCCACCCCCTACCTAAGCCTCCCTATTCCTTGTCCCCTAACTGCCCCCTCCTAAGACCCTCCCCTAACTGCCCCCCAGGACCCTACCCCCTACCTGTACCCTGACTGCTCCAACCCTTATCCACACCCCCACCCCCAGACAGACCCCTGGGACTCCCACGCCACATCCAACCACTCCCCACCCCCTGACAGCCCCCCCCAGAACTCCCGACCCATCCAAACCCCTCTGCTCCCTGTCCCATTGACTGCTCCGATCCCTCTCCCCACTCCTGCCCCCTGACAGCCCCCCCCCGAACTCCCAACCCCCCCCCTCGCTCCTTGTCCCCTGACTGCCCCCTCCTGGGACCCCTGCTCCTAACTGCCCTCCAGAACCCCACCCCCTACCTAAGCCTCCCTATTCCTTGTCCCCTAACTGCCCCCTCCTAAGACCCTCCCCTAACTGCCCCCCAGGACCCTACCCCCTACCTGTACCCTGACTGCTCCAACCCTTATCCACACCCCCACCCCCAGACAGACCCCTGGGACTCCCACGCCCCATCCAACCACTCCCCACCCCCTGACAGCCCCCCCCAGAACTCCCGACCCATCCAAACCCCTCTGCTCCCTGTCCCACTGACTGCTCCGATCCCTCTCCCCACTCCTGCCCCCTGACAGCCTCCCCCAGAACTCCCAACCCCTCCCCTCGCTCCTTGTCCCCTGACTGCCCCCTCCTGGGACCCCTGCTCCTAAGTGCCCTCCAGAACCCCACCCCCTACCTAAGCCTCCCAGTTCCTTATCCCCTAACTGCCCCCTCCTAAGACCCTTCCCCTAACTGCCCCCCAGGACCCTACCCCCTACCTGTACCCTGACTGCCCAAAACCTTATCCACACCCCCCCCAGAAAGCCCCCCCCGAACTCCCGACCCCCCCCCCGTCTCTTGACTGCCCCATCCAAAACCTCCCTGCCCCTTCTCCGACCCCCTGGCCCCCTTGTTGTTGGCCTGCGCCTAATGTCTCTGTGAACTTGCTCAGGAACGGCCTGAGCTGTTCGTCCCGGCAGGCTGGCTGGCAGGGGAGGAGGAGCGGGGGAGGAGCTCCAGACTGCCGGAGGCGATCTGCGAATGCAGGGAGGGAGGGAGTGATCTCAGCTGCAGGGGAGAGGAGGAGGGGCTCTCTCTGGCTGTCAGAGCCTCATGTAAGTGGCGCCATCCAGACGGCTGCCCTGTTAGCCGCGCGCGCTCTGCATGGGGGGCGGGGAAGTCCGGACATTTACAAATTCCCCCAGGACGCTATTTTTAGCTCAAAAATCCGGACATGTCCGGGGGAATCCGGACAAATGGTAACCCTAGCGGACACTATCACTCCCATGGTGCCGCGGGGCCGCCCTGGCTGGTTGGAGATGGGGGCAGCGGACACTACCACTCCTAGGGTTACCAAACGTCCGTATTTCCCGGACATGTCGGGCTTCTTGGTTCTTAAATCGCTTTCCGGGAGGAATTTCCCAAAAGCCAAACGTGTCCAGGAAAATAGGGAGGGGCATGGTAAGCCTAGAGTTACCTGCAGGAGCTGCCTGTCTGGGATGCTCGCCCGGCCCTGGCTAAACGTGTAACCCGCTTCCCCCCGCTGTGTGTGGGGGCGCTGTGGCTTTGATGGGCTCTGGCCGGCCAGGAAGTGATGTCATTCCTCTTCCAGCCGGGGGCGCGGCGTGGCGCTGTGGGAGCGGGAGCCAAGCGGGCCCTGGTGCTGTGCTGCTCCCCTGGCCCTGGGGCTCCCGAGCTGCTCTGCTGGGCTGCTCCGTGCGCTGTTGCCCCGAGCCGCTCTCCCCGTGAGTACCCGCCACCCTGCCCGCAGCCAACCCCACACACCCCCTGCCCTGCCTCCAGCCAGCCCCGCACCCCCTGCCCGCAGCCAGCCAGCCCCACACACCCCCTGCCCTGCCTCCAGCCAGCCCCACACCAATAGGCGCCGACTTTACCTGGCGCCCGTGGGTGCTCGCACCCCCCGCTCCCGGTCTGCGGCCCCGCCCGTATTCCAACAATTTACCCAAATCCCTGGCCCCACCTCCTCCCCCGGGTGCGCCACATTTCCCCTCCACCCCACTCCCTCCCAGGCTTGCCGTGGAAACAGCTGATTTGCAGCAAGCCTGGGAGGGAGCGGGGAGAAGCGGAGCGGCGGCGCACTCGGGGGAGGAAGCGGAGTGGAGGTGAGCTGGTGAGGGAGGGCCGCAGGAAAGGAAGTAACCCTGGGGGGGGGGCAGTGCAGAGGAACCGCTCCCAGCCCCAGTTCACCTCCGCTCAGGGGAGGAGGCAGAGTGGAGGTGAGCTGGGTCGGGGGGGCACGGCAGGGAACTGCCGGTGGGTGCTCTGTACCCACCAATTTTTCCCCATGGGTGCTTCAGCCCCGGAGCACCCATGGAGTTGGCACCTATGCCCACAACCCCTGCCCGCAGCCAGCCCCGCACCCTCTGCCCACACCCCTTGCCCTGCCCGCAGCCAACCCGTCTCCAGCCCCTGCCGCACCCCCTGCCCTGCCTGCAGCCAGCCCCGCACCCCCTGCCCTGCCTCCAGCTAGCCCTGCCCCATGCCCCTGTCTGCAGCCGGCCCACGTCCACTGGTGCCCTGCAGTTCCCAGGGCAATAACCCTGCACACCTGCTTCAATGAGGGGGGCAGGGAACAGTTGGGACCCACACATGTGAAACGGAGCTCATTTCTAGTTCAGGCCCATCTTTTTAAATTTTAAAAATTCCTCCTGGGAAAATACAGACGGATGGTAACCCTATTTAAATATCTAAAAACGTCCGGGAGGGCAGCTGCAACACCGAAGGTCCCCCCACGCCCCCGTGGGGTGTCCTCTTTTTTGAATGTTCTAATATGGTAACCCTAACCACTCCCATGGCAGCCTCAACTCGTTACTCAGTGTGTGGCCCCAGGATTTCCCCTCCCCTCCTTGGAGCAGGGCCCCCCCAGGCTCCGTAGGGTTTGCAGGTGGGGAGGTTTGGCAGGTGAAGGGACCTGGGGGAGGTTGCTGGGGGCTTGGAGAGCAACAGCGAAGGGGAAGTTGGACACTTGCCAGGATACCAGGGAGACAAGGCAGGTGAGGTGAAACCTGTTACTGGACCAGCTTTGGAGCCACACGGGGGGGGTCTTCATGCCGGGGAAAGGTGCTCAGAGCATCACAGTTCAATACAAGGTGGAACGCTCTGCCCCAAGCACCAGACATTCCCCTACTTCCTGGAACAGTGGGGGCCTATCCCCACTGGCCTATGAACAGCCCCACTGTGTCACCCAGAGGTAGCTGCATCTTAGCACCAAGACACCAGTGGTCACTGCTCCAGTGGAGATGGTACACACAGGCCACTGCCCTACGTGGCCACCAGACGTCACAGACTGTGCACTGTCTTAGCTGCCACCACAGGTTACTGCCCCACGAGGTGAGGTACACACAGGCTACTACTCAAACTGGGCACCCAGGGTCACTGCAGCAATGGCTGGAGGGATACATGCAGGGCACCTGGACTCCGCTAGGACATGGCACCAACTCCAGCCAGGCTGGATACCAGCAATTCGGGGCTGGAGCAGCTCCAGCTAGAGGCTGGGCAGAGGCAGGTGACCTCGGTCTCTGTGCTGAGCAGGCTGCTTTGGCTGTGAGGAGGGACAAGGAACCCCCCGGCCAGGGTCTTGCTGCTCAAGGAGGGGGAGATCTGTGGCAGTCTTTGGAGTAGCTGGTTCAGCAGCCGTGAGCCCGCACGCTTGTCCCTGCCTGAGCTCTCCAGGAGCACATTACGCACAGGTGTCCGCACTGGATGTAGGCACCAGTGTAACGACAGGGCCAGACTCTGCTGAGTGCTGCCTGCGAGAGACAGGGGCAGAGTCAGACGGGCAGATGGGGGCAGGAGATGACAGGGCCAGCGGCCATGAGCTGAACCCATCACACTTCCGGCCTGGGACGTCACCGTCCGTCCCTGCAGCTCTCCATCTGTCCCGCTGTCCGTCCAACCCTCAACCCCCATCCGCCCCCACTGTATGCCACACACCCCTTCATCCATCTGCCTCACACACTCATCTAGCTCCTCATGCATCCCGCTGGCCCTCTGATTGGCCGTGCAGAGCCCAGCACAAGGAGGCATGGACAGGGCTGGATTAACCTTTTGTGGGCCCAGAGCCAAACGTATTTGTGGGCTCCCATGGGAATGGGGCATGACACGAGGGGGGTTGATCCCCAGAGCGAGGGGCTGGCAAGGTGCAGGGAAAGGGGGGGGGGTTACAGTTCTGGTCCACGCAGCCCAGCACGAGGGCACTGTTAACAAACCGCAGCCGCCAGACCCATACTGGGCCACCCAGCCCTTCGCTGCCAGCGTGCTCTGCCATACCACCCCCTTATGCCCAGCAACTCCCATGCCCAGTGCCCCCTCACCCAGAGATCTGGCCCTCAGATCCCTATGCCCAGCACCCCCCACTAGCGCTCCTCTCATAGTCCCCCCACACAACTGCCCAGCACCCCTTTTTCCTGAGGGAATTCAGCACCAAAAAATTAACAATTCTGTGCACTATTCTGTTCACTGCGGGGAGCTTCCCCCCACCAGCCCTGAACAGAATATCGCTGCCAGCCTCCAGCTCAGGGCTGATCCTTCACTTCCTCCCATGCAGCTCTCGGAGAAAGAGCTCCCTAGGCACCCTGAAGGGGAAAATCCACCAACAAATCCTCACTTTGCTCTCACACCTCTAGGGGCCCAGGCCAGCCCGGTATTGATCCCAGTCCATGTCGGGTGAGGAGTTCCTGCTGCTCCCTGTTGACAAACACTGACTTCGCGCTGCACTGGGGGGGCTGTCCCATTTTGCAAGCAGGCACTTCCTGTTTCTGGGAAGGAAGAACTACGGCCCTAGTGTTAACTCCCTGCTGCACCCTGCTCTGCACAACGCCAGAGCCTCACCAGGCGGGAGCCTCCTTTGCCAGCCACCCTGCGACAGGAGCAGGCTGTTTCCACAAGACACGGGGAGTTCGGAGCGACGGGGCAGAGGAAGAAGTCTAGAGATACCAGTGGGAGCCCCATGTCCTGAGCTAAGAGAGCTAGTGCCTGATAAAGAGCCTTCGCGGCGGAGAACAGCCAGCAGTGGCAGTGGGAGGGACCAGGGGGCGGAGAGGAGCCCCTGCCTGGCAGCGAGCAGTGGGCGAGAGGGAGGGGGTAGAAGGGAGAGGAGCCAGCAGGCAGGGGGGCCTCGGGGCGCATCGCAAGTGGAGGGGGTTGGGCTGGGACCCCTTTGGAGCATGTTACAGCAATAAAATCTCCCCAAACTCTCTAGGAAGATAGGGGGTGGGAGGAGCAACCCCTTTGGCCTGGCAGGCAGTATGCATCCTTCCCAGTAGGGCAGAGACCATGCCCATAGGCAGATAGACCCAGCCTAGCCCATAGGAAACTGGGGGGAGGGGAGCAGAGGAAGAGGATGCAGGCAACTGAACATGACAGGTGTTCATGGAAGGGGAGGCAGAATTTGAGTGTGAGTTGGCCAACGCAGTAGAGAAGAACAGAGAGAGAGAGAAACCTAGGAGGAAGGAAAGAAACTCAGAAGAGGGAGTCACCCTCATGGATCCAACCTTCTGCGAGGGAGCACACAGCACTCCTGGCCAGAGAGGTGATCAGCCCCCGCAAATGGCAACATCATCTCCCTTGAAGCCACAGCTAGTCAGGAAACCCACACCCAGGTAACGGGACGTCCCTGCCTGGAGCCAGGGGGGCTGTGACCAGAGCCCTCCCCAAACCAGACACTGATCTCACCGACAGAGACAGCTACTCTCGTCCCAGCTGGGCAGGTCTTGCCTGGCATCAACAGGATTCACGCTGTCACTGCTCTCGCTCACTTTCCATCTCACCTCGGGGCTGGACTCCGTCCCCGCGACTTCTTTCCCCTTGGTATGAAACACAAGACAAGAGGAAAAGAAAAAGCAATGGTGGCGAGGCTCCTCTTCTCGCTACTCCCGCATCCCAGGGCCCTGGCTTCAACCCTCCTTCCGTTCTGCCATCACAGCTACAATTAGAAATCTGCACCCTGGGCTCACTCCTGGTTGTCTCCCCAATCCTTGGCCTTGTCCAGCATGTCTCCCTCCACAGTAGTCACCTGGCCTCGTCTTAGACTCCACATTCATATTGCTCTTCTCCTTCCCAGAACTCCTGCTCTGCTCCTCAGACCTGCCTTTCCTCAGCTCTGCAGGCAGAGGGGAAGGGGCATCCTGGGAACACATACGCCCCATTCCAGACACCACACAGCATCCACAGGGCTACCAAACCATGTCACCTTCGGCCAAAAGCCACACCCCACCCCGAGGGAGCAAAAAGCCCTTGTGAGCCCAGCACACACAAAAGCCAGGAAAAGATTCACACCCACACCCAGCCCAGCCACATTGGGCGCTTGCCCCCACTTCCTGACCACCGGTCCACGGGGCTCATGGATGGAGAAGTTTGGTGGGCACTGGGGGCCCCTGAAGGACTAGCTCAGCGTGTGAATGAGTGACTGGGATATATGTGGGGGCTGGACTGTGGGGTTGGGGTGTCCAGCAGGACCCAAGGGGACTAGGGGGATTAGGGGGAGAGGAGGGTGGGGTTACCAGGGTGCACTGTGGGGATGGGGGATTTAGAGACCCCAGAGAGGACGGGCGGGGGCAGGTTGGAGGCCCCACGGTGGCTGAAAAGGGGAACCCGGCAGGTTGGGGGTAGCGGAGACTGGAGATGAGGAACCTCACACACTGGCGTTGACCTGTGGCGAGTTTGCGGGTTGGGAGGGACGTTGGGAGGGAGGAGGAGGGGAAGGCCCCACAGACAGGGGGAGGGGGTTGGGGGGGCCCAGGGACGGGGCAGGTTGCGGGGGGGCTGAAGGGGGTGTCGGGGATCTACGGAGCAGGAGGCGGGAGGGGGGCTGGGGGGAGGGTCACAGCGGACACTGGGGGGGACCCAGGGATGGGGCGGGTGGGGGAGGGGCTGAAGGTGCCCCGGGGCGCAGAGTCGGACGAGGGGGCGGGGCCGAGCTGCTCCTGGCGGCGCGAGGGCGACACGTGCCTGAGGACGGGTGAGGAACACGCTCCTCCCCCCTGTTCAGCCCCATCTCCGGGCCCCGACCTTCCCCTCATGGCGTCCTGAGCGCTGCACTCACTTCCTGTCCCCAACTTCCGCTTCCGGCCAGGCGCTGCGCACCGGAATCTCGTGTGCCGGAGCCTCCCCCCGCCCGAACAGACAGTGCCCGGCCCGCACTGGCCGCTGGGAGAAGCGGTCTCGGGACTAGCCCGGCGCGCGGTGCCTGATGGGAGCTGCGGGCCGGGCACACACATCTCCCAGCAGCCACCGCGGCTCCTGTTCCCCTCCCCCCGCCGGCCGCAGCTGGTGTCTGAGCCCCGCAGTGGGGGGGGCTCTCCGAGGCCCCGCCCCTTCCCCGAGCCCCGCTCACTCCACCCCCCCTCCCCGGTCCTCCTCGCTGGCACTGGGGCGGGGCACAGGAGGGGGGCTCCGGGCTGGGGCAGGGGGGGGGTTGAAACTTTCCCTGGCGCCGGTGGGTCCTTCGCGTCCCCCCCCGGCCCCGCCCCAACTCCACCCTTTCCCCTGCCCCGCCCCCATTCCAACCCCTTCCCCAAATCCCCGCCCTGGACCTGCATTCCCCCTCTGCGTTGGGGAGGGGAGCTCCGGCTGGGGGTGCAAGTTCCAGGGTGGGGGCAGGGATGAGGGGTTGTGGGGCACTGGCTCCGGCAGGGGTTTGACCTGGTGCAGGTGGGGGCAGTTGGAGGAGAGGAGGAGGGAACCTGCCTTAGCCCCGCTGCGCCGCTAACCAGACTTTTAACGTCCCAGGCAGCAGTGCTGATCGGAGCCGCCAGGGTCTCTTTCTGGTCAAAAACCCGACACCTGCAACCCTAGATCCCCCCTGGGCCCAGCCAGCCCGGCCTGCCCCAGATCCCCCTAAGCCCAGCTAGCCCGGCTGCCCTACTCCAACAGGACAGATCAGGAGATCAGATGGCAACAAACTCAGCTGGTGAGAAAGCCCCAGATCAGCCAGACACAGGGACAAATGCACCCCGGGCCCAGAGTGACACAAACACGCTGAAAGAGCACAACGCTCATGAACAAACTCCACACACAGGTGCATTCACACACACATACACATGCACTTTGCAAACATACACGCACACATACATATGCACCCGTCACAGACGCACACACGTCACAGACACACTGCTCACAGATACACACCCAACACACACATTTGTCAAAGACACTCCTACACACTGCTCAAACATACATGCACACATGCACTGCTCAGATACACTTCGACACACTGCTCACACACATTCATGCATGCTGCTGTCACATACACGCTGCACACACACACTACAGACACATTCTTGCACACCCATACACACTGCTCACACAAATACACAACTGCACACGCACTTATGTTAGGTAAAAAGCAAGTCCTTACTCACCTCTCCAGCACCCGAGTTCGTGCGGAGTTGGTATGGGGCTCACAATCTGTCAGAGACCAGACACCAATTCGTTGATCAACGGGCTCACACTATCCTTAGCTTAAAAGGCTTTGGAGTAAGTGTGGCGAGTTTATTAGGGGTGAGCATCAATATTTATACACAGAAGTAAACAAAGTGATTAACAGATCATAATGGTCATGCATAATCAATCAAGATTCTACAGGATAAAACAGGTTAAAATGTAAACTTAAAAAGACAAAAGGGGAGATTGCTACTTAAGGGGAGGGTGTCATGAGTAGTTAGCAGGTCAGAGCTTTGATTAAAACTTTCAGACAGAGACATCAAGTCTGGGTTAAGTTTAAGCTCATCAAAAGTTCAGACTCAACATTTATACACATTGGTCAGACACTGCCCAGATACACACTGCTCCCAATCTCCCCTCAAGCCCTCGCCCTTCCCCCAGGCCCTGGGGCTCAGGTGGTGCTGGGTGGGGTGGGGGGCAGGCCCCGGCTCCCTCTGGCTCTGCTGGGCCTGGGCGTCTCCAGCAGCCAGGCCTGCCCCTTCCCTGGCTGGGTCGCTGCCCCTTGCGATGCCCAGGGACCAGGGCAGAGAACCTGGGTAGGGACTGACTGGGACAGGGGGTTGTGGTTATGTGGTATCCAGGGCACCAGTAGGGGGGTAGATTCACTGGGGCACCAGGGCTGTGCGGTTAGAGGGAGTGGAGAGTCAGGACTCCTGGGTTCCATTCCCATCCGTGGGGAAACATCGGGTTGAGAATCACAGGGGCAGGTGCACCAGGCACTGGGGCTGTGGGGTTCTCAGTATCTCAGGACCCTGCCCTGTGCCCACCCAACCCCCCCAGCATCTCTGGGGCCCTCGGTGGGAGGAGCTGCCCCACCCCAAATCCTCCACCCCCTCATCCCCAGCACCCAAACTGCCTGGCCGGGCTCCACATAATGACACCCGAAGGGGAAGGAGACTCAGGGATTCTCAGCTCTGCCAGCAGCTGGATCCATCTCTGAGGGGAGCCCGAGGCGTTGGGTGAACCGAGAACAGACCCAACAGGCACCCCCGAGGGAGATGGAGACCCCAACTTTAACTTTTTTCTGCTCAGTTTCCCTGGCACAACGGGGCCCTTACCTCAGTTGGGGTCAGGACAGCGCCCGGCCCAATGGGGCCCTGATCTCAGGCGGGGTCTAGGCACCGCCTGGCCCAATGGGGCCCTGATCTCGGTCGGGGTCTAGGCGCCGCCCAGCACAATGGGGTCCTGATCTCAGTCGGGGTAATGAGGCTTTAGGGGCAGAATGGGCTGGCAGGGGGAGGCGTTTGGGCTCAGGAGGATCCATGGAGGAGGCAGCTCCCCACCCCGCGCTGTCTCCACCCATCTCCCCCCTCTCCCCACTGCAGGTCGATCCACTGACAGACACAGCCATGGCTCCGAGGGGACCCTGCCCCTGGCTCTTCCTGACCCCTGTCCTGCTGGCCGCCGGCCTGGCCCATTTCAGACCACGTGACGCCTATGAGCGGTTCCTGAGAGAACATGTTGATTTCCCCAAGACCAGCGCCACCAATCACCATCGCTACGGCAACCTCCTGCTGCGGTGCCAGAACCTGACTGGCCCTTTCTGCAACCCCCCCACACCCTCATCCAGCCCCACGCACCAAGGCAGAGCCCAGAGCAGCCGGATCCGCGTGACCTGAGGCCAGGGAAGGCCTGTGCGCTTTGACACAGCCCTGTAGAGCCCAGGCACTGGCCAAGATCTGGGAGCAGGGGGTCCTCTACTCCCCCCTTTGGCTCTGGGGCAGCCCCGTCGCTGGGGGCTCTTCTCCTGCCCCATCCCTGCCCCGCTGGGCAGCGCCCGCCAAGCATCTCCACAGGGACATTCAGCGTCTCCCCTTATCCCACAGGCCGGCAGCTTGGGGCCTGGGGGGGGATTTCCCACCCTGGGCCCCCAGTTCCCATCCACATGAGTGAAAATCCGGGTGCCCAGCCCCCCAGCTGGCACTGAGACCCTCAGCCTGAGCCCGGTGCCCGCCTCGCTGGGTGCCCACCATACAGTACAGCCGCCCCCTCCCCCCACATCCATGGGGTACCGGGGGCAGGTTGTGGGAAGAAGATTGTCGCAGGGGGGGGTGCCTGGAACCTGTCACTGAGGTTTGTTTTCTTGCTGCTTCCTGCAATAAAACACTTTCCTGCCAATGCAGAACGAGTCGCTGTGTTTGGGGGCTGGGGGCATTTTCGGGCTCTCAATGGGGCCTATTTGCCTTGCTGAGCCTGACGCTGAGCCAGGGGGTGTCAAGTCACACGGAAAAGCTCCAGGAAGAAACAAAACCCGCAGGGGGTGGGTGGGGTGTCCTGTTTAGGGGACGGACAGTGGGGTCAGGGGATGTCACGAGGGGACTGAGACACACCCTGGTCCTTCCCCGAGGAGACAAACCTCAGCTTGGCCTCTCTTTGGAAGGAGACTCCCAGCCAGACTGGCTGGACATCGCTGCAAAGGCTGCGGGTGGGAAACTTCCTTAGCCAGGAACGTGTCCTCGTCGCTCGCTCTCGGCTCTCCCAGGCGGGCTCTGGGGTTAGTTCCCAGGGAGCCATTGGCTTCCAGCCCTTTTCCTTGGGACGTCCCAAATCGCTGAGAAATAAACTGCCCCTGGATTTCAGTGTAACCCACGCTGGTGTGGTGCGTCCGGGGGGCGTGAACGGAGAGGGACCGGGGGAGCTGGGGGCCCCGTCCCTCTGCCAGCAGCAGGTCTGTGAATGCAGCGTGTGCTGTGGAGCCGGGGCCGGGCACCGCAGGGGGACACGGGGGGGGGGGGGTGCATGGTGTGTGCCTGTTGCTCCAGAAGGATGGCCGTGCCGGGTCAGACCCACGGGCCAGTGGCCTGTCTCTGACAGCAGCCGGTGCCAGATGGCTTGGGGGAATTGACAGACCAGGGCAATTATCGAGTGATCTGTCCCCTGCCGACCAGGCCTGGCTTCTGCCCACCCGCAGAGGGACAGCGGCGTCCGTGTGGCAGAGAGGGGAGGGTTTGTGTCACCCGTGCCTGGCGGAGCCGGGGAGCTGCCCCTGGCTGGTGCAGACCCTCCCACTAAGGGCAGGGGTAGCTCACGGCCCTGGGCACCCCGGGGAAGTGTCACCCCCTGGTGTGGGGAAAAAAGCAGGAATAGAGGTGCACACAGCCCCTGGCATGAGGGCGAGTTGGGGACCCTGGTCTGGGGAGAGGGCAGTGGGAGGCACATGGCGACCCTGGCAGGGAAGAGATTGGGGGGAGATGCAGGGGACCCGAAGTAGAGGGGGCTGGGGCACCCACGGAGCTTTTGGGAGAACAGGGAGATGCGAGGAGCCCCTGGTGGGTGCTCTCATCTTGCCAGGACACACAGCTCTGCGCCTGGGCGCATTCTGCCGGAATATTTCCCATTGCCTCCCTCAGCTCTAAGGCACCTTGGGTGGAAAATTTTCCCACCTAGTCAGACACCTCCAAGTCCTGTCCCTCCACCACTTTCTCCAGCCTCAGCCCACGGGCCCCAGGGCTGTAAAACTGCCCCTGGGTGTGCAGGGTCCCCCCACCCGTCCCGGGGAGAGCAGCCTGCCCCAGACCACAGGGAGGGATCCAGCAACAGCCCAACCACCAGCCAACACCCGGTGAGCCAGCGGGTCTGGGCAGCGCGGGATGGGCCCTCGGTCCCTGCCTGGGATGGGGTGGGGCCGGTCCAGGCTGACAGGGTCGTGAGCAGCCCCATTAGGGCCAGATATGGGCCTGTCCCAGGACAGTGGGGGTGTCAAAGCCCCGAGCCCATGAGCACCGGTGGACACTGCAGGGTGAATGGGATACCCCTGAGCCCAGCCAGCCCGACCTGCCCCGAATATCCCAGGGCTCAGCCATCCCGGCCTGCCCCATATATCCCCGGGGACCCAGCCAGCCCGGCCTGCCCATGGCCTGAGAGCTGGCTGCTCTCAGGCCATGATTTCTGCAAAACATCGCTCATTTTTCTGTTGTTCTGTTTCTATTTCCCTCTCCCAAAAGAAGCAAACAGAAAGAATAAAACTGTAAACTCTCGGACTGTTTCCACCCACCACACTTGAGCGTCACTTCAAATCACTCCACCAGCGCTTCAAGTGCAAACTTCACTCCGAAGAACAAGCTGTGCGAACACCCTGCTAATGGCTGCGCCACCAGGACATCCCCAGGGTACAATCCCGGTCTGGGCTGTTGAACTGCCATGGCCCCTTAGTTCTCTAGCCTGGCGCGCCTTTGACACTGCTCTGCTGTCAGGACATCCACTCCTGGCCTGGTCACACAGCCTTTAGCATGTGCAATCACGCCCTGCTCAGTACAGGAGCACTCGGACTAGTCACTCATGAATTACAGAGTGCCACACCCGCAAGCTCCTTGTCCCAGCTCTGGATCCAGCCAAACATTGAGCTCCAGAGATTGGCGGCTTCTGGCCTAGACCTTCGGGCACTTAGCCTCAGGGCTGTGTGGCCCGATGGTCAGAGTCAATAGTGAAGTGTACAGACCATCTCTGTGCACAGTGTAATAGAGCAGATTTGAAATGTTCTCCTTTGTCTGTAACTACAAGTGCCCATTTTAAATCAAAAGATTCATAATTACCCCGAGCTACTTCCCTGTGACACACAGGGCCACAAACATGGTGGTGAACAGGACAGGTTACTAATCACAGTGGGTATCAGCCCCGTAGGGTCACCCCGAGAGCGGATTTGACCAATTGGGGGAAGTTACGGGGGCAGGGTGACCCATCCGGAAGTGGGTTGTATGTCCCCTCTGAGAACTCCTCCCACTGTCCTCTACCAATCGAAGTGGGCGTCAGCCCTGTAGGACCACCCAGGAGGGGCTTTGACCAAATAGGGGAAATGCTGTGGTTGGGGTGACCTGCCCGCAAGAGGATCCCGTGATCCCTCTAAGCAGTCCTCACACTGCCCTCTACCAATGGGCGAGGGTTTCACTCCCCCCCCCTTAGGGCGTCTCAGAAGGGAAACGTGCACCAATCAGAACAGGTGTAGCCCGAAGGTCCAGGCCACGATTTCTGCAAAATACATCCTTGAACGAGACGCCTCTTCCACGCAGTGTTGTGTTGGGACTCCCAGGGCAATGCTGCCAGGCAGCAAACATTGAGCTCCAGAGATCGGCGGCTTCTGGCCTAGACCTTCGGGCACTTATAGCCTCAGGGTGGTTTGGCCTAATGGCCAGAGTGAAAATGGCTGCCCTCCCTCTCGGGGCTGTGTGGCCCAATGGCCAGAGTCAGTGCAGCTGCCCTTCCTTGCAGGGCTGTGTGGCCCAGCGTTCAGAGTTAATAGAGTTGCCCCTCCTCTTGGGGCTGTGCAGCCTGGTGGCACATTGGGGAGCTGGGCCGGCACCCAGGGGTGGATGGCGGCCAGGGCAGGGGTCCCGGGTCCTAGCCCAGGGCCTTGTCAAGGTGAGTGTGTTTGCCACTGAGTCAATGGGGATCCAGCCAAAACATGCTGACATCACTCAGGACAATGGCTAATCCCCCCGGGCTACTTCCTACGAGATGTCTGGAGGCCCTGGGCTGGGGGTCTCCGGGCTCCCGGCCTGGGGAACTCCCAGAGACTCCGATCTCCCTTGCGCGTCTGCAGGTGCCTGGGGATGCGCCTGGGTCTCGGCGCCTCGGGGCTCTGCAGTCAGGGGCTTCAGCAGCTTCTGGGCTGGAGCCTGCAATCTGCCTAGACTGAGCTGGGCTGCTCCCTTTCACATGGTGCTACAACTGCAGCATCTCCAGCAGGGCTGCGGGTGGGGGCCTTGTCTTCCTCTGCCTAGACTATGGGGTTAATTCCCCCCGATCCAACGCGTGGCTGGTACAGCCCGGCACATACTGCTCTGCCCCTTCTGTCTCCTCCTTCCCATGCAACAGCTGCTTTGCCGTCTCACGAGAGATGTGATGAGTGGGGGGCTCAATCGGCTCCTGTTCACCTCTAGAGTCTGTCAGAGGGAGAAAGGGCAGGAACACAAATTAGAACAAAACCTTGAAGGCTGAACATCTGGAGCAGGGCAGTTTTCCACGGCACATCACCCCACTTTGCTAATGCTCAATCGCAACTTCCCTGAGAGCCGGCATTTCTTAACGAGAGCACCCAACCCCCAACCTCTGCTACCCTGGGGGCCGGCAATGGCTAAAGGGAGTCTGGGAGAATTTCTCCTCTCTCCGCATGGCTCTGATGACGGAGGGAATCCCATGGGAGAAGCTGTGTGAATGTCGGGCTCTATGGAGTGGGGGTGGGACGTCAGATGTGCGCTTTGCCCCCTGCGAAGAGGTCGGTACAATACTCGGATCGGTCCCCTAGGCTCAGCTCTGGTTCTCAGGGGTCCTGAAAACCCTGTCCCACAAATCTCCATGCACATTTCTGAAAGGACAGAGTCAAAAAGCCACCTGCCCTGTCAGCAGGACAAACCTGGAATCCTGTCCGACCTCCTGGTTCTCTCAGTCGGCTGAGGTGGCTTGGGGCGACCCCTTCTGAACATCCGTGAGACAACCGGCCATCAGGTCAACCCGTTCCCTTCAATGGGGTTGAGCTGGGGGCCGAGTGGGGACTGGGAACGTTTCCCCGGGCAGACCAGACTCGGCCTGACGGGCAGGGTCCTAACCAGGCGGGGCAGCCGCAGGAACCGTTGTGGGGGAAAGGATTGGGGCCGCTGAGACAGGGACCTGGCCATCAGGCAAACCGCTGGGGCTCAGTGTCCCCGGCCGCAGCAAGGGGTAGCTCCCTGCTGACGACAGGATCGGGCCCCATGACGTCCGAAATCTTTTTCTTTTCCTTTCTCATGACCTGCACCTCAACCCTCAGCCCAGAGCTCCCTCCCAGACCCCACACCCCCTCTGGCACCTCAGCACTCTGCCCCAGCCTGGAGCCCCCTCCTGCACCAAACTCCTTCCCAGAGCCTGCACCCCTCACTCCCTCCTGCACCCCAATATTCTGCACCAGTCTGGTGCCTCCTCCTGCACCCAAATGCCCCCCAGAGCCTGCACCCCTCACTCCCTCCTGCACCCCAACATTCTGCACCAGTCTGGTGCCCCCTCCTGCACCCAAATTCTCCCCCAGAGCCTACACCCCTCACCCCCCCTGCACCCCAATCCTCTGCACCAGTCCATGCCCCCTCCTGCACCAAATTACCCCCCAGAGCCTGCACCCCTCACTCCCTCCTGCACCCTAACACTCTGCTGCAGATGCACAGGCTGCTAGGCAGCCATCTTAGTAACAGCAAACTTGTATCTATGTGTCTCTGTGGTGTAATGGGTCAACGCGTTTGGCTGTTAATCAAAAGGTTGGTGGTTCGATCACACCCAGGGATGGCAGTAACCCTGTGTTACTTCTTTGCTCTTCACGACCTGCTGGGAGCCTCAAAGGTCCCCTTTTGCCACCTCAAAAATGTCTCCCTTGGCCTCAGTGGTTTCAGCTGGTGGCCCGAAGAGGAGCTGGATGCGACTCAGAAACCCATCTCCCAGCAGCCATGCCGGGGGCTCGGGCTTAATCCTCAAGGCCGAGCGCAAAACCTTCAGCCGGGCTCGTTTCGCTCCCTTCCCACCTCCGCCCAAGGGGCAAGGGAGAAACGGACGAGACACGCCGGCTCGAAGACGCCTCCCTCCCACTTCCCTGTAGGCTGCGCAAAGCTCTTGGCCTGCCTCATGCCTCGTCAGGGAAGTGTGGCCATGCTGCCCAAGCCTGAGTCACGTCCGCAGCCTGGCCTGCCCCGCTGACGGAGCGCAGAGCCACGCGAGTCAATGGCAGGGTGAGTCGGGGCTGCGTAACCCGCCCTCCTGGGGCTCCGGGCTGGGGAAGCTGGGGCCGCGCCGCCCACTCTGGGGCTGGGAGGGAGGCTGGGGGCATGATGGGGCTGGGGCAGGAGCTGGCAGCTGCAGTGCGGGGGCTCTGGGCTCCAGTGGGGTTTGCAGAAGGGGCGGGGCCTCGGGCAGAAGGGGCGGGGAAGAGGGTTAGTCTCCCCCAGCTGGCAGTTCGCGCCCCGCCCATGGTGTTGCAATGAAAGAGGCTGCCCAGTCTGCACTTGCAGCGAGGTTCCCCCACTACGTGGCCGCGCAGAGGCTGCAGGAGACAGGCAGGTGGCAGCAGGGGAAGGGGCGACACAGGAGCTCTCAGCAGCTGGGTGAAGGACAATGCCGTGGAGCGGCAGCGACGCAGAGTGAACAGGGCAAACCGAGAGCCAGTTGAGGGAGGGGCGGCAGCAGAAGCTGAGGTATCGCTCGATGCCTTCCCCTTCCTCCCCCACCTCTGGGGCTTTGCTGCCCAAGGGGAGTGGGGGTTGGTGGAAGGAGAGCGGAGGGGTCTGTTAAAGGAACATTGGATTGGCCTGTCACACCACAAGGTGAGAAACTGAGGCGAAGGACACTGCCCAGCGTACTCTGGGGTGGGAGTTTTGCTTATGGTCATAGATTTGAATTTATGATCGTAGATTTGAGTTAACTGCGATTAATCGACAGCCCTAATTTTTACTATATTAATTAAACCCATAACTTTATTTACTCAAGCCTAAAAATTAGTGCCACTTAATGTTTCTCTCTCCTAGCAAGAATGAACTGAATTTTGTGACTTTCTGGAAAGTGCAGAGAGATTAAATGTGGGGAATTCAATCTCTGTGTTTGTGAGTTGATGTTTTCCTCGCACAGTTCATTGCACGTGCTGAAATACTAAGAGAGATCTAAGGGCTGATGTACTCCGGACACTTAACTGGCGTAGCGACGTCTCTCCGGGTGTGAAAAGCCACCCTCCTAACCAATGTAGTTCAGCTGACCTAAGCCCTGGCAGAGATAGTGCTGGGTGGATGGAAGAATTCTTCTGTCAATCTGACTACTGCAGCGATGGGAAAACCCCTCCAATCATTGTAGCGACTGTCTACTCCAAAGTGCTACAGCTGTGTTTTAAGTGTAGACAGCCTAAGGGCAGGTCTACACTACCGGGCTAAGTTGACCTAAGTTATGCAACTCCAAATACGTGAATGTCCAGGTCTGGAATGTCCCACAACAGCATTTAATGGGAAGCTGCCTCAGAACAGTTACACTGCACAGAGCTCCTATGGAGAACAGATGGGAATTAGTAACATTTTGAGGATCATTTGGGAAATTAGCCTTTGCTGACAAGGTTTGTATCTGTTTCGATCTCACCTTCAGGTGTTATGTAGAGGGATCTTTGGCATATTTTTGCGAGCTTAATAACTATCTCCTCAACTTTATTTACTAAAATTTAAAAATTGGTGTCACCTGATTTTTGCATCTCCCTGTGAAAATACAACTGACCCGTGTGGCTTTCTACAGGGTGTCATGATGTTAACATTGGGGAATTCAATCTCTGTACTTGTGGGGGGTGTTGCTTCTTTACAGCTGACTCAGAGTTTCCAGCCTGGGGCTGCCCCTGCCTCACTGCCAGGCACACCGGGCTGTTAGCTGCACCCACTGTCCTTGCCGGGGGCCCTGCTGAACCCTGGGGGCTGCACTGCAGAGCTGGGGTGACTCTGCAGGGGGAGACGCTGCTGTGGAGCAATGTAGAGCAGGGGCAGGAAGGAGCCGGGGTCACTAGTCACATTCTGAACTGCCCAATGTTCCACATTTGGGAACGGCTGAGAACAATTCTAAGGGGAAGGTGAATGCAGAGCAGTGACACTGGAGGTGCCCAGACCTCCACTGGGGGCGGCGTGGAAATTAATAACGGGAAGAGCGTTTGCGAAATTAGTCGTCTCTGACAAGATTTGTCTCTGTTCTTATTTCACGTTCTGGTGTTATTTAGAGGGATCAGTACAGATTTTTACTCTATTAATTAAACACTTAACTTTATTTAATCAAGCCTAAAACTTAGTGTCACTTATTTTTTCTCTGTCCTAGCAAGAATGAATTGAATTTTGTGACTTTCTGGAAAGTGCAGAGAGATTAAATGTGGGGAATTCAGCCTCTGTCTTTGTGAGCTGATGTTTTCCTCGCACCGGTCAGTGCCTGCATTGAAATACCAAGGGGGATCTAAGGGCTGGTGTACGCTGGGCACTTAACTGGCAGAGCGACGTCTCTCAGGGTGTGAAAAATCCCCCCCCCCCAAACCAGTATAGTTGAGCTGACCTAAGCCCTGGTTAGATAGTGCTAAATAAAAGGGAGAATTGTTCTGTCAGTGCAGCTCTTACAGGGATGGGAAAACCCCTCCAGTCACTGTTTACTCCGAAATGCTATAGCAGTGTCACAGAAGCGGTTTAAGTATAGACAGAGTGAAACTAGATCTTGCTCCAGTTCGCACTGTGGATGCTCAGGCACTAAGACTACACCAGTAATAGCAGTTTTGTCCTTCACGGAGTGTGGGGGGACACAAGGCCCTGCACCCCCGGCTTCCTGCGATTCACCATGACTCTCAGCCAGCCAGTAAAGCAGAAGGTTTATTTAGACGACAGGAATACAGTCTAAGATAGGTCTTGCAGGCACAGACAACAGGACCCCCCTCAGTTAGGTCCATCTTGGGGTCCCAGGGTGCCCCAGCCCCCTTGCGAGGTCAGAGCCCCGTCTGCCTCCCAGCCAGCTCCCGAAACTCTGCCTTCAGCAACCCCTCCCACAGCCTTTGTTCAGTTTCCCAGGCAAAGGTGTCACCTGGCCTCTAACCCCTTCCTGGGTTCTCATGTTACATGCTCAGGTATTCTCCGTCGGTCAGTCTCCCATCCCCCAATGCAGACTATCCTAGCCACACTCCCCTGTCAGCATTCAAAGCCCACAGTAAGAACAGTCCCAGTTCGTCACATCTTTCCCCCCTTCGAGACCGAACTGAGCGGGGTCACTTTAGCCAGTGACCCGGGGAAGTTCGAATCTACCCCCATTCCCGTGGATGCCCCAGCATCCCTCCCATTCCTTGGTGAGAATTACACCAGGCCCCTCCAGTTTCACGCCCCCCCCCTAGGTCGGGTGTGCTCGATGGCACTCGCAGTTCGCATGTGGGAAGGTTTATGCGGCCTGTGCCCTTTTCCCACCCCAATACCCCTGGGGTTCCAACTGGGCTGTGGTCTTCTCCCAGCGTTCCAGTCTGGAGGGCTGTGATTCGGGCTCTCTTGGTTCAGAGCCCCCCTTTTAACTTTGGCCACCCTCCTGAAAGGCTCCTCTATGCTGGGCAAGGGTCCTAAAGCCGTTTTCCCCTTGTCCCGGGCCTTCTTCCCCCTCTGACAGGGGTCACAGGATCGGCAGTACTGCCGGACAGTAACAAAGACCCCAGGCCAGTAAAAGCTCCGTAGCAGCCTCTGCTGGGTACGCCAGGTTCCCTGGTGCCCTGGGAGGGGGGTGTCATGGGCCTGGTACAGCAGCTGGCGGCGATACTTCTGGGGTACCACCAGCTGCCTCCTGATCCCCCCTGACTCCATTTTCCCTGGGGGAGCCCATTCTCGGTACAGGAACCCCTTCTCCCACAGGAACCTTTTCCGGCCACCTCTCCCCATGGTCTGTACCGCACTGAGGTCGGCCAGGTCCCTTATCTTCCGCAAGGAGGGATCTTTCTGCACCTCGGCCTGGAACTCAGCAGCTGGGACAGGGATGGCCACCTGCTCTTTCTTGACGGCTGGGTCTGAAGCTGCAGCCTCCCTGAGCCATGTCCCTGGGTGTTCCCTCCCCACCAGGTTAGGGTTCTGCGCCTCGGGCAAGGCACCCTCCCCAAGGTCAGGGCGCAGTGCCCCTCGCCGGCTTTGACTGCGGGTCACAACCAGGGCACCCTGGGGGTTGCTTGGCCAGTCCTCCAGGTCCCCCCCATCAACTCCTCAGTGGGCAAATATGGGTGTACCCCCACATCCTTGGGGCCCTCCTTGGCCCCCCACTTCAGGTGTACCCTCGCCACGGGCACTTTGACTGGTGTCCCGCCCACCCCCATCAGGGTCAGGTAGGTGTTGGGCACCACCTGATCTGGGGCCACCACCTCGGGCCGGGCCAGCGTCACCTCTGCGCCCGTATCCCAGTATCCATTGACCTTCCTCCCATCCACCTCCAGGGGAACAAGGTACTCTCTCCGGAGGGACAGCCCCGCGCCCACTGTATAAACCAAAAACCCTGAGTCTGGAGCATCCAGCCCCCCAGAGGAGCTGGCCTGGAGCTCTCCTCCCTCCTTAGCAGGTGGTACTCTGCCAGCCCCCCTTCCCTGGGAATGCTGCCTCTCGCCCGGCTGGGTCTCTACCCAGTCAACCCTCTGTGGGTTCGGTCTGCTCAGTCTGTCCCTGAGCCTGGGGCACTGGGCCCGTATGTGGCTTCTCTGGCCACAGTGATAGCAGCCCATGTCCCATGGGTTCCCTCGAGTGGGTCGGATGGCCCTGACGCCGGATGTTCCCCTTTGATGGGGTTTTTCTGTATTTTCCCGCTGGGAGGTCCCATGGTGACTCTCTCTCTGCGTTGTGGTGGGACTGTTCCTTTGGGACTCCTCCCTGTTATCCCCTGACTGGCTCTTTACAAACTCATCGGCCAGCCGCCCTGCGTGTCATGGGTTCTCTGGCTTTTTGTCCCTCAACCACAGCCTCAGGTCGGATGGGCACCGCTCATACAGTTGCTCCAGTACCAGCAGTTTAACCAGGTCCTCCTTCGTCTGGGCCCCATCTGCCCACTTGCTGGCGTATCCCTCCATGCGGACGGCTAGTTGCAGATATGAGATCTCAGGGGTTTTATCCTGACTCCGGAACCTTTCCCGGTACATCTCAGGAGTCAGCCCAAACTCACGTAGCAGGGCCTTTTTGAATAGTTTGTAGTCCCCTTTCTCCGCCTCTTCCAGTTGGCGGTACAATGCCATGGCTTTGGGTTCCAGTAAGGGGGTGAGAACCCGGAGTCTGTCCGCAGGATCAACCTGGTGCAGCTCGCAGGCCGTCTCAAAGGCATCCAGGAAGTCATCCATGTCCTCCCCCTCCTTACGTGGGGCCAGGATGCACTTATCAAAGCTCCGTGCAGTCCTGGGTCCCCCCTCACTCACCGCAGCCGGGGGCTCGCGGCCCCTCAGCCTCGCCAGCTCCAGTTCAAGATGCCTCTGTTTCTCACGATCCTCCAGCTCTCTCCATTTTAGCTCTTTCTCCCATTCCAGCCACTTCCACTCCACGGATGCTAAGCGTCGCCGGGAGGATCGCCTGCTGGCCGGCGAGCTTCGCCGGGAGGATCCCCTGCTGGCCGGGGAGGTCACGGCGCCCTCGGTATTTGCTGGGCTCCTCCCCACCCTTCCCCTAGGCATAGGAAGGAGGGGTCTCGGGAAGCCCTCAGCAGCCGGCTGACCACTCCCAGCTGGGACAGACACTGGTGCCTGCGCTGCATCTGCCAGGCTGCTTCCCTCAGAGACAGGAATCAGTTCATTCGAGCGATCTCCCTCCTCCAGCTGGGCAATGAGCTGTTCTTTGGTGAGCCTCCCACTGCGCAGCCCCCTCTGCTTGCACAGCTCCACCAGGTCGCTCTTAAGCCGCTTGGCATCCATCTTCCTGCTGGCCACTCACAGGCCTGGGTGCTCACTGCTCCCCACAGTTTCCAGGGAGACCCCTAGTGTGCCAGCCCTTCTCGAGGTCACCACCTCTCTGACAGGGTTGAGCTGCAGACTCCTCCGCCCCTGGGACCGCTCGCTGCGATCCCCCAGGGGACCCTGTTACTGCAACAGTCCTTCTTGCTGGTCACACACTCCCAGGGGTGATAACCGTCTCTCTCTGACTCTTCAGCACGCCTGGTCCCCGTCAATCCCCCTTCGTTTTACTGCTCCCCAGTCACTTACTGCAGGAAGCGCCGTCCACGGGGTGCAGTAGATCCCGCCGCTGCCACCAGTTGTCACGGAGTCTGGGGGGACACAAGGCCCTGCACCCCCGGCTTCCTGCGATTCACCATGACTTTTAGCCAGCCAGTAAAGCAGAAGGTTTATGTAGATGACAGGAATACAGTCCAAGACAGGTCTTGCAGGCACAGACAACCAGACCCCCCTCAGTTAGGTCCATCTTGGGCTCCCAGGGCCAGGGCTGTAGCAACAAAGAACGTGGCCCCCTCCAAACATATGTCCGGGCGGGGCCCCTTACAATGCAGAAACTGGAATGCGGTATTTATTTTGCCACTTTTAGGGGCCCCCTTCCTTGCGGGGCCCCCTCCGGTCGGAGGGCGCTTGCTATGCCTCTGCCCAGGGTGCCCCAGCCCCCTTCGGAGGTCAGGGCCCCGTCTGCCTCCCAGCCAGCTCCTGAAACTCTGCCTTCAGCGACCCCTCCCACAGCCTTTGTTCAGTTTCCCGGGCAAAGGTGTCACCTGGCCTCTAACCCCTTCCTGGGTTCTCATGTTACATGCTCAGGTATTCTCCGTCAGTCAGTCTCCCATCCCCCAATGCAGACTATCCTAGCCACACTCCCCTGTCAGCATTCAAAGACCACAGTAAGAACAGTCCCAGTTTGTCACAGGATGCTCAGGCACTAAGACTACACCAGTAATAGCAGTTTTGTCCTTCCGTATGTGGGGAAATAGAGCAGGGGGGCCTTCTTTTTAATAGCCAGAGCTGTGAATCTGAAGGCCCCTCCAACAGAGATCTGTTATGCTAGCTGCCCTTGCACAAAGCAGTGCAGGCCAGGGTGCAGGCCTAAGCCTGAGCAAGACTGAACAACACAGTTTTCTGCCAAACTCGGTCAAGGGTCATGACCAGAGGAGGGGGGGGGCAAGGAGGGAAAAAATAAAAAGCCCCAGCAGCAGCACTAATGAAATATGTTCATGACTAATGAAATATAATAACCACTTGTGTGAAGCAATAGGTAACTTTAGCTAAATGCAATTTCTTAACTCATGCAGCTTCTCCTTTGGGTGATCTGTGACCCACTCCGTGATTCCAGCTATCTGCAAAAATAGCCAATCATAGATCCTCTTTAGGCGTCCCATGGAACCCCCCCCCCCTCTAATCTTTAACCAAAAGACCCAGGAAAATAACGTGTCTTGAGAAATATACCCAAACTGGTGCCAAGTACCACCCCTGGGGAAAACCACCAAGAGTCCCTCTACCCAAATAAACATCCAAGTCTCGGAAAATAATGAGGAAGGTACCAGGGGAGAAGGGGGAGGGGGGACTGACCCCGACCCTAGTTTCTTAACTCGCGGTTTAGGGGAGGGACTGACCCCGACCCTACTTTCTTAACTCGCGGTTTGGGGGAGGGACTAACCCCAACCCTAATTTCTTAACTCATGAGGTATTGTTTGTACTTTGCTTGCGGTTTGACAAAATAAAAGCGCGCCTGCGAGCGGTCCTCGGGGTGTCAGTCTTCGGACTGCACCCCAGTGCACTGGTATGTATGTCAATAAACTGGCCTCAGGCTTGAGTCTTTGAACTAAAATCACTGCGTGGGTATCTATGACCACAACACATAGTTGGCAGGATTTGAATCTGCGCGAGGCGACCCCAATGGATTTCTAGTCCATCACCTTAACCACTCGGCCACAACTACTTGATATATGGCTGTTTTACTACATGATGATTCTGTTCTCACTGAATTGTCACTTCGGATTGTTTGCTCAGACCAGCTTCCCCAGCACACTCATGGCTGCACATCAGTGTAAGTGTGTCCTTGGCTGAACAGTGAGAATTCTTGCCCATTTCCCTTCCGGCTGGAGCAGGATGAGAGTGTGTTTGTGTTAATGACATTGCTATAGATTGTTGTTCATTCCCCACTCTGACAATTCAGACAGTCCCTTTCCCATTCAACTCTCCAGCCCATCATCCCAATATCAGGGGGCAGGATTTCTCTGGGGCACTGAAATATTTCAGGGGGTTGGTGCGTGAACTCAGCCTTGCATTCCACCCTTGATGTTTCATGGACTAACAACAGCAGCATGAAGAGCCGAGCCAATATCTCCCTGTCAGGGATGCAGGTACCACGTCCCCTCTGTCTGACCATTGCCATTGCAGGAGAGAAGGGTTCACTGGAATCGAACCTCCTGGCTCAGACCAGAGACACAGGAAGATTTCGCTTTTCATGGATCTGTGCAAAGGAAATTGTGTCTCTGTGTGAAATTGAGGCGGGAAATGAAACGTCCACCTGGTGGCCCAATGCCCTAAGGAATGTGAGTGAAGGACTGGGGCTGAGAAATGATTTAACAGGGATTTGTATCAATTTATTGGCCTGATTAAAAACTATGGCTAAAAGGCAGCCATTGTTGTTAGTACTTGTACCTGTGTAGGGACACCCCAGTGCAGTGGCGTAGCCAGCTTTTAAGAGGAGGGGGAGCAAAGATAAAAAAGGCGCCCCCCCTTTGCTCCTCCTCTGGCCACGCCCCCTTGGCTCCTCCTCCGGCCGCCATGCTCCGCCCCCCCCCGCTCCTCCGGCCGCGCCGGCCGCCCCCCCTTGGCTGTCGGCCACGCTGCGGGCCGCCAGCTTGCATCTCCCCTCGCTCCTCCGGCCCGGCCACGGCTGCCGGGCTGCGATGTGGGCCGCCAGCCTGGGCCCCGCCTCGCTCCTCTGGCCCGGCCATGGCTGCCGGGCGGCCAGCCTGCGTCCCCCCTCGCTCCTCCGGCCCAGCTGTGACTGCCGGGCGGCCAGCCTGGGCCCCCCCTCGCTCCTCCGGCCTGGCCATGGCTGCCGGGCCGCCAGCCTGGGCCCCCCCTCGCTCCTCTCCGGCCCGGCCGCGGCTGCCGGGCCGCCAGCCTGTGCCCCCCCTCGCTCCTCTGGCCGCTTTTGGAAAGGCGGGGGAAGCGGCTGCTTCCCCTGCACACCGCTAGCTACGCTAGTGCCCCAGTGGGTGTCAAGTCCATTGCCTTCACCAGGGGCAGTCAATTATTTTATCAAGGTATAAATTTCTTGGCCAAGGTATAGTCAAGGTCTAGACTCCAGAGAAAACAATACACTGATGATAATAAGAAGTATATACAAAGATTTTGCAGCCACTATGGGCATAACTATGATATATCGTGTTTCACTCTATATCTGGCACCACCACCTTTCCCTTTGGCCTTGTAGTTGACCAAGGGTAAAACTAAACATCCCTCAGATACCAGGGAGTGTTTGTGTTCATTCCTGCGAGCTACACAGGGTTTGATTTTGCTGTTTTCAATCCTCCGGCTCTGCCGGGATAAGGAACAATTCAGGCTGCCACTGAACTGAAGGAGGGAGATCATTTTTTGACAGGGAGAGGGACGCCTCCTCTTAAAGGTGTTTGTCTGGCTGGCAGCCCTGGTTCCCAGGTCTCTCTTGAGGTAAGAAAGTTTCTATGCAAAATACCAAAACTTTTAAGGGAGAGGAGGGAAATGCGATGGGCACAGGATGGGGCCAGCATGAACCACAACACGGTTCTTTTATGTGGGATGACTCTGAACATTGACTGATCTCCACTCCCTTGTGTTTGGAGAGGTGTTTAGTTTTGCACCCGGGAAACTACAAGGCTGAAGCAGTTTAATGGATGGTGACTCTAGGATTCAAGGGTTATTTAGTGTTGTAAAAAATGTTAAAAACACTTAGCTTCAACTTGAACTGCCTGTTATTAACGGCTGGTTTCCCCAGGTCAGAAACGCCCTGGGTTCCCTCATGCCTTGGTGGGAACTAAAGGGAATCGTCCCGTGCTGCCCTTAGCTCCAGGCTGATGTTTCCGGGGTGGAGGGTGGAATTGATTGGTTTGCTGTTGAGAAGGGAGCCAGGCCAGTTCTGGGGGAACGAGACCTCCCAGCATCTCCCCAGCCCAACCCAGGCTGCTGCCCTGCCCCAGCCTCTGTCCCCTGGGGGCCCTGCAGGTTTGACTCTAGAGCGTGGAGGGGGCAGCAGCGGAGGCCAGAGGACAGACTGGGCTGGGCAGATGCTAGGAGGAGACACCAGAGGCGTATACTGGCTCCCTCCTCAGCACCGGAGCAGCAAAGGGAGGGGGGAACAAATCTTCCCCTGGCCAGAGCGGCAGGCGGGGGGGACGACAAACTGGCCCGCCTGCCGGAGCGGCGAAGGAAAGAAAAAATAAAAACAAACAAAAAATACCTGCGGGGCGGTGGGAGTGTGGGTGCAGGGAGACTCCCGGCCCTGCAGACCCCAGGCAGCGGAGTGCGCACCCCGGCTAGCTGGGGGGAGAGAGAAGGGGGGCGGCCAGGGCTTCCTTAAGTGGGGCGCTTGCCATGCGGCCCCTCCCGCTGCGCCGCCTGCCGGGAGGGCTCCGTGCCGCTCCGTTCGGCAGGCAGGGAAGGACACGGGCTGCCCTACCGGGCTTGATGCAGGGCACTCCCCTCCTCCGCCCCCTACAGGGCGGCGGGAGCAGTAAACCAAAAAGAAAAAACCTGCAGGGGCAGCCAAAGCGGTGAAGCGCAAAACAAAACAAAACCAAAAAAAAAAAAAAAAGGATTAGATGGAATGCCGCCCTTTGAAATGTGCCGCCCCAAGCACGAGCTTGCTCGGCTGGTGCCTGGAGCCGGCCCTGGGTGCAGGAGGGAGGAAGAGGACCAGCAATTGGCAGTGGCCATGGAGAAAAAGAGGAGGGGTAGGGGCTCTTAGCAAGCCGGGCTAGCTCAGTCCATAGAGCATCAGGCTGTTAATGGGCAGGGCCAGGGTTTGAGCTGCTGTCCAGGGACTCAGCTTTTAAGTTGCCTTGTGTGCCAGGAGCCAAACGATTCCTGGTGGTGCCCAGAGCCATGTGTGGGACAGGGAGGCTGAGACTTGTGGCACCTGCTCTGCGGCAGAGATTCTGGTAGCTCAGACTCAGGGAAGGCATCTGCACTCAGGTGCTGACTTTGAGAGTTCCCGGGGGTTGCTTGATCCCTGCTCCACCTCAAGCCCTGCCCCCAAACCCCCACCCCTGTCCATTCTCTTCCTCTCCCCACTCTCCAGCACACTGGATTACTGACAGGCGGGAGGCGCTGAAGGAGAAGAGGAGGAGTTGTCAGCCAGGCCTGCTAGCAGGTGGGAGGTGCAGGGGCAGAGCTGGCCGCCAGTGGGTGCTGGGCACCTATTTTTTTTCTGTTGGTTCTGCAGCCCCGTAGCAGCCATGGAGTCGCTGACTCGGCTCCTTTCACACTCTAGAGAGAGGAGCAGCAGCCAGGGCTATGGGTGATCTATGGGGCGCTAGGTGAGTGGCAGAGGCTTCAGGTGCTGAGAGTTTGCCTGACACCTCAGGGACACAGTGTGAGGTGGTGTCTCTATGAAAGGAGCAGAACAGGATTTACTTGGGCTGGGGAGAGAATTGAGTGTCTCAGGGGTTTGTAGAGAGGTATTGCCTGGGTTAGAGACTGGCTAAAGCACAGGCCTCGCTGTGAGCAAGATTCAAACCTGCGCAGGGGAACCCTATTGGATTTCAACTCCCACGTCTTAACCACTCGGCCATCATGGCTGTGAGCACAACAGTGGCCCAATGCCAGAGAAACTAGTAAATAATCACAATGCCCAGGCTTGAAGTCGTCTGAAATACAGAATTCACACAGCAAACCTGGCTCCCAAAGCACAGGGGGGATCTGGGGTTTGTTCTCTTTGCAGTCGCACAGAGAGCGCTTTTAAAAGTCTCCCCTCCCACAGAGCGGGAATGGGAAATGATTCTGAACTGGAAGCTTGATGTGAATGAGGATGTGTGGACCACAGGGCCAGGGACTAACCTTTGCTAGACAAACCAGTGACACACGGAACCAGGCTAAGGAAAATATTTCCTGGAGTCAGTAACTGGAATAGCATCAGTATTGTGCAGCAAAATGTCTCCCAAGAGGAGTTAGCGCATTGGTGGTTTGGTAGCAGAAGTCAAAGATAAAGCGTGGAAGGTCTGCGGGTTGGGAGTGAGGGGCACCGGCAGAGCAGTGACTGGGGAGCTCAGGGCTGGGAGCTGCCTATCCTCCTGGCTCGTGTGGCTGCCCCCGGGCCCAGCAATGGCTCTGGAGGGCGACTCGCGTCACCTGGGGGGAGGTGACCCAGGCAGCGGGCGGCCAGGGGGTCTGACTTACTGATAAAATTGGTCTCTTCGCTCCATGATGCTCGGCAGCCTGGGTCAGTACTGGCACCTCCCAGGAACAGGTCGGGTTGCGGGGGGTAGAATTTCCCTCCAAAGCTATTTTAGGGTCTGATCCTGCAAGCCCCCCATGTACCCAGTGCAGGATGGCTCCAGGCTCCTCACCCAATCCAGTGCTGGTGTGTACAGCAGAGAATTGGAAGCAGCAAATCGGGGGGTCAGAGAAAGAGACTAGAAATACAACCATTTACTTCTGAAAGGAGAAAAGAAAAAGCCGACATTCCCGAGCTGTGTAATCGGGCAAACTGCCCCTTGGCGACTGCGAGGGGAAATCTCAGGGGCTGTGCTCACCTGTTCCCAGGGGTGTGTCCTCAAGACAGATTTGTGGGAGAAAGGAAATCACCAGAGAGAGGAGTTGGGCCCAGTGTGGATTTTTGTGCTTTGGGTGGGAATTTAGTGCCTGGGACTGGAGCGTTAAGGAGGGAGCGGGTGACCGCTCCCCTCCGCTTTCGGGCTGAAGGAATCCTGGGTTTGGTGAGTCCATGGGGGGGAGGGGTCACATCGCTCAGAGGCAGAGAGGAGGAGAACTCCCCCCACAATGACACATCCAGATCCTGGAGAAGAAGGAAGAGAAAAGAGCCCAGCAGCAGGGGAAGGTGGCTGAGGAGGGGGTTCCCTTGTGTATGTTACAGAGCACTTGGGAAGCTGTGGCCATTCAAACACACTGAGCTTTACTAAAGAGCAAGGCCAGACTTCTGTGACTCGGAGAAGGATTTAGGTGTGATAACGGGCAAACAACTCAGCATGAAATCCCCGTGCAATGCTGTGGCCATCCTTGGCTGTATAGACAGGAGAACAGTGACTAGAAATAGGGCACTAGTGTTATCTCTGTGTACAACATGGGTCAGATCAACACTGGAATCTTGCACACAGTCGTGTTGGCCACATTTTAAGACGAAGAATGAAAAATTGGACGGGGGCCGAGAAGAGCTACAAAAAAAAAAAAAAAAAAAGCTGAAAAGTTGCCTTCCACTGCGAGACAAGAGCTGGGTGGGTTGGAGCAGGGGTGGGGGCAGCTTTCCTGACTCTGGGCCCGGCGCCATGGTAAACCCGGTACTGCCAGCGCCAGGACTTTCCCCACCCTTGGACTGTTCCTTCTCCCGAGGCCCTGCCCCTGCACCGCCCCTTCTCCCTAGGCCCCACCCCTGCACCACCCTTTTGCCCAATCCCCATCCCCACGTCGCCCCTTCCCCAGAGGCCTTTCCTCATTGAACTCACACCGCCCCTTCCCGCTAGTCCCCGCCCCTTTCCCCATGTCCCTGCCCCTTTCCCCGAGGCCCCACCTCTGCACTGTCCCTTCCCTCTAATCCCCACCCCTGCACCTCTCCTTTCCCTGAGGCCCCGCCCCAGCCTCAACCTTTCCCCAGAGGTCCCGCACTTGCACCACCTGTTCCCCCTAATCCCTGCCCCTTTCTCCGAAGTCCCGCCCCCACCCCGCCCCTTCCTCCAAGGCACTGCCCTCGCATTGCCCCTTTCCCCGCATTCCCAGCCTCCCGAGACCCTGGCCCTGCACTGCCCCTCCCCCCAGGCCCCACCCTTGAGCTTCCCTTTCTCTCCGATACCGTGCCCCTGCACCACCCCTACCCCCAATCCCCGCACTCGCACCGCCCCTTTCCCGTAATCCCAGCCCCCGCACTGCCCCTTCCATCTAATCACTGCCCTCGCACCGCCCCTTTCTCGAAGTCCTCGCCCTCACACTGCCCCTTCCCCTGAGGCTCCGTCCCACACCACTCAGCGACCCAGGAGCACGGCAGATCCGGGATGCAGAAACATGCTTAAGAAAAAGCCTCCGATCCCAGCCCCCTGCTCTGCCCCAGACTTCCCGGGTGCCCTTGGGCACATCACTCAGCCTCTCTGGCGCTCAGTTCTCCCGTCCGGGAAATGGGGCTGGTGGAGCTTCCCACCCTCGCATGAGCCTGGGAGGAGAACTACCCTGCGGATTAGGAAGATGTTCAGATACTGGGGGAGGGGCGCAGGGGGAGCATATTAGCACCCTCGTTTGGTATCTGGAGTCTGTTTGGAAATAAAATATTTCCCAGAAGTCTTTCCAAACCCAGTATTCAGCCGTAACCTTGGGAAATATGTAACAGAGCAGTGTGGTTTTTTCCTGTGTAGCCAGCACCCGACCCGGCACCAGCCTCCAGTTCTGCCCCCTTCCTGCCACTGGGACCCCATCTCACCTCCTAGACTCATAGACTTTAAGGTCAGAAGGGACCAATATGGTCATCTAGTCTGACCTCCCGCATGATGCAGGCCACAAAAGCTGACCCACCCACACAGAATCTTCCAGCCTGTGACCCCTGCCCTATGCTGCGGAGGAAGGCGAAAATCCTCCAGGGCCTCTGCCAATCTACCCTGGAGGAAAATTCCTTCCCGACCCCAAATATGGCGATCAGTAGAACCCCGAGCATACAGGCAAGATTCTACAGCCGGACCCTCATTTTAGCAGCGATGGCATGTTAATGCCTAATTGACTAAAATCACGTTATCCCATCAAACCATTCCCTCCATAAACTTATCAAGCCTAATCTTGAAGCCAGAGAGGTCTTTCGCCCCCACCGTTTCCCTCGGAAGGCTGTTCCAAAATTTCACCCCTCTGACGGTCAGAAACCTTCGTCTAATTTCAAGCCTAAACTTCCCCACGGCCAGTTTATATCCATTTGTTCTCGTGTCCACATTAGTACTGAGCTGAAATAATTCCTCTCCCTCCTTGGTATTAATCCCTTTGATATATTTAAAGAGAGCAATCATATCCCCCCTCAGCCTTCTTTTGGTTAGGCTAAACAAACCGAGCTCCTCGAGTCTCCTTTCATGGGAAAGGTTTTCCATTCCTCGGATCATCCTAGTGGCCCTTCTCTGTACCCGTTCCAGTTTGAGTTCATCCTTTTTAAACATAGGAGACCAGAACTGCACACAGTACTCCAAATGAGGTCTCACCACCGCCTTGTATAACGGAAGCAGCACCTCCCTGTCCCTACTAGAAATACCTCGCCTAACGCATCCCAAGATCGCATTAGCTTTTTTCACAGCCATGTCACATTGCCGACTCATAGTCATCCTGCGATCAACCAGGACTCCGAGGTCCTTCTCCTCCTCCGTCACTTCCAACCTATGCGTCCCCAGGTTATAACTAAAATTCTTGTTAGTCATCCCTAAATGCATCACCTTACACTTCTCACTATTAAATCTCATCCTATTACTATTACTCCAATTTACAAGGTCATCCAAGTCTCCCTGCAGAATATCCCGATCCTTCTCCGAATTGGCAATACCTCCCAACTTTGTGTCGTCCGCAAACTTTATCAGCCCACTCCTACATTCGGTTCCGAGGTCAGTAATGAATAGATTAAATAAAATCGGGCCCAAAACCGAACCTTGAGGAACCCCACTGGTGACCTCCCTCCAACCTGACAGTTCACCTTTCAGTACCACCCGCTGCAGTCTCCCCTTTAACCAGTTCTTTATCCACCTCTGGATTTTTATATCGATCCCCATCTTTTCTAATTTAACCAATAATTCCTCATGCGGCACAGTATCAAACGCTTTACTAAAATCGAGGTATATTAGATCCACCGCATTTCCTTTATCTAGAAGGTCTGTTACTTTCTCAAAGAAGGAGATCAGGTTGGTTTGGCACGATCTGCCTTTCGTAAACCCATGTTGTAATTTGTCCCAATTGCCATTCACCTCAAGGTCCTCAACTACTTTCTCCTTCAAAATTTTTTCCAAGACCTTGCATACTACAGAAGTTAAACTAACAGGCCTGTAGTTACCCGGGTCACTTTTTTTCCCCTTCTTGAAAATAGGAACCACATTAGCTATTTTCCAGTCCAACGGTACCACCCCCGAGTTTACAGATTCATTAAAAATTATCGCTAAGGGGCTTGCAATTTCTCGCGCCAGCTCCTTCAATATTCTAGGATGAAGATCATCCGGTCCGCCCAATTTAGTCCCATTTAGCTGGTCAAGTTTGGCTTCCACCTCTGATACTGTAATGTCAATCGCCCCTCCTCTATTCCCCTCTGTCCTGCTCCCTCTATTCCTAAGCCCTTCATTAGCCTTATTAAAGACCGACGCAAAATATTCATTTAGATATTGTGCCATGCCTAGATTATCCTTAATCTCCACTCTATCTACATTCTTCAGTGGTCCCACTTCCTCTTTCTGTGTTTTCTTCCTATTTATATGGCTATAAAACCTCTTACTATTGGATTTAATTCCCCTCGCGAGGTCCAACTCTACACGGCTTTTGGCCTTTCTCACCGCATCCCTACATGCTCTGACCTCAATAAGGTAGGTTTCCTTGCCGATCTCTCCCCTCTTCCATTCTTTGTACGCTTTCTGTTTTTTCTTAATCGCCCCTTTGAGACGCCCGCTCATCCAGCTGGGTCTAATTCTCCTGCCTACTAACCGTTTTCCCTTTCTCGGGATACAGGCCTCGGACAGCTCGTGCAACTTCAGCTTGAAATAATCCCAGGCGTCATCTGCCTTTAGATCCCTAAGTATGTTAGCCCAATCCACTTCCCTAAGTAGTTGCCTTAATTTATTAAAGTTGGCCTTTTTGAAATCGTAAACCTTAGTCACAGTTTTATTTGTGTTAATCCTTACATTCAGTTTAAACCGAATTAGCTCATGGTCACTCGAGCCAAGGTTGTCCCCTACAACCATTTCCTCAACGAGGTCCTCACTACTCACCAGCACCAAATCTAAAATGGCATCCCCCCTCGTCGGTTCAGCTACTACTTGATGAAGGAATTCATCTGCTAGCATGTCTAGGAACATCTGAGCCCTATTATTGTTACTAGCATTTGTTCCCCAATCTATGTCCGGGAAGTTAAAGTCCCCCATGATTACACAGCTCTTATTAGTTTTTACTTCCTTAAAAACATTAAATAGTTCTCTGTCTGCATCCAGGCTAGATCCTGGCGGTCTATAGCACATCCCAAGCACTATCTCAGGGGAGGCTCTAGTAGTTCTTTTTCCCAGTGTAATTATTGCCCATACAGACTCCATCTTATCCATTCCATCACTTATTATTTCTTTACATTTTAGCTCATTATTGACATACAATGCCACACCCCCACCTTTACCTTTTTTCCGGTCATTCCTAAACAGCACATACCCTTCCATATCTGTACTCCAGTCATGACTACCATTCCACCATGTTTCGGTTACTCCTATGATATCCGGTTTTATTTCTTGGACCAGGAGCTCCAATTCCTCCATTTTGTTACCTAGGCTTCTCGCATTTGTGTATAAACATCTAACCGTATGCTGTCTATCCTTTCTCCCATTAGATATGCAATTTGGTACGGACCCCGTACTGTCCATCCGCCCCCTCTTTCTCATGTCCAATTCCCTACCCCTACCTATATCTGTGCTTATCTCTTTGCCCTCTTTTTCAGTGTTGGAATCTGGCGTGGAGATTAACTGGACATCTCCCAACCGTCTCCCCCAAGTTCCTAGTTTAAAGCCCTTCTGATGAGATGAGCCAGCCTCCCTCCCAGAAGTCTATTTCCTTCCCTACTCAGGTGAAGTCCATCCCGTGAGAACAGCTGTCTGTCCCCGAAAGCCTCCCAGTGGCCATACTTCCCAAAGCCCTCCTTATAGCACCACTCCCTTAGCCAGCTATTTATCCTCACAATCCTGTCTGCCCTTTGCTGTCCTTCTCTAGGAACAGGCAGAATCCCACTGAAGATAATCTGAGCCTCTACTTCCTTAAGCGTCTTCCCCAGCCTGGCATAATCTCCCTTGATTCTCTCTAGCGAGAACCTAGCCGTGTCATTCGTTCCTACGTGAAGGACGATCAAGGGGTTCTTACCTGCTCCTTTTAGGATCCTTTTCAACCGCAGGTCCACATCCCGTATCTTAGCGCCCGGCAGACAGCACACCCTTCTGTTTTCTGGGTCTGCCCTGGTCACAGGCCTGTCTAATCTCCTCAGTAGGGAGTCTCCAATCACATAAACCTGCCTTTGCCTGGTGACAGTGCGATCTACTAATATATTCCCTGTTCCCTGGGGCCGTAACTCCTGTCTGTCTCTATTTTCCCTTATAGTCCCCCTATTGCCATCCTGTATCCTCCCGGGGCCGAGTATTGATGCTGTTTCCATCAACTCCTCCCCCCTCTCTATTGGACTAGCTGCCCTTCTTTTCTTCCTCTGCCTCCCACCATCAGTTACCAGCTGCTGCGTCCCCTCCTCGTTAGCCAAACACCCAAACCTGTTCCTGAGTTCTATTTCCCCCTCACTAGCCCTCCTTTTCCTTGGCTTGCTTCTCTCGGTCACATGCTTCCACTGCTCATGTTCTCCCCCCGACATTCCACCCTCACAGACCATAGCCCCTGCTGCCACCTGTACCCCTGAGCATTCCCCTTCAGCCACTCCTTGCCTTTGCTCCATTAGCTGCTCGAACCCCCTTCTAAACTCTACCAGGGTCTCTACCTGCATCTCCAACCCTCGGACCTTTTCCTCCAACAGGGCAAGTAGGCGGCATTTCATACAGACATACCTCTGATCAGGTGCCACAGCTAGGACCATATACATACCGCAGCTGCCACATGCAATCATCTGCATTGTGTCCCCTGCTGCTTGGCTCATGGCCGCTATGGTCTCTGCCTGCAGCCTCTGGGGAAACAGAGCACACCGCCCACCGCGCCCACCTGCCTCCCCTTCCACCTCCCCCTGTAAACTCCCACTTAAACTCCCCTGTTAGCAGCCCTGTTGGCCGTCTCCTGGGGGCCGCTGCTCGCTGCTAGGACCTGACCCTGGCTGGGTGCCCCAGGCCTCTCGTAGCAGGAGGCTGTCCAGGAGGGTGCAGGGGGGTCTCCTTGCAGCCATGAAGGGGTGTCTGGTGGGTGCTGTCACCTCTGCCAGAGACCCCCAAGAAACCCACTAGCTTCCTCCGCATGCGGGGAGGGGCTCCTACTTTGTGACTTGGGGGGGAGATTCCGTGATGTCACAGCCCATGGGGGGAGGGGTTCAAATCACGAGTCTGAAGTGGAAGGGCAACCCCCTCCCCAGCTCAGATTCTACTAGGGGGCTGGGCTGGGATCTCTAGGGAGGGAGACACAGGAAAAAAACAGCTGCCACTATGGAACCCAGGAGTCCTGGCTCCCAGCCCCCTGCTCTAACTTCTAGACCCCCTCAGCTCCCAGAGCCAGGGATAGAACCCAGGGGTCCTGGTGCCCGGCCCCCACCCACAGTGACCACTAGACCCCGCTCCCCTTTTAGGCTCACTGCCTCTTCTATCCACTCCCTCCCCCCCACCTGTCCATCCCTTTGCTACAGGTTTCTGGGGTGTCACCCCTGTTCTGCACTCTCCCAGTGCAGTCCAAGGCCTTCCCTCCCCCCAACCACATATCCTCTCCCCCCTCATGCTGGATCATCTGCTTGGCTCCCCACCCATTCTCGGGGCACACTGTGCGGTGTGGCTGGGGATTGTGCAACGGCCCAGCACCCGACAATGCGGAACGGAAACCACAGGCCCTGCCCCACCCCACCGGAGCTGCCCTCCAGGTGCATCGGAGCCCAGCGCTCTGAACCTATGCCCACTTGCCCCACAGGGGTGAGCTGCACCCCCCGCCACGCTCCGCAGAGGGGAGAAGGGTCAGGCCAGTCAGGCCATTTAGGATGGGGGAATCGCCACCTCTTTTTCTCCACAGCCACTGCCTATCAGCAGGATTCCTCCCCCTCCTCCCTCCTGTGCCTCAGTGCGACTAAATCTCCGCACCTAGACAGCCGGTCCGTCCGCTGCACCCCAATCCCCCATGCCTAACCCTCCTGCCAAAGTCCTGCACCTGGCTCCAGAGAATTAAGTCTCACATGTCTCTTGTGCACAGAGAGTCTTGGCCCCCCTCATTGGGTGACCTGAGTCTGAGAAACACAGTGTCCGTCTTCTCTAAAGAAGTACTTGGAGTGGTTTGCTCTGTGTGACCATGTGGCCTAATGGATAAGGCATCTGACTTCGGATCAGAAGATTGAGGGTTCAAGTCCCTTCATGGTTGTGCTTGTGTCATTTTACCTTTGTGCTGAAAGTCCTGCTCCCTTCAGCACTGGAACCTCTTCTTGGCCGCTCAGGCCAATGCTCTGGCTTCAGCTACAGCCCGGGAAGGAGTTGGGGGTTGGGTGTCACAAAGGCTGGGGCATGAGCCCCACGTGCTTCCAGTCTAGCCTTTGCCATTCCTGACTTGCCAAAGAAAATGGGCGGCTGCCCGGGCTAGCGTGTGGAGCAGTTTCCTTCTTCCAAATGTACACCTGTCCCTGTGCTTGAGGGGGCTTGATAAATAGCACCTTGGGAGACTGCGTGTTTCTCTGCTTCTTGCCAGCTGGGGAAAAGCCTCTTGGGGTAAAATCTCCTGCCCCACTGCCAAAGTGTGCACCTTGAGTGGGAACAGTCGGAGGCCCCACCAAGGGTGCTGGCCCTGCTTTCCTACAGTTTTCTGATGTTGGTCCCGCATGCTGGTCTGCGGGTGGCCATCAGTGGGTGTTTGGCATGGCAGGGAGCAGTCTGGCCGGGGGTCTTTGTGGCTGTCTGCTGGCCACGCATAGGCATGGCCCTCCCGTCCTCTGAACAGCCAGAAATGCAGAGTCAGTCTGTGCTTAGAGAGCAGAGACACAGGAGAGTTAATAAGACAGAAAAGACATGAGAGGGCGAGAAAGATTGAGAGGGGACCTATGAAGACAGCACACACTACAGGGACACGGCCTGGTTAAGGGAGGTGGAGGCAATTGAAATGTGCTTGGGAGGATGGCAATGAGGGATTGAAAAAAGGTCAGATTCAGTGAAAGCTGAGACCAAATGAGGGAAGCTGAATGGCAGCTCTACATGGGGTCATACACCCCCCCATGGGCACCTTGAACTGTGCTAGACACAGAGAAAAGGCAAAGAGGGATCCAGCCCCGAATGATCCTCTTCTGGGAGGAGACACCCTGGCTCATTAGGACGTGGGCTGGGAATGGAGTGGAAGGTCCCTCAGCACGAGGAGAGAGAAAGGCCGCAGAGCTAGGGACACTCGGCAACACGAGTGAAAGGGCTTCACCTCCTCCAGCAGCAACAGCTGGGGGCTGCAGGCTTGGCCTGAGCTGCATTGGCAGCAGAACAGGAGGCAGGTTAGGACTGAGATCCCTGGGGAATGTCTCCCTCCTCATCTGGGGCTGGTTTAGATTTAAACAATGATGCAGCCTCTGCTCCTGAGCAAAAGCACCGGAACCCCGGTAGAAGTGGGGGAGCCACGAGGCCCTGCCCGTCTCCAAGGCCCCACCTCTCCTCTTCCCCTGGAGGCCCTGCACCCAGCCAGGACAGAAGCTGAAGCCAGGCCATGGTAAAAGCCACCTAGGGAGCCCAAGCCACTATGGGAAGCTCCAAACCCTCCACCTGCCCTGGGTTAGGGGCCGGGGTGCAGAAGCATAGGCGCCAACTCTGTGGGTGCTCCGGGGCTGGAGTAGCCATGGGAAAAAATTAGTGGGTGCTCTGCACCCATTGGCAGTCAAACTCCCCTCACTCCCATCCCACCCCCTCCCCTGAGCGCGCTGCATACCGGCTCCTCCACCTATCTCCCAGTGCTTCCCACCTGGCCACCACCAAAGAGCCTTTTGGCCACTCCGGGAGTGAGGCTGAGGAGTGGGATCGTGGCGCGCTCAGGGGAGGAGGCAGGGGAGAGGTGGGGCCGGGGCGGGGATTTGGGGAAAGAGTTGGAATAGGGGCAGGGAGGGGGCGGAGTTGGGTGGGGACTTTGGGGAAGGGGTGGGAATGGGGGTGGGGGTGGGGCAGGGGCGGAACCTCATGGAAGGGGTGGAGTGGGGGCGGAGCCGGGGGCACCCAAGGGAAAGAGGGGAAGTCGGCGCCTATGTGCAGAAGAGCCTGTAGTCATCAGCTGAGGCAGCCAGGAATGCAGCTATAAGGCAACCCAAAGGATGGAAGGCATCTCTAGCCTGACTCTCAAGTTCAATAGCATGGGGCCATGTGGAACAGAGATCTCCCTTGAGCGGGCATGAGTAGCCAAGCAGGAGGGAAAAGAGAGGCTCTTGTGCAATTGGGATGCTGAGCAGCAGGACCTCCAGGGTTTCGTAGCAATCTGACACAGCTCCAGCAGATCCAACCACGCTCTGAACTGGGATTCCGAGATTCAGAGTCCGGAGGGCTGATCATTACACCACAGGACCAGCTGGCTCTGGCTTTTCTCTAGAGCACCTGTGACCACTAGTATTCACATGGCAGACTTATCCACTGCACTCCTTGGTTCTCTCCAGCTGCTCCCTCCCTCGAGACCCTTTCTCCTCCCCCATCTCTAGTTCTCGTCCCTGCTCTTACCCCCCCGCCTTTGTTTTCTCAGGGACGTAGCCCCACATTGCTGTGTTGTCCACTATCCTGTTCAACTTCCAAATCAGCTGGGCCTGGAGCACATTCCCAGATGGTTCTACCCTGGGTAGATAGCAGTGATGTCTGGTGTGTCCTCATGGGGAACCAGCTCACAACAAAGAGCCAGGAGCTGGTCCCAGCGCATCCCCCATCTGCTGTGTGGAGAGAAAATCACCTCCAGCCCAAGGCCCAGTTGCAAACCCCTGGCTGAATTACAGGCTGTCCTGGAAGCCCACTGCACAATGCTGTGCCCACAAATCCATATCCCCAGCCATAGGTGTGCTTCAATATAATCTAAATAAGAGCCATGGGGAAGGAAGCAGACAGGGTTAAAACCTGTGGCGCTTATGGCCCAGCACATGCATTGGCCTCCCCTCAGGCAGGGGACTTATAGGCCCTATATCACCTGCACCCTATAGCCTGGATCTCTGATGCCCCCAGACTGCTTTTGCAGTCCCTCTACGGAAGAAGTGGGCGCCATACTCTCCAGTGGCAATATTTCCGAGGTGGACACAGACTCTATGACTCAGGAAGACTGGGGCTTGGCTCTGCATCTCCCCTATCAGGGAGAACAGAGGCTGAGGGGGGCACAAGAAGGGCAAAAGGTGACAAACAGGAACAGGAGAGATTTTCTTCTTGTTGCAATTCATCAAAATCTCATCCCTGAAAAGCTCCAGCCGGGGGGAAGCTCAGCCCACCACCCACTCAGTGAGCTACATGGATAATCCTGCCCCAGGTACTGAGGACTGTTAGAATAGAGATATTCAGGCTGCCTGTACAGGCCTAGACTTGAAGATCTTAGGTGTATTTTTATCACTTAGCTAGTGACAGGGGTATAAAACAAAGAACCAAAATCACAGTCTGCCTGTGTCTGGGCCTTGTCTCACTAGGAGAGTCTGAGGCCTTGTTCTCAGGCTAAGGCCTTTGGCTAAGCAGCAGGGGTGGCCATAAGCTGGGAAGCGAACGGTCACCTCCTCACCTCCCAAACCAGTCACACTGAAATAAGGTGCTGTTGGGCTGTCAGGAAGACGATCCTGTCCTGGTAGTGCCCATCGCCACCAGATAAAGAAACAGATCTTAAGAGAGCATCCGGTCTGGTAAGAAATCCCCTCTCAATGGCTGTGGTTGTGAAACCCTCATTTCTGTGTTTTATCTTCATGGCCCCCACTTTTCTATCATCAGTCTGTCTGGTTTTCTAATTGTTTCTGTCTGCTGTAGAATTAATTTTGCTAAGTGTAAGTTAATTGGGGGAGTGGGATATAATTGGTTAGAGAATTATGTTACAATATGTTAGAATTGGCTAGTTAAATTTCAGTAAAATGATTGGTTAAGGTATAGCTGAGAATATTACTGTATAAACTGGGGTCAAACAGGAAGTGGAAGGGGAAATTGGAATCATGTTTGCTAAGGGGGGGATGGGAACAGGGAATGGGGAACAGGGACACAGGCAAGGCTCTGCAGTGTCAGAGCTGGGAAGGGGGACGTGGGGTAAACACTCTGCGGTGTCAGAGCTCATAGACTCATGGACTTCAAGGTCAGAAGGGACCATTATGATCATCTAGTCTGACCTCCTGCACAACGCAGGCCACAGAATCTCACGCACCCACTGCTGTAACAAATCCCTGACCTGTCTGAGCTATTGAAGTCCTCAACTCGTTGTTTAAAGACTTCAAGGTGCAGAGAATCCTCCAGCAAGAGACCCGTGCCCCACGCTGCAGAGGAAGGTGAAAAAACTCCAGGGCCTCTGCCAATCTGGCCTGGAGGAAAATTCCTTCCTGACCCCAAATATGGCAATCAGTTAAACCCTGAGCAGGTGGGTAAGACTCACCAGCCAGCACCCAGGAAAGAATTCTCTGTAGGGACATGGGGTAAACGCTCTGCCGTGTCAGAGCTGGGAAGGGAAATGTGGAACAGACTCTATTGGTGCATAGAGATAAGCCCGACTTGTGTGAAGGGCTTTGGAATCTGCTTGCTTGGAAACTAACCCCGGTAAACATCACATTGTCTGCGCTTCAGACTTCTGCGTGACAAGAACCAGGGAAGTGGGCAGGGAAAGCCCTCTAACAATGGCTACCTTGCTCCTCTCCCTCCCCAGGCTCAGGGGTCAAAGGATGGGCAGGACTCTAGGATCCTGGCACAGGGGCTGGTGGGGGAGAAAGGATTGTAGATTCTCACCTGTACTCTGGAGAGGAAGTAATAATTGAAAGGGACATTCTTGACTCCTCCCCTCCTCAGTGTCCCCTGGGCTGGAATTCTACATGGCAAAATGGGGAGGTATCAATACTTGGTTAATGGAAACCAGTGCTCCAGGTGAGACTTGAACTCACAACCTCAGCATAGCTCCTCTCAGCATTGCCCTATAAGTACTGTGCGCTAACCAATTGTGCCACTGGAGCACCTATTAATTGCTGTTGTCCCAGGCCCCTAGGTTGATAAAGGCAAGGAGTGACCCCAAAACATTCTCAGTGGAGTTGAGAGCGGGTAGCGACACATGTTGGTACTTGGTGGGGTGGATTCTTCTTAAGGCTTCCAGGCACCATTTCACCCTTTTGTTCTTCGCTGTGTAATAACAGAGCTGATTAAGACTCAATGTAGAGTCTTGCTGCCAACAGTTCTGAAATCACTGATAACCAGCTCTAAGCATTAGTCCTGCTTTGGGACAGTGTCTCTCATGCAAGAAACTGCTGAGTCTGCGCTAGCAGTGAGGCTCCCTCACTAACAGCTGAAATCAGTGAGAGCTGTGTGAAGTGCAGGGACCCAGGGGTGCTTGAACAGGGGGGAACAACACCCCAGGAGGGCTCTGCCTTACCACTTTGTAATGACCGTAAGGGCGAGTGAGGGTGGGGAGGGGGCGGAGAGCAGTGAGCGGGAGGCAGGGTCTTGGGGGGAAGAGGCAGCGTAGGAGCGGGGCCTTGGGGAGAAGGGGTGGTGCAGGGGCGTGGCTTCGAGTGGAAGGGATGGGGCCACTGTTCGGGCTCTGGTGGCCGCTACTTTTAAGGAGCCTTCGCTGCTCCTAGTGGGACCGCAAGACATCCCAGAGGAGAGAGGGTGGCCAGCAGCACAGTGACAGGGTGGAACGGCAAGTGGCCGGCAATGTGGCCAGACAGTGGAGGGAGAAAGGGGCTTTCCCCCCAGGAGGTGAGAGGTGAACTCCGCAGCTGGAACTCTGGGTTTTCATTGACCCAGGACAGCAGCTGGGAGTGAGGTGCAGTGAAGGGAGGGGCACAGCCAATGAGCTTTTGGTGTCTGGATTTAAGAGCCTGAGGCAAAAGGCCACTGCCCAGCATAATGTGCCCCACCGCCAAAAGGAGCCCCGTGAGTGGGAACGGTAAGAGACCCCACCGGGGGGCTGGCCCTGCTTTCCTAGCACCTTGTGATGCTGGCTGCAGAATGAATGCTGGTCTGTGGGTGGCCTTCAGTGGGGGTTTGGCATGCCAGGGAGCAGAGAGCAGGCTGGCCGGGTGTCTTTGTGGCTGTCTACTGGCCACACATAAGCATGGTCCTCCCCTCCTCTTGCCCCTCCTATGACATTATTGACATAATCTGGGACCACATAGAACATTGTTGCAATCAAAGTCCTGTAGTGGCACCAAATCTTGTATAAAGGGGGTCAAATGAGGTGTCTAAGACAAGGTTATGGTTTGCTGGTTATAGTTATGCTGACTATATGTGTGTATCAATTTTGTAGTTGAAGTTATGAATATTGGCTCTATACTGTCTGTATTTCAAACTTATGCTATGCTTCTGGGAAACATCTCAGACAACTTGGTGTTAGTTCTGCCTAGCCTGCTTGATGGCCCATTAAGGACCATCAGCTATACAATGGACCCATGGAGAGAAGGCAAATACGCCTTGCAACTCATCAAAGTATGCAGGGACTGGCCCATGTGACTCCAGACTCCATTTTGCTGTAATTTTCCACAGTAAGAACAAAGAGGTGTCCTTACACCTGGAAAAGACTATAAAAGGCTGATGCCTGATCTCCATCTTGTCTTCAATCCTGCTTCATACCTCTGGAGAACTTTGCTACAAACTGAAGCTCTGAACAAAGGACTGATGACCCATCCCAGCTGGGGATGTATTCCAGAGACTTGATTTTGAACCTGCAGTTTATTCTATCACTGCTACAAGCCTGAACCAAGAACTTTGCCATTACTGTGTGTAATTGATTCCATTTAACCAATTCTAACTCTCATCTCTATCTTTTCCCTTTTATGAATAAACCTTTAGATTTTAGACTCTAAAGGATTGGCAAAAGCGTGATTTGTGGGTAAGATCTGATTTGTATATTGACCTGGGTCTGAGGCTTGGTCCTTTGGGATCGGGAGAACCTTTTTTCTTTTAATGGGGTATTGGTTTTCATAACCATTTGTCCCCATAACGAGTGGCACTGGTGGTGATACTGGGAAACTGGAGTGTCTAAGGGAATTGCTTGTTTGACTTGTGGTTAGCCAGTGGGGTGAGACCAAAGTCCTCTTTGCCTGGCTGGTTTGGTTTGTCTTAGAGGTGGAAAACCCCCAGCCTAGGGCTGTAACTGCCCTGTTTTAAGCGATTTGTCCTGAACTGGCACTCTTAGTTGGGTCCCGCCAGAACCGCATCGTCACACCTCCCTCAGTGCTCTGTGGCTATTAAGCCTTCTCTTGCAGCTGTCAGCACCAGCCGCCTCTGCTCTAGGTGCCCAGAGGAGGAAAGGTGTGCTGGGCTCCAGCCTGGGACTCTTCCCCCTCCCGCCAGCCCTGACTATGAAACCTGGCCCTGACACTGCTTTCTTCAAATGCCATGTGGGCAAGAGGAAGAGGGTGGCAGCTGCAGGTACAAGGACCAAACTTGTGGGTATCAGGTGAAGCAGTGAGAAAAACAACCATCAGGTCAACCTGCAGGAATCTCTAGCCAGACTGTTAAGTTCTAGGACCCCAACTTATAGTGGTCAGCCCATTGAACCAGCTGGACCAAAGACCTATCTCCAGTGGGTCAGTCACCCAGCAGGAGGGAAAAAAACCTCACTCTGGGGCATCCAGAGACAGGGAAACCAAGCACATTGAGCTCCAGGGCTTTGCAGCAAACCAACATAGCTCTAGGAGGTCCCACTGAGATTTGAACTCAGATTCAAAGTCCTGAGTGCTGCCCATTACACCATGGGACCTGCTGCTGTTTCCTTTTTTGGACCCCTGTGACTCTCAGCTGGCTGATTTGCACTCTGCACTTAGTGCTTCCCACCGGCAGCTTCCTCTCGCAGGACTCTCTCTCCTCCTCCAGCGACTATAGTCCTGCTCTACCAGATCCGCGGGTCCTGCCCTGAGTCCCCGCATCCCCCTGCTTTGTCTCTGTTCCCTGCAGGGTGCAAAAATGTCAGGAGAGGCGGTTCCTCCCTTCACTCGGTGGTCCCGCTCAAATCGGCCAGCTGCAGCCTCATCTCCCGGAACTCGGCCAGCTGTTGCTTGATCCGGTCGTACAGTCACACTCTGACTGGCTCCCCTGCCTGGATGCTCTTGTGGAAATCCCACAGGCGATGCTGCAGGACTTGGCTCCGTTGGTTTCTTTAATGTTGTGGTGTTTGCCCGACCGCCGGAACAAAGCCACCAACTCCTCCCTCCCGACTCCCACCAACCCCCTGGTTGCCATAGAACCCTCTGATGCTTTCCCGTTCTGCCAACAGCACCAGGCCTCGCCCCCCTACCCCTTTATCTTGCAAGCTCTGGATGTTCAGCTTCCAATATCCTCTGCCGTGGGTCAGGGAATTGCCCACATTGAGCACACGGTGAGAGCTGCGTGATCCAAAGAGTCCATTGGCACCACCCTGCACTGGGCTGTCGATGTGCTCTCCTTCACGTAAATCCGGTCAATGCGACTCCTGGCCCATCCCCGCAGAAAGGTGTACCTCATCTGCAGCTGGTGTGAGCTCGGGTCAGAGGAATAGGAGGCTACCGCCCGCCCTCCACTGGTTCCACTACGGAGAAACACGTCCTGTAAGCCGACCTCGCTACAGACCTGTGCCAGGTAGTGCTCATTGTAAAAATGTTTCCTCTGATGGTTGGAAAACGGGACCAGTGGTCCTCAGGCCGGCTGACACAATTAAAATCCCCCCCACAATACCAAACACCATGCGCTCCAGAGGAAGGGAGCCAGTTCCTTCCATTGATCTTTCCTTTCATGCCTTAACTGGGGACCATAAACACTAATATAGTGGTAACCAGTGCCACGGAGCACAAAGTCCACCATTAATGTCCTCCCTGGTCGAAGCTCCACCACCTCTGTACTCGCACCATGAATGTGAAGAACAAAAGTCCAACCCCATCGTTCTTCCCTGGCCTGGAGGTCCAAAAAGACGGGTCCTTCCTCCAATCGCCCTCTGCCCATCGATCTGCCCTAAAGTCATTAATGTGCATTTCCTGAACGCCCACCATGTCCAAGTCCAGCTGCTCCAAGGCACTGAACATCAAGCGCCTCCCCCTGGGCCCCCGAATCCCTGACATGTTCCACCTGGACACTTTCACAGATGCCCCTTCCCCAGTACTCCACTCGCTCAGCTGTGCAGAGAAGCTTTCGTCCCCAGTCCCTGCGTCCTCTGGCACCTCTCTGAGGGCCACGCTCCCTCACTCTCTTCCCGCCATATTGGCTTGAGCAATAACTCCTGTGGGAAAGAGCGCTCCGGTCCCTCATTGTTAAAGGTCAGGTGGGCCAACTATGAGCAATAGCCGATGCTCTGTTGTCCTGCTGGGGAGCTCAAAATCAGGGACTTGCCTCAGCTAAAGGTGCGGCTGCGCTCCCAGAGAACAAGCCACCCCTGCACAGAGAGGGAAGAAAGGGATGCTGAAGCCTGGGATTAAACCAGGGACCTTTAGAGCTTCAGTCTAACACTCTCCCAACTGAGCTACTTCAACAGCTGCATGGGGCCTTTTTGGCCTGCTGCTTCTCTGTCTGGGATGTTTTTGCAGCTGTGGCACACAAAAAAGACGTCATTGGGAGCGGCACAGGAAGACAAGACTCGCTTTTGCCTGCCTTGCTCAGCTTGACTTGCTTCCTCACCCCGTTCCTGCCTTAGCTCCCGGGTTGACCTGGTGGTGGAACGGGACTGGGGGCCAGTGGCGCGGGGAAGAAGTTGAGCTGGACCCTGATCTAAACTAGACCCTGGTGGCCAGAGTCTGACCACCACTTGCCGCCCCACCCTGTTGTCGTGGCTTCCCCCACTGGACGTCATTTAAGGAGGGAAGTGGGGCTTCTGCCTCCCCTCCCCGATTTTCACACCGCAGAGGAGTGCGAACAGGAAAATGAACCGCTGCTCCACACCCCCACCAGAGGAACCCGACGCCCTTAGCTGTGGTGAGTGAGAAGTGTCTGTTGGCTGACAGGGCCTGTCCCCGAGGAGCTGGAACAGCAGCTGCCGCCTCCCCGTCTGCTCCAGGCTGTGGGAAATGATCATTGCCTGGCTGCATGGGCGGATGCTGCCCCTGGTGTCTGTATTGCTCTGTGAACCCCCCCGTCTTCACTGAGCCAGTCTGCCCCCTCCGGCTTGGCAGCTGAGGGTCTGTGCAGACATCAACCACCCTGCCAGCCCCCACAGCCAGCAGCAGCGCTAGCTCCCCCAGCACCACAGGGGCACTAAATGCACTTCCTGTGGGGAAATCGCTCCTTGGCATCCAGCTGCTAGAATGAGAGCCAGGAGAGAGCAGTGTCTGGCTCACCTTGGTGGGGAGAAGAGACCTGGTGAGTGCTGATCTCCTGCAGTCTCCCCCGCAATGCTGGTCAGTTTTATTGTCACTGTAATAGTCAGTGCTTCCCCTCAGGGCCGTCCCTAGAGGGGTGCAGGGCCCAGGACAGATCCCCACCTTTCCACCCCAGGCCCTGCCCCCACTCATCCCTTCCCCCAAGCTCCCACCTCTGTCCTGTCTCTTCAGGCCCTGCCCCTTCCTGCCCCATTCCTCTCCCTCCCCCACTCCTCTGCCAGTGCCTCCTGCACACCACTGAACAGCTGATCACTGGCAGAGCTGAGAGTGTTTCAGGGGGTTGTACAGAGGAATTGCCCAGGTTAGAGACTGGCTAAAACACAGGCCACGCTGTGAGCAGGATTCGAACCTGCGCAGGGGAACCCTATTGGATTTCGACTCCAACACCTTAACCACTCGGCCATCACAGCTGTGAGCACAATAATGCCCCAATGCCAGAGAACCTGGTAAATAATCACAATGCCCAGGCTTGAAATCATCTGAAATCCAGAATTCACACAGCAAACCTGGCTCCCAAAGCACAGGGGGGATCTGGGGTTTGTTCTCTTTGCTTAGCCATGTGCAGTAGCACAGAGAGCGCTTTGAAAAGTCTCCCCTCCCACAGAGCGGGAATGGGAAATGATTCTGAACTGGAAGCTTGATGTGAATGAGGATGTCTGGACCACAGGGCCAGGGACTGACCTTTGCTAGAGAAACCAGTGACACATGGAACCAGGCTAAGGAAAATGTTTCCTGGAGTCAATAGCTGGAATAGCATCAGTATTGTGCAGCAAAATGTCTCCCAAGAGGAGTTAGCGCATTGGTGGTTCGGTAGCAGAAGTCACAGCTACAGCGGGGGAGGTCTAGCTTTGGTTTCTGGCCAACAGAGGGATGAGTTTTATTGTCTCCAAATTTCAGTAGAAAAATTCAGACCCAAACTGTGTGGGGTGGGGGGTTCTTTGGTTCTCATTTGGTTTGGTTTGTTTTTCTCATTTTAAATGTCCTGGATAATTTTTCTGGGGAAACTGTTTGGACAAGGCCAAGGAAGAGTTAGAACAATTACAAGTCTCCATGGGAGTGAGGGGGGTCTCTCAGCGCCGGGGGAGAGGTGGAGATTTTCATGGTGGGGAGTTGAGGAGATAAATGAGGCTTTTGCTCCAGCAGAGGGAGAGGCTTGGCAGGTTCATTTTTACCATGTGAACCCACCGCCCCCTCCACATGCTCCCCTGCTGCTGCTGCCCCAGCTCAAACCCCACTGTCACCCCCAGCATGTGACCTACAGCTTCCTGCTGACAAAGCCCTTATATATCAGAGACAAAATCCCCTAGTCTTCCCCTTCTCCCAGCTGAACCCTCCCCCCACAGAGCCCAGAACAACCCCGACCTAGCCATGCTGGGGGCTCGGGCTTAATTCTCAAGGCCAAGGGCAAAAGCTTCAGCCGGGCACATTTCGCTCCCTTCCCGCCTCCGCCCAAGTGACAAGGGAGAAACGGACGAGACACGCCGGCTCGAAGACGCCTCCCTCCTCATTGTTGCCATCACTCTTGGAGTCTTGGAGTCATCGTGGATAGTTCTCTGAAGACGTCCACACAGCGTGCAGCGGCAGTCAAAAAAGCAAACAGGATGTTAGGAATCATTCAAAAAGGGTAGAGAATAAGACGGAGAATATCTTATTGTCCTTATATAAATCCATGGGATGCCCACATCTTGAATACTGCATACAGATGTGGTCTCTTCATCTCAAAAAAGATATACTGGCATTAGAAAAGGTTCAGAGAAGGGCAACTAAAACTATTAGGGGTTTGGAACGGGGCCCATACGAGGAGACATTAAAGAGGTTAGGAGTTTTCAGCTTGGAAAAGAAGAGACTAAGGAGGGATATGATAGAGGTATATAAAATCATGAGTGTTGTGGAGAACGTTAATAAGGAAAAGTTATTTACTTGTTCCCATAATATAAAAACTAGGGGCCACCAAATGAAAATAATGGTCAGCCTGTTTAAAACAAATAAAAGGAAGTTCTTCTTCACACAGCGCACATTCAACCTGTGGAACTCCTTGCCTGAGGAGGCTGTGAAGGCTAGGACTATAACAGGGTTTAAAAGAGAACTAGATAAATTCATGGAGGTTAAGTCCATTAATGGCTATTAGCCGGGATGGGTAAGGAATGGTGTCCCTAGCCTCTGTTTGTCAGAGGGTGGAGATGGACGGCAGGAGAGAGATCACTTCATCATTGCCTGTTAGGTTCATTTCCTCTGGGGCACCTGCCATTGGGCACTGTTGGCAGACAGGACACTGGGCTGGATGGACCTTTGGTCTAACTCAGTCTGGCCATTCTTATGTTCTTGCCCTGACGCTGAAAACACTTCAAGGATACGCATGTACTGTTACCTGTAGTCATGAGTCCTGGTGGCCAGAGGACCTCTCCCACCAATTAACAAATACACAGAATTAAGTTTCAACCAATTATTTATTACTGGAATTTTTCCTACTGGGGGCCAGGGTAGTGCCGTAGGGATGTGGTACTGGAAGAAATGGGGGGTGGGTGGGGTATTCTGGGCACAGAGCGCATCCGCCTTGGAGCAGCAGTGACACCCAGTGGCCAGTCAGGGTAAGGTACAGAGCGCATCTGCCCTGGAGCAGCAGTGACACCCGGTGGCCAGTCGGGGTAAGGCACAGAGTGCATCCGCCCTGGAGCAGCAGTGACTCCCTGTGGCCAGTCAGGGTAAGGCACAGAGCGCATCTGCCCTGGAGCAGCAGTGACACCTGGTGGCCAGTCGGGGTAAGGCACAGAGCGCATCCGCCCTGGAGCAGCAGTGACACCGTGTGACCAGTCGGAGTAAGGCACAGAGCGCATCTGCCCTGGAGCAGCAGTGACACCTGGTGGCCAGTCGGGGTAAGGCACAGAGCGCATCCGCCCTGGAGCAGCAGTGACACCTGGTGGCCAGTCGGGGTAAGGCACAGAGCGCATCCGCCCTGGAGCAGCAGTGACACCCTATGGCCAGTTGGGGTAAGGCACAGAGTGCATCCGCCCTGAAGCAGCAGTGACACCCTGTGGCCAATCGGGGTAATACACAAAAAGTGTTTCCCAGAGAGAAGTGACAAGCTGTGGCCCGCAGGGACAGCACCAGCCTCTTCCCAGTGGGAGGGTGGGGGGCTGAGGTGGAGTAGACAAGATTGTGGCAGCTGCGCCCCCCTGTCGCCATGAGTCCCTGCCACTCTCTGTGGCCCCACCCCCTGCAGCTCCTCAGTGAAGTGTCAGCCTCGCCTCCTCCCCTCAGAGGCCCCGCCCCCTTCCCAGGCTAGAGACAGTGCTTCTATATCCTGGGAAATTTCCCAAAATCTGGGAATTTTTGAGTAAAATATTTCAACTTGGGAAATTGGGAATTTTCATTCAAAACCTAAATAATCCTGAGAAAATTTCATAAAAAGTAAAAGACTTTCCAAATCTCAAAAATCCTGGGAAGTTTTCATAAAAAGTAAAATATTTGCGCTTCTTTTAAATTTCCCTCAAAATGCGTTCTTCGATTGGTGAATATTTGTCACGTGATTTTCATAATCAGGCTGTGCTGCTCTCCTATTGGTGGTGCTTCAATGTACTATATCATGGCGGCACACGTGAAGTGACAAGTGCACACATGCACTCACAACAAACCAACCTCAGCAACAGCTGGCTGGCGGGTAATGAGGAGATGGTTATCAAATTTATCTTCTAGGTAAGGTTCCTTCCAATAATTAAATATATTGCAATACTTACTGATTATGATTAGTTTCTTTATCTGTCATTAAATCTCTAAAATTTTGTATTTCGTGCTTGCAGTTGCACAGAGAATGTGGACCAGAGCGTTCGGCTGTTCATAAATTTGTAACAGCACCTTCCTCCAGGCAAATATTAAATATCTTCGCCTACTGTGTTAGGTAATAATATATAATATGTTCCCTTCTTTGATTTAAATATAAATTGAAATATACATTATACTAATTATCGCATTCCATTATTTCAGAGATCTCTTTCCATTTTTTATCTAACGTAAAAAATGAATAAAGAGACCGGTAAGGCTGGTGAGAAGAGGAAGAGGACTGCAGGAGTAGGCAAAGATCCGTCCACGTCGAAACGAAAACAACGGGATAGCACCCCCGACAGAGTATTGAAGACTTGGGGTGAACTTCCACCAAAAGAGAAGCCATCTACTTTCAAAAAAGCCTTTCAAGACTCGTGGCTTCAAGAAGGTAAATAAAAAGACTGGTTGCAGAAAGTAGAAAACAATCATTTTTTAGCTTATTGCAAATGTTGTGATGTAAAAATCCAGGCAGGTACTAGTGAGTTACCTAGTTACCATAAGCACGCTAATGGTAAAAAACATAAACAAAGGGTTGAGACAGTATCTAATACAAAGAAAATTGATGATATGTTTAATAAACAAGATTGTGAAATTAAAAAAGCACAAAAATGTGAAGAGCAAGTTAAAAATGCAGAGATTAGAATGGCCTGTTACTTTGCTGAACACAATGTCAGTATTCAATCTGTAGAACACTTGACTGAAGTAGTTAAAAAATGTTTCCCTGATTCCAAAATTGCTGAGGCTGTAACATTAAAGAAAGATAAATGTACTGCTAGAATCAGCAATGTTTTGGCGCAAACTGAGACTGAGGAACTTGTAGAAAATTTGAAAGTTAATGAATTTAGATTATTCAGGTCAATTCATGTTTGCAAATATATCTGAACTGGCTAAAAAGGTTTTCACATTACAGCATTCAAATGCAGCATGTGAAAGATTTTTTTCCATAGTAACTGACATAAAAACCAAAAAAAGAAACGGTATGACAACGAAAACACTCCATTCTAGTGTAGTTATAAGGTCAGCTTTGAAAGCAAAGCACGAGAAATGTTCTCATTTTGTAATTACTATTAAGCACTTGTATTTACATTGTAAAATATGTACAGTAAAAATGACAGTGATAAAACTAGTAAAAATATTAATGATGGTAATGATGTTCCTAGTGACGACTCAGACCATGAGTCAGAAAATGGATAAAACTCAGAGATTATAATAATAAGAAAATTATATAAAAGCGTGTTATTTGTTCTTTGTTTGCTTTTTTATCTTATTTTATAATCATATGTTTACTTTTTATTTTGTCAAAGTAACTTTGATGTACAGTACACTGCAGGGCACATGCTGTACTTATTAATACTTTTGTTTTTAAAATAGTGAAATTTGTGTAAAATACATTTTCTATCATTTCAATCCTATTCCTCATGTGTGAAATATTTTATTGACTGTATAAGTAACATAAGTTTAAAATTGAAAACATGTCTATACGTATACAAATTATAATAAATGTGAAATATCTCGAACGAATAAGAATAATTTGGATATAATATATATGCTATAGTTATTAAAAACACACATATTATGTTCCTTTGAGATTTTGAAATAAAAAACTTTATCTGGGAATTTTTCACCAGATTTGGGAAATTTTTAGCGCTAGGTTGGGAAAAGTTGGCATCACGATATAGAAGCACTGGTATAAGCGTTCCAGGGCTGGGGCACTGGGGAGGCAAGAGGCGGTTCCAGGGGGCGGGGCATGTGGGAGCGGGGGGGCGGGGCAGAGCAAAGGGATCGGGGCGGGTTTGAAGCCAGAGCCCCGGGGGAGCCGGGAGCCTGGATCGGGGTGCGCGGGGCGGGGCGGGGCCAGGAGGGGGAAGCCTGGGAGTCACGTGGCAACCTGGCACGAGGCGGGTGGGCTACAGCCCGTGGGTCCCGAACTGGTCCCGCCCCCCCCCGGGAGCCGCTGTTGGGGCCGGTGCAGGGTATTAAACTGCTCCGCGTAGGGATGTGCTACTGGCAGCAGTTACCGACACGCAATGGAGTGTAAGAAACTGCTACTGTAGTAACCTGCTCCCCGGTGTAGCCAATGCCGACAGGGAGCAGCTTCTTGCCTATAGTGTGTGTGAAATCGCTCCGTGTAGAAATGTCTCTCTGGAGCCGTTATTGATACGTAGAGATTGTAAGAAACAGCGTTTGTAAAAAGATGCTACTTCCCTCACAGGTCATGTTTTCTAGACCTTACTTTTTTTTTCTCTTCTCTGGACTCTCTCCAATTTGTCCACCTTTCCTGAAATGCGGTGCCCAGAACTGGACACAATACTCCAGTTGAGGCCTAATCAGCGCAGAGTAGAGCGGATATCCCAGAGTGACGTTCTGGTTTTTTGCATAGATCCCTTTCCAGAGTACTCGAATTCAGCTTGTGGTCCAGATGTCTTTCCACAGTACTCCTTCCTAGGCAGTCATTTCCCATTTTGTGTGCGTGCAGCTTATCATTCACAGACTTGATCATTGTACTCTGTATGCCATTATCTCCATCATTGATTAAGATTTGGAATAGAAACTTATCCAGAACTGATCCCTGGAGAACCCCACTCGTTCTGCCCTTTCAGCCTGTGAAGCACTGATAACTACTGTCGGAACTGTTTTCCAACTAGTTTTGCACCCATCTTATTTTAGCTCCATCTAGGTTGCATTTCCATAGTTTGTTTATGAGAAGGTCATGGGAGACAGTATCAAAAGCCTTACTAAAAGCAAGATAGAGCGGTCCTACAGATAGCATTTTCACACACACATATGTGTAAGAAATTCCAAACTGTAGGGATGTGCTACCTGTAACACTGCAATCGGATGAAGCTAATTCCTACAGATAGCAGTTTCTCACACCGTAGGTATGTGAGATTGCTCTCTGCTTGAATTAGCTACATCAGATGGCCTTTTTTAGCAAAGTAGGACCTGTCGCTGCTGCAGTGCCGGGTGCCAGGCGCTGGGGGCTGAGCTGTGGCTCTAAGCGGGGGGGGGGGGGTCTGTGGGTCGGGGGCGTTCAAGCTCCTCTGAGAAGCAGGTTTGGATTTTCATCAGTGAATGTCCGATTACACCATCCCCGTGTGAACTGGGGACAAAATATTTCCAATTCCATTGATAACAATCAACGTTTACAGAGGGGCCAAGTGAGGAAAACGCTGCTTGAGAACTTGCTGCTGGAGTCCCACTGTACAGTGTATAAAACACAGCACGGGTGTTAGCGGCGCTAGCGCAAGGGGGCGTTTGTTTCCATCGCTTTAACTCGGAATCAGCATCTGCTGTCATGACATGATTCTTGTCGGGCCCCCTCCCCTCAATTTCACACACCTGTGAGCATCTCCATGGATACAAATCTAAAAAAACTGCTTAAAAATACCCCACTATGACTCGTCCAAATTATAAAAACTGAATCCTGCCAAGCCTAGTGAAAAGTAAAAGACAAGCAAGCCTCTGTGTGTGTGTGTGTGTGTGTGTGTGTGTGTGTGTGTGTGTGTGTGTGTGTGTGTGTGTGTGTGTGTGTGTGTGTGATGCTACATCCACATTGGGGTGCGTTTCCCTAGACAAACAATTTCTTTTTATCGTAGCATCTTCCTCTTCTATTCCCCATCAGAACATGCTCCTGGCTGCAGCCAGGTCCCCTCTAGCCAGGAAATGTCACGTCCCTCATTGAATGAATGAACCAGTGATAAACCTCTTACCCTCTGTCACACAGCTCACCCCCACATGGCCAACCATGACACAACAGGCGAGTCCTGCCTCAGTTTCCCCTGCTGTTCCCAGGGCTGACTGAGTTGCCCACCCTCTCTGCAGTGGGTCAGACCGATCGTCCACTCTGCCCAGAAGAGGAGTGTTGTCTCATTCAATTCAAGCCTCTTCTGGGCATAATTTACTAATACAATTCCAGGCTTTGGTTGATTCCTTGAAATAAGGCAATTCACAAGCCCCAAAGTAAGACAGATGAAAAGGCAGCAGTTCTCCATGGCATCCCCGCTCCAGGGACTGTCACCCAGGCATTCTACAAGGGTCTTCCCGCAGCATTGCCCTCCCCAGGCACCTGTGAGCCCTACCCCTGCGGAGTGTGGTGGATTGAAAACTGTGTTAAAACTGGGAGCTATCACTTTAAATTCGAGGGGTGTTCCTGGCCCTGCCGGCAGGCTGGGGGCTCTGTTGGGAAGGGTCTGATCAGAGTCTGCAGAGAGCCAGCCTAGAACAAGGTGGGTGAGTTGAGCCCCTGGGCTGTGGGGTGCAGCCTGTTTTGTCTGTAGAGAAACAGTCACATGAAGAAGAGTCCCATTCAATTCCATCATGTCATGGCAGACAGCTAAAAAGGGACAATGTTTAAGTGCTTATACACAAATCCTAGAAGTCTAAATAATAAGCCGGGGGAATTTGAGTGTCTTGTATTAAATGAGGATATTGATGTAATAGGCACCACAGAAACTTGGTGGAATGAGGATAATCAATGGGACAGTAATACCAGGGTCCAAGATATATTGGAAGGACAGAAGAGATGGTGCTGGTGGGGGAGTGGCACTAGATGGGAAAGAAAGCGTAGAGTGAAAGAAAGTAAAAATCTTAAATGAACCAAACTGCACCATAGAATCTCTATGGCTAGAAACGCCATGTCTGAATGATAATATATAGCAGTAGGGATATACTACTGACCACCTGACCAGGATGGAGACAGTGACTTTCGAGGAGCGGAAAGACCCTATTTGGACACAGACTGGCTAACCTAGTGAGGAGGGCTTTAAACTAGGTTCGACGGGGACAGGTGAGCAAAGCCCGCAGGTAAGTGGGGAACATGGAGACCTGGGAGACGGGTCGGAAACGAGAGGGAGTGTGGGCTATATTGGCAGAGAGAAAGGAGGGTCAGGACAAAACTGGGAGGAAAGATCAAACCAGTATCTTAGATGCCTATATACAAATGCGAGAAGTATGGGTAATAAGCAGGAAGAACTGGAAGTGCTAATAAATAAATACAACTATGACATTGTTGGCATCACTGAAACTTGGTGGGATAATACACATGATTGGAATGTTGGTGTGGATGGGTACAGCTTGCTCAGGAAGGATAGACAGGGGGAAAAGGGAGGAGGTGTTGCCTTATATATTAAAAATGTACACACTTGGACTGAGGTAGAGATGGACATAGGAGATGGAAGTGTTGAGAGTCTCTGGGTTAGGCTAAAAGGGGTAAAAAACAAGGGTGATGTCATGCTAGGAGTCTACTACAGGCCACCTAACCAGGTGGAAGAGGTGGATGAGGCTTTTTTTAAACAACTAACAAAATCATCCAAAGCCCAAGATTTGGTGGTGATGGGGGACTTCAACTATCCGGATATATGTTGGGAAAACAACACAGCGGGGCACAGACTATCCAACAAATTCTTGGACTGCATTGCAGACAACTTTTTATTTCAGATGGTTGAAAAGGCTACTAGGGGGGAAGCTGTTCTAGACTTGATTTTAACAAATAGGGAGGAACTCATTGAGAATTTGAAAGTAGAAGGCAGCTTGAGTGAAAGTGATCATGAAATCATAGAGTTTGCAATTCTAAGGAAGGGTAGAAGGGAGAACAGCAAAATAGAGACAATGGATTTCAGGAAGGCGGATTTTGGTAAGCTCAGAGAGCTGATAGGTAAGGTCCCATGGGAATCAAGACTGAGGGGAAAAACAACTGAGGAGAGTTGGCAGTTTTTCAAAGGGACACTATTAAGGGCCCAAAAGCAAGCTATTCCGCTGGTTAGGAAAGATAGAAAATGTGGCAAAAGACCACCTTGGCTTAACCACGAGATCTTGCATGATCTAAAAAATAAAAAGGAGTCATATAAAAAATGGAAACTGGGACAGATTACAAAGGATGAATATAGGCAAACAACACAGGAATGCAGGGGCAAGATTAGAAAGGCAAAGGCACAAAATGAGCTCAAACTAGCTACCGGAATAAAGGGGAACAAGAAGACTTTTTATCAATACATTAGAAGCAAGAGGAAGACCAAAGACAGGGTAGGCCCACTGCTTAGTGAAGAGGGAGAAACAGTAACAGGAAACTTGGAAATGGCAGAGATGCTTAATGACTTCTTTGTTTCGGTCTTCACCGAGAAGTCTGAAGGAATGCCTAACATAGTGAATGCTAATGGGAAGGGGGTAGGTTTAGCAGATAAAATAAAAAAAGAACAAGTTAAAAATCACTTAGAAAAGTTAGATGCCTGCAAGTCACCAGGGCCTGATGAAATGCATCCTAGAATACTCAAGGAGCTAATAGAGGAGGTATCTGAGCCTCTAGCTATTATCTTTGGAAAATCATGGGAGACGGGAGAGATTCCAGAAGACTGGAAAAGGGCAAATATAGTGCCCATCTATAAAAAGGGAAATAAAAACAACCCAGGAAACTACAGACCAGTTAGTTTAACTTTTGTGCCAGGGAAGATAATGGAGCAAGTCATTAAGGAAATCATCTGCAAACACTTGGAAGGTGGTAAGGTGATAGGGAACAGCCAGCATGGATTTGTAAAGAACAAATCATGTCAAACCAATCTGATAGCTTTCTTCGATAGGATAACGAGTCTTGTGGATAAGGGAGAAGCTGTGGATGTGGTATACCTAGACTTTAGTAAGGCATTTGATACGGTCTCGCATGATATTCTTATCGACAAACTAGGCAAATACAATTTAGATGGGGCTACTATAAGGTGGGTGCATAACTGGCTGGATAACCGTACTCAGAGAGTTGTTATTAATGGTTCCCAATCCTGCTGGAAAGGCATAACGAGTGGGGTTCCGCAGGGGTCTGTTTTGGGACCGGCTCTGTTCAATATCTTCATTAACGACTTAGATATTGGCATAGAAAGTACGCTTATTAAGTTTGCGGATGATACCAAACTGGGAGGGATTGCAACTGCTTTGGAGGACAGGGTCATAATTCAAAATGATCTGGACAAATTGGAGAAATGGTCTGAGGTAAACAGGATGAAGTTTAACAAAGACAAATGCAAAGTGCTCCACTTAGGAAGGAAAAATCAGTTTCACACATACAGAATGGGAAGAGACTGTCTAGGAAGGAGTACGGCAGAAAGGGATCTAGGGGTTATAGTGGACCACAAGCTAAATATGAGTCAACAGTGTGATGCTGTTGCAAAAAAAGCAAACATGATTCTGGGATGTATTAACAGGTGTGTTGTGAGCAAGACACGAGAAGTCATTCTTCCGCTCTACTCTGCTCTGGTTAGGCCTCAGCTGGAGTATTGTGTCCAGTTCTGGGCACCGCATTTCAAGAAAGATGTGGAGAAATTGGAAAGGGTCCAGAGACGAGCAACAAGAATGATTAAAGGTCTTGAGAACATGACCTATGAAGGAAGGCTGAAAGAATTGGGTTTGTTTAGTTTGGAAAAGAGAAGACTGAGAGGGGACATGATAGCAGTTTTCAGGTATCTAAAAGGGTGTCATAAGGAGGAGGGAGAAAACTTGTTCACCTTAGCCTCTGAGGATAGAACAAGAAGCAATGGGCTTAAACTGCAGCAAGGGAGGTTTAGGTTGGACACTAGGAAAAAGTTCCTAACTGTCAGGGTGGTTAAACACTGGAATAAATTGCCTAGGGAGGTTGTGGAATCTCCATCTCTGGAGATATTTAAGAGTAGGTTAGATAAATGTCTATCAGGGATGGTCTAGACAGTATTTGGTCCTGCCATGTGGGCAGGGGACTGGACTCGATGACCTCTCAAGGTCCCTTCCAGTCCTAGAATCTATGAATCTATGAATCTATGAATCTATGAAATGCTCAGGGAGATTAGAGAGGCTATAAAAATTAAAAAATCAGTTATAATGGGGGATTTCAACTATCCCCATAGTGACTGGGTACATGTCACCTCAGATGGGGTGAAGAGATGACGTTTCTTGACACTTTAAATGAAGCTTCTTGTTCTGGATCCCACAAGGGTGGAGGCAATTCTTGATTTAGTCCTAGGTGGAGCACAGGATCTGCTCCAAGAGGTGAATAGAGCTGAACTCCTTGGTAATAACGACAATAACATCATCAAATGGAACATTCGGGTGGGTGGGAGGGGAGGACACAAACCACAGCAGCCCACCGTGGTAGCATTTCATTTCACAAAGTGGAACTCCACAGAAATGAGGAAGTTAGTTAGAAAGTAAAAAGCAAACTGCAAATAAACTTTTGAAAGACATCAGAATAGTGGCTCAATTTAAATGTGTACCCCAAATAAAAAACATAAGAAGGGGACCAAACAAATGCCACCGTGGCTAACAACAAAGTAAAAGAGGGAGTTAGAGGCAAAAAGGCATCCTTTAAAAGGTGGAAGTTAAATCCTATTGAGGAAAATAGAAAGGACCATAAACTCTGGCAAGTGAAGTGTGTGATAGTCCCACCTTGGTGCAGACCCTGCCCCCCCCCCCCCCATCGCTCCACCTCCTCCTCTTCCTGTAGAGCCTTCCTCAAACCCCCTCCCCCCCCTTTGCCCTGATCCCTGCAAAAACCCCTGACTGCGGCTGGGCTGCCGGTGTGCTGAGCCGCTGCCTGATAGTGGCTTGTCGGCTTGTCCTGCCCCGTGTGCCTGTCTGGGGCCAGCTGCTGGCTCTTGTCTGAGATGTAGGTTGTCAGCTCTTCAGAGTCAGGACAGTCGTTCTGTACAGTGCGGGCCTGGTCCATGACTGGGGCTCCTGAGCACTACCGTAATACACCTAATATATAATGTACAGCGCCTAGCACAGTGCGGGCCTGGTCCACGACTGGGGCTCCTGAGCACTACCGTAATACACCTAATAGATAATGTACAGCGCCTAGCACAGTGAGGTCCTGGTCCCTGACTGGGGCGCCTGAGCACTACCGTAATACACCTAATAGATAATGTACAGCACCTAGCACAGTGCAGCCCTGGTCCCTGACTGGGGCGCCTGAGCACTACCGTAATACACCTAATAGATAATGTACAGCGCCTAGCACAGTGCGGCCCTGGTCCCTGACTGGGGCTCCTGAGCACTACCGTAATACACCTAATACATAATAATAATGATAATGAACATTTAATATACACCCTGCTCTCATGGACAAATCGCTGCTGCTCCACCTCAGACAATGAGCCCCAGCAGCCTGAATTGTATCTCTGCAAACGCAAATTTGTGGCAAAACTTCGGTGCTCTGGTCAGATCCCAGCTGGGGTCAATCAGCCGTAGCCCCACTGGAGTCAATGGGGCCAGATAAGAGGCACCAATTCCGTGGGCTCCAGGGCTCAAGCACCCACGGAAAAAAAATAGGGGGTGCTCATGAGGTCTGGCCCCCGATCAGCTGTTTGGTGGCTGGTGGGAGGTGCTGAGTGGGACGGAGAGGAGCCAGCAGTGGGGGAGGGACTTGGGGGAGGGGCCTGAGAGAAGCGAATGAAGGGCGGCCGAGGGGCCTGGGGTGATGTGGGGTCAGGAAGAGGTGGAGTGAGGGCAGGGCCTTAGAGGAAGGAGCAGAGTAGGGGGCAGGGCCTCAGGGTGGAACCGGGGCGGAACACCCACCGGGAAAAATAAAAGTCAGCGCCTATGGGCCAGATCCGAGCTGGGGGAATTCCAGCTGAAAAGCAGGTCACTGGTTGTCAGCACTGGGCTGGCGTTAATTGGCACGAATACTTTGGAGGCACACAGGTGAACACACCTGGTGCAATACTGCATACAATGCAGTAGGGGGCAGTAGTGTCTGGGTGTCTCTCAATCACACTCACTCGCACACACAGTGCAAGCTAGAGGTTTGATTTCCATCTCGAGGTGACAAACCCAGGCTGGCTCGGATGGTGCTGATGCTAGTAGCGTGTCATTGCCGTGGGGCGAGCAGTGGGCAGGGCCGCCCTGAGCACGTACCTAGGGGCTGGGATGTCTCCTCACGCTGGGACTCACCCCTCCAGCTCCGAGGGGAGACACCGCACAGGGCAGGTCTGATCATTCTCTCCAGCAGGAGGCAGCGCTAACGTTCACTATCTGTCTCTCTCCTGCCCACGTTCCACTTGCCCGGCAGCCTGGAAAATGCACCCACCCCCGGTGCCTTTTCCCACAGCTCCTGGGATGTTAGATGTTGTGTGGGTGCGTTGGAGGCCGACGTGCTGTGAGGGGGCTGCTTAGAGCGACTTTCTCCAATGACCCCCCGCCCCTCCCACTCAAAACCTGTGTGTGCAGCTGTGTATGGTCCCCCATGCACGTCTCTCTGCCGCTAACCAACGGGGCACATGAATATTTTCTAGCAGGTGGGCAGCTCGCAGTGACATTGGAGCCAGGGCCATGATTTCCTTCCTCAGCTGCTGCTTCTGGCTCCCAATGCTGGACACGAAAACAGGTAACGGAAATTTCCTTGTAATATTTTCCTTACAGAAACCCCACAGCCAGTGCCCGCGACGCACTCCCCACAGCGCCCCCTGCTGGAGTTGGAATGGCTGGGAGCTCCCTCCACAGCCAGTGCTCCCCCCCACTCCCACAGTGCCCCCTGCTGGGCCAGGCCAGCACTGGAATAGCTGGGACACCCCCCCCACACACACACACAGCCAGACTGGGTCAGACCAAAGGTCCATCTAGCCCAGTATCCTGTCTTCCAATAGTGGCCAATGCCAGGTGTCCCAGAGGCTCCCCACAGCCAGAGTCCTGCCATGCTCCCCACATCGCCCCCTGCTGGGTGAGGCTGGTATTTCACACACACACACACACACACTCCAGAGCTCACTAGCCCCTGTGCTTTCTGATCCTTGCAGTACAGTCAGGGCTGCCCGGGGGGGGGGGGCAAGTGGGGCAATTTGCCCCAGGCCCCGCAGGGGCCCCCACGAGAATATAGTATTCTATAGTATTGCAACTTTTTTTTTGGCACCAGACGTTGTAGCTCGGTTTGGGGGGATGTGACCCTGAGCTGCTTCTTCCCGTCCCAGCCTGGGATGAACCTGCAGGACGTGACTCTCCCCTGGCAGAAGGAACCGGCGGGGACAGAGGCCCTGGTGGTTCATAGTCACTATTATGGGAGGGAGCAGCCGGCGAGACAGGACGAGGTTTATAGGAACCGGACCTGGCTGGATCCAGAGGGGCTGGCCCGGGGGAATGCGTCCCTGACGCTGAGGGGTGTCCGCACCCCGGATGAGGGCGTCTATCTCTGCCACGTCACCTCGGAGCTGGGCTGGACGTCTGAACTCAGGGAGCTGAGAGTGGGAGGTGGGTGCTGGGGCTGCTGCATCCTGGGATGGGCCTGGCTAACGCAGTGTGGCTCTGTGTCCCCCTCTAGTGGCTGCAGCCTGCTTGGCACTTTATTAGTCTCCTCACTGTCGGAATTCCCTCCACGACCTCTTTCCACCCGGCTTCCCGAGAACTCAGTTCCACGCCACACTTCGTCCCTCAGGTGTTTTTATCTGGCTCACAGCAACGCTACGCTGAGCTGATCTGCTTCAAACGCAGGGGGGTCGACATGGGTCCATCACAGCTCCAGAGACCCACAGAAACTCATTCTCCTTATGTACATTTACAGATCACATCACATTTACTCTACACTGCATCTGACATTTTACGATTGGCTGGTTACTTAGCAGGAACCAGACCCTGAGCCGCCCACTCTGTCCACGTTTCGACTTCCTCTTTACCTCATCTCTCCAATTCCTAACGTATCCTGTCCCTTGTTAGCTGGTTCACAGTAAATAGGTCCCTGGGTGTTCTCCCTCTTATCTTATCTTATTCTGTCTTTTTAGCCTACTGACCTCTTGACTTATCTTATTTAGCACAAATGTCCTGTTTCCAGCCTCATGAGTCATTTGCTGCTCTAATCCTGTCTTCCAAAGAATGAGGCCTCACGTTGGGCCAGGTCTCAGCGATAGTGGCACTGGTGGGTTACTGCAGTTCTTCCTTTAGCTCAGCCAGTTGCAGTTCAGAGGGTTAGGCCCACAGGCCATGGGTTCAAGCCCCAGAGAGAACCTGACATGGTTGTTAAAATGCCTTCCCCGCTGGCGAACGAGGGCTCGTTGCTAACCTGGTATCTCCTGCAGCTGGCTCTATCGTGTTAATCCCATGTGCTGGGAGAGTGAATCCTGGAGCTGGAGCCCTCAGAGCCTGGCTGGAATCTCTCTGCACTGAGGCTGCCCTGTATGTCCCAGCTGCTAATTGCGGAGGGCTCCTTCAGTGACCCCAGTGTGAGCCCTGCTCCAGAGTGGACTCAATCAGCTTGGAAAGAGACGACTAAGGGGGGATATGATAGAGGTGTATAAGATCATGACTGGTGTGGAGAAAGTGAATAAGGAAGTGTTATTTACTCCTTCTCATAACACAAGAACTAGGGGTCACCCAATGAAATTAATAAGCAGCAGATTTAAAACAAACAAAAGGAAGTATTTCCTCACACAACACACAGTTAACCTCTGGAACCCGTTGCCAGGGGATATGGTGAAGCCAAGACTGTAACAGGGTTCAAAAAAGAACGAGATAAGTTCCTGGAGGATAGGTCCATCAATGGCTATTAGCCAGGGTGGGCAGGGATGGTGTCCCTAGCCTCTGTTTGCCAGAAGCTGGGAATGGGCAACAGGATGGATCACTTGATGATTCCCTGTTCTGTTCATTCCCTCTGGGGCACCTGGCGTTGGCCACTGTCAGCAGACAGGACACTGGGCTAGATGGACCTTTGGTCTGACCCAGTCTGGATGTTCTTAAATATCAGTGGGAGGAAAATGAAGCTAATGTTGGAAACATGACTGAAAACCCCAGGACAAGATTCTCAGCTGAGTTACCCAGCATAGCCCCATTGATTCCAATGGCACCATGGCCGATTGACACCAGCTGGGATCTGGCCCCAAAACCTCTTCTGCAGAAGGAAACCAGTATCCCTGTAAATGGTAACTGGCTCTGGCTGGTAAGACCAAGGTGGGGAGAGTTTTCTTGTGTGGGGTGGACACTGTGGCTATCCCAAGTGGATCTGATCTCAGACAAATGGTAGGCGATGTCCCTCCTCAAAGCTGGCTCAAACCCCAAACTTCATGGCTTAACCTCAAACTGCACAGTTTAACCTCTTGTGCTGTGTTGCTGGACAGCTGTTACCTGGCTGTTCCACCCCAGAGGTGGCTGCATTGCTGCACTGGAAGAGCAATTCCTGTGTTTGGAGCCTGTCAAGCAATTGAAGGTGAAAAACTCCAGAGACATGGGAAGTGTTTTTCCTTTCAGCATCCTACAGTGAGCCTCATCTGACCCTTGACCCCACGTTTTGGCTGGGCCTCACCCTCTTGACCTGCAGCTCAGGGGACGGGTACCCCCGGGCAAGCATGGCGTGGAGGGATGGGAAGGGAACCAACCTGACAGAGCTCAGTGGTACCACAGAGTCCGTGGACACCCGGAGACTTTACACCCAGCGCAGCGAGCTGGCCGTGCCCCTGGGGCAGAGCACCAACCTCACCGTGCTCCTGGTGACAGCGCCCGGGTGGGAGACCCCCGGGCAGCACACCACAGTGGCAGCAGGACCCAGTGAGTGGGGGAAGGAGAATGGGAATTGTCCAGCTGGCGCAGGGCTCTGCCCCACAGCAGGACGTGGGCAGGGGATTAGTGGCTGAGCACAGTTATTTAACCCATTGTCACCCCCCAGTGGCAGAGTGGGGTATTGCTGCTCGGCGGCCCCGAGTTTGGGCTTCTCCACAATGACTCAGGCGGGAGGGTGACACGCTGAGGCTGGGGAGCTCGCACCAGCTCTCAGGCCCTGTTCACAGGAAGCTCTGGGCTCTCTCTTGCAGGGCAGAGACGCAGCCACATCTGGCTGCTGGTGGCCTGTCTGGGCGCCGTGATCCTGTCTGTGATAATGGCTGCGAGGATCCTTCACCCTCCTGGCTGTGGGACTTGCGGACGCTGCTCAGAGAGTCGCTTCGCTGGGGCAATGGATGTGGAGGATCCTTCACCCCAGAGCCAGCCGGGTCCTGGCACCTGCCCAGCCCTGGGTACACCCACCACCGGCCTCGGGGCTGATCTCACGGCGGCTCCCTCGCTTTCACGCCAAGGCTCTGTAGCCGGGAGCCAGGGGTCTCTAGAATCGATGGCTGCACTTTATAGCAAGGACAGCGCAGTTCTATGGGCCACTGCACCAGGACTTGCTTTTGTCCCTGACCCCGTGACGGGAGAGCTCCCTGCAAGATGGGGACTGACCCATGTCAATACAACGGGGCTCATACACTACGGCCCCCATGGGGGGAACCTGACCCCGCTCACGCAGGTCAGCTCTTTGTCCCCCTTTAATCTCTGCCCCGCATCAGAATATTTAGTGAGACCCCTGTGGGGCTAGGGCCAGAGCCTCACAGGTATTTATAGAACCCCCGAGACGCGGGGCTGGGAGGGACCCCAGAGAGCAGCCAGTCCAGCCCCCCGCACTGAGGTGGGGCCAAGTAACCGTAGAGCAGCACTGACAGGGGTTTGTCCAGTCTGGGCTTAGAAACCTCCAGTGGCCGGGATCCCACGACCTCCCTTGGACACCGAGTCCAGACTGAACTCCCCTGGGAGCTAGCAAGTGGGTCCTGAGCTCTCCCCTCACTCTCCCTGGCTGCAGGTTAAGTCCATTGCTGCTTCTCCTGCCTCCTGCAGAGATGGGAAACAATTTGTCACCGGGGACAGGAAGGATACCAAGGGGGTGCAGGGGATTGTGTGTGTGGGGGGGTGGGAAATGGACTGGGGAGTATAAAATACTAAGGGCGGGATGGAGAGCAATAGGATGGCAGCTCCCCCACCCCAGGCTTAACAGAAGGACATGACTCCCCCACCACCCCCGAGCTGTCCCCACTCACTCTGGTATTACTGTGTCCTATTGATTCTCATCATTCCACCAAGTTTCTGTGATGTCTGTTATATCAATATCGTCCTTTAATACCAGGACTCAAATTCACCCGGCTTAGTGTTTAGACGTTTAGCATTTGTATTTAAGCACTTATAAAATTTGTCCCTTATTAGCTGTCTGTTATTCCGTGATGTAATTGAATGAGACTCTTTTTCATTTCACTGTTTCTCATCAGATCCTACCTGTACATTATCATCTTCCATCCTCTCCTCCTTACTAGGACATAGAGAATCCCTGGTAATAGTTCCTCTCCTAACGGATGGCTCTGTCCGAACCCTGTGCTCCTCAGCACCTGTCGTCTTCCCCCCAGCTCTGAGGCTGTGTCTACACTGCGCACCTTCCCACGGCGCGGCTGTGCCACTCTAACCTGCTGTTGTAAGGTGTGCTGTGTGGCCGCTCTTTATCGCTGGGAGAGAGCTCCCCTGGCAACAAAACCAAACCACCTCCAACGAGGGGCAGTAGCTTCGTCACCGGGAGCGCGGCTCCAGCCAATGAAGCGCTGTCCACACCGGCGCTTTTCATGGCTCAAATTTTGGCATTCGGGGGTGTTTTTTCTCACCCCAAGTGACAACATTTTTAGCGACAAAAGTGCCAGTGTAGACAAAGCCTAAGTTTAAAAACTCTACAACCTATTTAATTTGACATGCCAGCAATCTGGTTCTGGTTTGGGTTGAGTGGAGTCCTTCCTTCCTGTATAGAACCCCAAACCAATCAAGATTCGCTCTTTTGCAAACAGATCTGCTCTGGGAAATAGTTTGGGGGCAGGTCTCTGGCCTGTGTGACGGGGAAGTCAGACTGGATGAGCCCAATGGTCCCTTCTGGCCTTGGAATCTATTATAACAACATCCGGAGCAGAGACACATTCACGTGTGAAATGCAGCACGGGGGGAGGGGGGCGGAAGCTGGGTCCTAGCAGATCTCGGTTTGGACAAAGCAGCTCCGCCCCCAGACCAGGCATCCTTTGTGACATCACACCCCGGCTCACTGTCTGGGGGAGAGCCTCTGGTGCAGGGAATCGCTCCAGGAGTAGGTACGAGAATTAACCCCTCGGCTAGTCGAGCTGGGACCTCCCCCTCCACTCCCCCAACCAAGCAGCTCTGAGGAGGGGTTGCAAAGTTTATTCCCCTTCCCTGAGACTGGGCGAGAAGGAAGGAAACAGGGAGATGGCAGAGGGGGGGGGAGGATATCAGGGCTGGGGGGCTCTGGAGCTGGAAAAGTCAAGGGGGAAAATTGGCACAGGAATGGGTAATAATGTAGCTCCCCCACCCCCCTTCCCCCGTGGCAGCTCCTTCCCTGCTATGCTCTGCCCTTTATCAGATGTCTGCTAATTCAAAACATCCTACCCCGATATTGATCTGCCAGAGGAAATGTTCCTGTTTCTCTCTGATGACTCCTCCAACTTTGCATTCACTGCCTGGATTTACTGGGCCAGATCCCAGCTGGTGTCAATGGGCTGACTAACTAGAGACATAAAGAGTAACAAAAAAACATTCTACAAATACCTTGGAAGCAAGAGGAAGACCAAGGACAGGGTAGGCGTGTTACTCAATCAGGGGAGTGGGGGGAGAAACAATAACAGAAAAGGTGCAAATGGCAGAGGTGCTTAATGACTTCTTTGTTTCGGTTTTCACCAAGAAGATTGGTGGTGATTGGATGTCTAACATAGTGAATGCCAGTGAAAATGAGGTAGGATCAGAGGCTAAAATAGGGAAAGAACAAGTTAAAAATGACTTAGACAAGTTAAATGTCTTCAAGTCACCAGGGCCTAATGAAATTTGTCCTAGAATACTCAAGGAGCGGACTGAGGAGATATCTGAGCCATTAGCAATTATCTCTGAAAAGTCATGGAAGACGGGAGACATTCCAGAAGACTGGAAAATGGCAAATATCATGCCAATCTATAAAAAGGGAAATAAGGACAACCCGGGGAATTACAGACCACTCAGCTTAACTTCTGTACCTGCAAAGATAATGGAGCATGGATTTGTCAAGAACAAATCATGTCAAACCAATCTGATAGCTTTCTTTGACAGGGTAACAAACCCTGTGGGTAGGGGGAAGCAGTAGACATGGTATATCTTGATTTTAGTAAAGCTTTTGATACTGTCTCACATGACTTTCTCATAAACAACCTGGGAAATGCAACCTAGATGGAGCTATTAGAAGATGGGTTCATAACTGGCTGGAAAACCGTTCCCAGAGAGCAGTTATCAGAGGTTCACAGTCATGCTGGAAGGGCATAACGAGTGGTGTCCCTCAAGGGATCAGTTCTGGGTCCAGTTCTGTTCAATATCTTCATCAATGATTTAGATAATGGTATAGAGAGTACACTTATAAACTTTGCAGATGATACCCAGCTGGGAGGGGTTGCAAGTGCTTTGGAGGATAGGATTAAAATTCAAAATGATCTGGACAAACTGGAGAAATGGTCTGAAGTAAATAGGATGAAATTCAATAAGGACACATGCAAAGTACTCTACTTAGGAAGGAACAATCAGTTGCACACATACAAAATGGGAAATGACTGCCTAGGAAGGAGTACTGCGGAAAGGGATCTGGGGGTCATAGTGGATCACAAGCTAAATATGAGTCAACAGTAGGGTGACCAGACATCTCAATAAAATCGGGACTGTCCCAATATTTAGTTGTTTGTCCCGTGTCCCGACCGATGTTTTGTCGGGACGCCATTTGTCCTGATATTTTGCACTCCGGGTTTTTGGTTTTTTTTGCTTTGCCGGCGGGGGCCCCCCCACCCCATGTGTCCCGATATTTAGTGCCTGTCATCTGGTCACCCTAAGTAGGGAGGAGAAGTAGTTTGGGAGCCAGGAGAGTAGAAATAAATAGTTAATGACAAATGCTGCGGGCTTTGTCTTGTGTGGTGAAGGGTTGAAAAGGGGTCTCTTTACTATCACACTAAACTTTACAATAGCTGTGTATGATGAAAGGGCAGGTCTATAAAGGTAAGAGGTCACTCTAGGGGCTTGAAGTCCCAGATTCCGGTGCTATTGCCTGCTTCTACCAGCTGATCTCAACCCAGCAAATCCCTCAGGTGGTAGCAGTAGTGAGCTCTTGTCCTCCTTTTCTGGACTAGCCACCAGAAAAAGGACACGATACATGTGGCCAAGGAAATAGAGAGGCAGTGTTGCCTATTAATATGGCTCTTGGGGGGGAGCTCGGCAGGTTACTCTGGACTAGGTAGGAGTCACATGTCTCCAAACCTGCCCATCCCGAGGTTCCAGAGACCTCTCTCCAGATCCCAGAGCTTCCTCAGAGTCCTAAAGAGCCAGATGGAATCTGGCCTCTCTCCCCCCACCTCAGCAGTCCAGAAAAAGTGATTTGTAGACATGTTCTGTGTCCTCTCCTGCCACACTCACCTGTTGGTGACTAATGCAGTCACAGAGTCCAGGCTCGGTGTCATGCATTCCTCTGGGCTGCGACAAGCAGGAGGACGTGAGCTTCAATGGATCCTCCTGTGCATGGGCTGAGTGGGCAACCTCTCTCCTGCCATCTCTGGTTTCCAGCCCACATGCACTAAGGAGGAGGTGATGGACTTACCCCAAAGGTGGGAGTGGGAAGAAGCAGAGTGAAGAGGCGATCAGAGCGCCATCCCATAGCATTCCTCCTAGAGTCTCTCCAACCACCACCTGGCTCCTTCCTGCCATAGGCCGCAGCCCCTAGGCTCCACAGGGAATTTCTGAATTAACCCTCTAGAAAGCTGCCTCTGGCTTCCTACAAGCTCTCACACGGCCCTGCCACGAGAGGTAAGGAATAAGGTCCTGCCTCCCCCAACTGCTCGGGGGAATCCTCTCCGAGAATCAGTGCAGGGCTTTATGCAGCTCAACAAACAGATCCCTTTGCATGGTGCTGTCAAGAAGCTGCACCCCCCTGGGCAGCTCTTTTTAGAGCAACATTAACTCCCACAGGGATTTCTGTTCTAAATGCTCCAGGCCTGAGGGAAGGATTCTGTGGAAAACAGGCCTTTCCCTTGCTCCAATCCAGGCTCGGCTGTTCTGATGCTGCAGAGGCTTGAGGGTTCCTGGGGAGCATGCTGCAACGCAAGCAATTCCATGCTGCCTCAGCCCTGGGCACATGTTCCCTTTCTCCCCCAGCACTGTGCAATGGAGGGAAGAAAGGGACACGTGAGATGGAGTCTCTCCCTGGCTCCCAGATAACCCATCCTGCAGTAACACCAGTGTGGCCTCAGGGGAATGCTGTGCTGCGGTGTATGTGCCCAGCAGGATATCACTCGTGAAGGGAAGCAACACTGCTCTTGGCAGCGGAATCTGCGCAATAGGAAAGAGGAGTTGGAAATTCTCCCTGGGGAGGGGAAATGGGGAAACCCGGTGGGACGATGCGTATGACTGGAATGTTAGTGTCACTGGTTACAACCCATTGAGGTAGGGGAGAGAGGGTAAAAAAAAGTGGTGGGCAGGTGGCACTTCACATTAGATCGGCGGTTCTCAAACTGTGGGTCAGGATCCCAAAGTGGGTTGCACCCCTATTTTCATGGGGTCACCAGGGCTGGCTTAGACATGCTGGGGCCTGGGGCCAAAGCTGAAGCCCGAGCCCCACTGCCTGAGGCCAAAGCCAAAGCCTGAGGGCCTCAGCCCTGGGCAGTCAGGCTCAGGTTGCAGGCCCCTTGTCTGGGGCTGAAGCCCTTGGGCTTTGATTTTGGCCTCCCTACGCAGGGTGATGGGGCTCGGGCTTTGGCTCCCCCCCGCACCCGGGGATTGAAAAGTGGGGCTCGGGAGGGTTCAGGCTTCGGTCCCCCCTCCTGGGGTCATGTAGTAATTTTTTTTGTCAGAAGGGGGTCGGAGTGCAGTGAAGTTTGAGAACCCCTGCATCAGACACATCGTTACCTGTTTTACGTTCTTGGTTATTGAGAACCCCAGGACCTCGAATGGATAGGGATCAATCTGCTAACTAACACAGCCAAGCAGATGAACTGATGGGGGGCTGGCACAGTTCACTGAATCCAAAGCAGAGAGCAGGAAACGTTTCTCCTTTTGCACCTATCTGTGACTTGTGGGAAGAAATTAGGTTAGCACAGGGGACTTCCTATTGGGAGACAGACGGGGGGAGGTCTCATGTAGCCAGAAATAAATCGTCCTTGGAGATTTTGAAAAATTATAGATACTTTTCTAATACAAAGTTTTGTACCCAACTGGGGTGACTCTATTGTGGGCCTCCTTGTGGTGGATAAAGATGAACTGATCACTGGACTGGATGTTTGTGATTGCTCTGGGGCCCGTGATCATGACTTGACTATTCAGTAAGGAGGTTTTGGAAGAAATTGATAAATTAAACAGGAATAAGTCACCAGAACCAGATGGTATCACCCAAGAGTTCTGAAGAAACTCAAATGTGAAATTGCAGAACTACTAACTAACTGTGGTATGTAACCTGTCCTTTAAATCAGCTTCCGTACCAGATGCCTGGAGGAGAGCTAATATGACACCAATGCATAAAAAAGGCTCCAGAGACGCTCCCAGCAATTACAGGCCACTAAGGCTAACTTCAGTGCCAGGCAAATTGGGTGAAATTATAGTAAAGAACACAATTATTAGACACATATATAAACATAATTTGTTGGGGAAGAGTGAACATGGTTTTTGTAAAGGGAAATCATGCCTCACGAATCTACTAGAATTCTTTGAGGAAGTCAACAAGTATGTGGATAAAGGTGATCCCGTGGATATAGTGTACTTAGATTTTCAGAAAACCTTTGACAAGGTCCCTCCCCAAAGGCTCTGAAGCAAAATGGGATAAGATGGAAGGTCCTCTCTGGGATAGGTAACTGGTTCAAAGGCAAGAAAGAAAGGGTCTGACTAAGTGGTCAGTTTTCAGAATGGAGAGAGATAAACAGTGGTGTCCCCCTGGGGTCTGTACTGGGACCAGTACTGTTCAACATACTCCTAAGTGATCTGGAAAAAGGGGTAAACAGTGAGGTGGCAACATTTGCAGCTGATACAAACCAACTCAAGTTAGTTAAGTCCAAAAGAGAGTGCAAAGTGTGACAAAGGGAATCTCATCAAACTGAGTGACTGGGCAACAAAAAGGCAGATGAAATTCAATGTTGATAAATGCAAAGTAATGCACATTGAAAAACATGATCCCAACTCTACATCTAAAATGATGGGGTCTAAATTAGCTCTTACAACTTAAGAAAGAGATCTTGGAGTCATTGTGGATAGTTCTCTGAAAACGTCCACTCAATGTGCATCGGCAGTCAAAAAAGCAAACAAAATGTTGGGAAGTCATTAGGAAAGGGATCGATAGCAAGACAGAAATGTAATATTGCCTCTCTATAAATCCATGGTACGCCCACATCTTGAATACTGGAGCTGGTCCCCCCATCTCAAAAGGATATATTGGAATTGGAAAAGGTACAGAAAAGAGCAACCAAAATGATTAGGGGTATGGAACAGCTTCCGTGCCAGTGCTTGCAGCCCCCATGCCTCCAGACCCCGAGCCGCCGGCTGGGCACTTCCCCTCCCGGGCTCCAGCTGCTCTGCTCCTCCCCTGGCTCTTTGGCTCTGTTTAAGAGCCGAGCTGCCCGAGCGCTACCGGCTTCGGGCAGCCCCCTTGCCTCCGGACCCTGCTCCGCCAGAGCAGAGCAGCTGGAGCCCGGGAGGGGAACTGCCCGGCTGGTATTTTTCCCGGACATGTTCGGCTTTTTGGCAATTCCCCCCGGACGGGGTTTTGATTACCAAAAAGCCGGACATGTCCGGGAAAAACCGGACGTATGGTAACCCTAGCTGAGTCATGCCGTGGGGCTGGGGGTTGCAATGGGGTGAGGGGGAGTCATTCCATGGGGTGGGGGGGAGGGGGAGTCATGCCATGGGGTGGGGGGTTGCAATGGGAAGCAGGGGGGTTGCAGTGGAGTGAGGGGGAGTCAGGCCGTGGGGCCGGGGCTTGCAATGGGTGAAGGGGAGTCATTCCATGGGGTGGGGGGTTGCAATGGGGTGGGGGGAGGGGGAGTCATGCCATGGGGTGGGGGGTTCCAATGGGAAGCAGGGGGGTTGCAGTGGAGCGAGTGGGAGTCATGCCGTGGAGCTGGGGGTTGCAATGGGCAAGGGGGAGTCATGCCGTGGGGCCAGGGGTTGCGTGGAGTGAGGGGGTGTCATGTGTGGGGCCAGGAGTTGCAATGGGGCGAGGGGGAGTCATGCCGTGGGGCGGGGGTTGCAGTGGGGTGAGGGGGAGTCATGCCGTGGGGACGGGGGTTGCAATGGGGTGAGGGGGAGTCATGCCGTGGGGACGGGGGTTGCAGTGGGGTGAGGAGGAGTCATGCTGTGGGGCCGGGGGTTGCAGTGGGCCGAGGGGGAGTCATGCCGTGGGGCCGGGGGTTGCAGTGGGGAGCAGGGGGGTTGCGTGGAGTGAGGGGAGGTCATGCCGTGGGGCCGGGGGTTGCAATGGGGCGAGGGGGAGTCATGCCGTGGGGCGGGGGTTGCAGAGGGGCGAGGGGGAGTCATGCCGTGGGGCTGGGGGTTGCAGTGGGGAGCAGTGGGGTTGCGTGGAGCGAGGGGGAGTCATGCCGTGGGGCCGGGGGTTGCAATGGGGCGAGGGGGGGGGTCATGCCGTGGGGCCGGGGGTTGCAGTGGGGAGCAGTGGGGTTGCGTGGAGCAAGGGGGAGTCATGCCGTGGGGCCGGGTGTTGCAATGGGGCAAGGGGGAGTCATGCCGTGGGGCCGGGGTGTTGCAGTGGGGAGCAGGGGGGTTGCATGCAGCGAGGGGGAGTCATGCCATGTGGCCGGGGGTTGCAGTGGGGTGAGGGGGAGTCATGTTGTGGGGCCGGGGGTTGCAGTGGGGCGAGGGGGAGTAATGCCATGGGGCCGGGGGTTGCAATGGGGCGAGGGGGAGTCATGCTGTGAGGCGGGGGGTTGCAATGGGGCAAGGGGGAGTCATGCCATGGGGCCGGGGTGTTGCAGTGGGGAGCAGGGGGGTTGCGTGGAGCGAGGGGGAGTCATGCCATGTGGCCGGGGGTTGCAGTGGGGTGAGGGGGAGTCATGTTGTGGGGCAGGGGGTTGCAGTGGGGTGAGCGGGAGTAATGCCATGGGGCCGGGGGTTGCAATGGGGCGAGGGGGAGTCATGCTGTGAGGCAGGGGGGTTGCAATGGGGTAAGGGGGAGTCATGCCATGGGGCTGGGGGTTGCAGTGGGGCAAGGGGGAGTCATGCCGTGGGGCCAGCGGTTGCAATGGGACGAGAGGGAGTCATGCCGTGGAGCCAGGGTATTGCAGTGGGGAGCAGGGGGGTTGTGTGGAGCGAGGGGGAGTCATGCCGTGGGGTCGGGGGTTGCAGTGGGGAGCAGGGGAGTTGCGTGGAAGGAGGGGTAATCATTCCGTGGGGCCAGGGGATGCAATGGGGCGAGGGGGAGTCATGCCGTGGGGCCGGGGTGTTGCAGTGGGGAGCAGGGGGGTTGTGTGGAGCAAGGGGGAGTCATGCCGTGGGGTCGGGGGTTGTAGTGGGGAGCAGTGGGGTTGCGTTGAGTGAGGGGGAGTCATGCCGTGGGGCCGTGGGTTGCAGTGGTAGGGCTACCATACGTCCGGATTTCCCCGGACATGTCCAGCTTTTCGTTCTTTAAATAGCTGTCTGGGGGGGATTTCTAAAAATCTAAAAATGTCCGGGATTTCCCCCAGGTCGGCTATTTATAGACCGAAAAGCGGCAGCCAAGTGCCGCTCGGCAGTCAAAGCCCTTTCCCAGCTCCCCCCATCCCGTGCAGCCTTAGCACGCCGGCTCCGGGGAGGCGCGGCGAGGCCCAGTCCGGCCCTGGCGGGGCGGCTCCCTCCGGCCCCAGCCAAGCAGCTCCGGCCCCGGCCAGCCCCAGCGGCTTCAGCCCAGCTCAGCTCAGGCCCCGGAGCACCGGCCCCAGTTCCGGCCGAGTGCGCCGGCCTGGCCCGGCTGAGCGGCGCCAGCCGAGCACCCCCGGCCCCAGTGGCTCCAGACCCAGAGGCTCCGGCCCCAGCCCCAGCGGCTCTGGCCCGGCTTGGCTCGGGCCCCAGGGCGGCGGCCCCGGTTCCGGCCGAGCGCGCCGGCCCGGCCCAGGCCGAGCACCTCCGGCCCGGCCCCAAGCCCCGCGACCCGGGCCAGAGCTCCGGCCGGAGCCCAGCCTGATTCCTGGGCTCTTGCTAAAGCCAGCCCTGGTCAGGGGACAGGGAGTGGGGGTTGGATGGGTCAGGAGTTCAGGGGGGGCTCTCAGGGGGGCAGGGGTGTGGAGAGGGGTCGAGGCAGGCAGGGAGCAGAAGGAGTTGGATGGGTCGGGAGTTCTGGGGGTCCTGTCAGGGGGTGGGGAGCCGTTGGATAGGGCATGGGAGTCCCAGGGGTCTGTCTGGGGGCAGGGGTGTGAATATGGGGTGGGGGTGTGGATAAGGGTCGGGGCAGTCAGGGGACAGGTAGGGTCCTAGGGGGGCAGTTAGGGTGGGGGGGTTCTCAGGAGGGGACAGTCAGGGGACAAGAAGCAGGGAGGCTTAGATAGGGGGTGAGGTCCTAGGGGGCAGTTAGTGGTAGGGGTCCCAGGAGGGGGCAGTCAGGGGACAAGGAGCGGGGGGGTTGGGGGTTCTGAGGGGGGCAGTCAGGGGGTGGGAAGTGGGAGGGAGTGGATGGGGCGGGGCAGGGCAGGGGCGGGGCTAGAGCGGGGCTCCCCCCCCCCAGTGTCCTCTTTTTTTCAACCAGTTTAATTTATCAAAAGAAGATTGAAAGGTGACTTCATGAAAGCGTTGAAGTGCCTTAATGGAGAGAAAAGATTGGGTATTAAAGGGCTCTTTAATCGAGCAGAGAAAGGCACAACAAGACCCAATGGCTGGAAGGTGAAAAGAGACAAATTCATATGACAAATAAGGCACAAATATTCAACAGCGAGGCTGATTCATCACAGGAACAAGCTACCAAGGGATGTGGTGGATTCACTGTCTCCTGATGTCATTTCATGAAGACTAGACGCCTTTCTGGAATGTGTTTGCCCCAAAAGTAGCTATTGTGTCATACAGGAGGCCTGTGATATGCAGGGGGTCAGATTAGATGCTCTAATGGTCTCTTCTGGCCATAAAATCTACTCATTTCTGAAAAACTGAGTGTAGCACTGGGAGCAGCGTCTGATGTTTTACTGTCTAGCCGGCTTGCTTCCTAGAATGAACACTCCTTGAGTGGAGTGATCCACAGGGAGTAGCTCAAACCTCCAAAGTGCCTGGCCAGGGGCAGGACATTAGCACAGCAAGGGAGGGGTGTGGCAGTGACATCACAAAGGCCTTTTGCAGGACCTCAGACTATTGGTCAAAGGTGGTGGGGAGGTGGTGACCTCACAGAGAGATGCTGACATCAGCCAGGCAGGACAGGGATGAGGGGCCAGGGAAACCTCAGAGACTCCTGTGGCTTTGCTTCAGCAAGTCTCCTTCTCGAGGTCTCTCTTTGAGGACTGAGAGAATATTCGGGTTCACGTACATGAGCGCCAGGAGGAACCTCTGTCGAGTTTTCTCCTTCCCTTTGATTGATTTTACTAGAAAACAGACGTCCCTGTTTAGAAGGTAAGAGCCTCCTCGAGGTTTGAAACCTGTTCAGTATGATCCATCTGGTGACAGTTGAATTCTAGGCGTGGAAAACACGAGCTTAAGGAGTCAGAATTTGATTCCGCACCTGGGATTTTGTCCCTTAGAATCACTGGGACATTAGGGTTTGTCCTTTCTGTTTCACCTTTTCCTCCATCCCTCCCTCCTTTCTCTTCTTCTCTTGCTTCTTTTGTCCTTTCTCCTGTTCCCCTCCCAACACCAGGAGGGGTGTGTGTGTGTGTCGCGGGGGAGTGCTCTGCAGCTCCCGGTGTGGGAGGTCCACCCAAAAATGTGGGGCTGAAATAGTGCTCGGGCAGTGATCCCCACCAGTGATCTGGGCCATCCTTTGGGCTCTCTGGTGAGAACCCTCAGCCTCCTGTCCTCAGTCTCTACCTTGATTGGCTGAGCAGGGGGTTATTGACAGGGAGGAGACTCAGGTCCTTGTTCTCTTTTAAGTCCAAGTAAATAAGTCATAACCAGTCTTACGTTTGATGAATTTTGCTGCTTCTCTGCATTAATTGTCTCTGAGCAGTTCATGATTCTCTCTAGCTTTCCAGTTCTCCTAAAATACTTGCTGAATAATTACTGTGCACTGTTGTTGGTCTGGAGCTCATTTGAGAGCACTTTATTCAGGTCATTCAATGTACGAAATTCAAGATCCGATGGTTAGTTTGAAAATCAGGGCTCTTGGGTCCTAGTCCCAACTCTGCCACTGACTGGCTGTGTGACCTAAGACAAGTCAATTCTCCTTTCTCAGCCTTAGCTTCTCCCTCTTTCAAGTAGGGATAATAATGATCCGCTCCAACATACCTCACGGTGGGTGGAGGATGGAGATCCATTGGAGCGTGTCACTAGGAGGAGTGCATAATATGAGGTGTCCTATCACGTTTACTCAGATCAAATTATGACATAATAGAATAGCTGAAATAGTCTATTTTATTTGTATTTTTTTATTTTGAAATTGTTAAGAGCAGCAACTACTTAGCTCAGACTGAGGCAACTTATCTAATTTTCGAGATCTAAGGGTCTCCTCTTTGTGTGCGATGAGACAATTTAACACACTGTGACAAACAGGAGATGCTTTTCTTTTGCAACAAAATATTTTTGCAAAGAACTTTCATCCCACTCGTTATGATTTCAAGAAACAAACTGAATGGGATTTTCTGACAGAAACGGTTTCAATGAAATTTCCCCATCATCTCGATTCCTGGGCTCTATCCCTGCCCAGGGGTGAAAGTAACTTAAAGGATTTACTGTTACGCCGGAGTCCTGAGCGGGGGTGTGGCCTCAACCAGAAGAGGCAAGGCCTTTCAAGATTTAAAGGCCCAGGGGCTCCAGCTCTGGCTGGGAGCCCCAGGGCCTTTAAATCACCCCAGAGCTACCAGCTGCAGAGGCGGCTGGGAGCCCCGGGGCTCAGGGGTGAATTAAAGGGCCCGGGGCTCTGGCCACCGCGGAGCTCCGGGCCCTTTAAATCACCGCGGGAGCCCGGCTGCTGGAGCTCCGGCTCGGATTTAAAGGGCCCGGGGCTCCCTGCAGCGGCAGGAGCACCGGCCCTTTAAATCACCGTGGAAGACTGGCTGCCGGAGCTCCGGCGGCGCTTTAAAGGGCCCGGGGCTCCCCGCAGCGGCTGGAGCCCTGGGCCCTTTAAATCACCGCCGCAGAAGCTGGTCCAGTCCGGCACGGCGTACTGGCTCTTGCCGGTACGCTGTACCGTACCGTACCGGCTTACTTTCCCCTCTGCCGTGCCTCTGGGGGGGTTGTTGTCCATTAGAACAGGAATCTGGACTGGTGGCTTCTCTTTCTGGCTCTGCCACCGCCTTGCTGTCTAGGCCCTTGGGGAGGTCACTTCCCTTCTCTGTAGCTCAGGTTCCTCCCCATCTGTCCAATGGGAACAGGGACAAATCTTGAACTCTGGGCGGTCGTGAGCCTGAGTGAGATAAGGGGCGTTAAAGCCCTCTGTGAAGGAGAAAGGGGAATTTCTCGGTGTTTAGCACCAAGGAATTCTAAAGTTTGCTAAAATAGCTAGTCTGCGGAAACAAGAAATGGTGGGGCCAAATTTTTTAATCATTGTCTTTTTTAAAGCCCATTCAGGGTTGTGAGTCCCTGTCTTTTAGGTACCTGGGGTTCTTTGCCAGTAGGAGAGAAGAGGTTCCTGCCTCCATTTTTGTCTCCTTAACAAACCCCAGTTGTGCCCCAGTTCTCATGTGAGATCCCTGAAAAAGAACATCTTCCCATCCATTAACAAGACAGGACCTATTTTTAAAAGGGGAACAAAGAGAACCCTGGGACTTACAGACTAACCAGCCGCACTTCCATAGCTGGAAAGATACTGGAATACATCATTAAACAATCCGTTTTTCAGCACCTACAGGATAATTTGGTTCTTAGGACTAGTGAGCATGGATTTGTCCAGAACAAATCACTCCAAACCAATCCTATTTCCTTCTTTGGCAGGGTTCCGGGCCTAGTGGAGGTGGGTAAACAGTAGATGTGATCTCTCTTGGTGTCACTAAGGCTTTTGACACAGTCCCATAGGATATTCTGACAAGCAAACTAGGGAAATGTGGTCTAGATGCAATTAGTGTCATGTGGGTGCAAAGCTGGTTGAAAGCCCAGACTCCAAGAGCCCTTCTCCATGTCTGGCTGTCCAACGGAGAGGGTGTACCTAGTGGGTCCGGCAGGGATCAGTCCGGGGGCCGGTACTATTCAATATTTTCATTAAGGATTTGGAAAATGGAGTGGAGAGCATGCTTCTAAAATTTTCAGATGACACCAAGCACTTTGGAGCACCGAATTGGAATTCAAAACGCCCTTAACAAATAGGAGAATTGGTCTTCTTGAGCCAAACTCCATGGCTGGGCCCCTCTCTGTAGACTGGGCTGAAGTGAAACCCCAGAGCCAAACACTCCTCCTCCTGGGCAGTGCGCTCCCACCTTGAATGGTCAGATGCTGCTTAGCACTGTCAGAGCAGCTTTTGCTGGGGGCTTCTCCCAGCACTTTCCAATAGTGGGAAAGTATGAAATCCCCATTTGACTGCTGGGGACAGAGCCAGAGAGGGGGGAGCAATTTGCTCAAAGTCCCACAGGAAAAGGAAAACACCCAGCAGTAGAACCAACAGGAAACCCAGCAATGGAACTCAGGAGTCCTGACTCCCAATCCCCTGGTCCAGTCACTCCAGCGGAGCACACTCCCTCTCAAAGCAGGGGGAGCGGATGTGAGGGCCTGCTTGTAATTGCCAGCTGTGGGAGGGAGTGTGCAGCAGTGGTTAGCGAAGGGGCCTGGAAAGAAGGCCTGCTGGGTCCCATCCATACTTCTGACACTTGGTGTGACCCTGAGCCAGTAGCTTCCCCTCCCCAGGCCTGGTTCTCATCAGTGGGGTTGGGGTCGCAGTCCCGACAGCCCAGGGGGGTCGGGAGGCTCCAGGAAAGTGTGTAAAGTGCTGGGATGTCAGGATCCCGGAGGCACTGTCACCCCCGCACTAGGGCGGTGTCCTGCACCCCCTGCTGCTGGCCGAGTTTCTCCGTCCCTTGGCAATAAGACAGACTCTTGTTTTCACAGCCAGCCGATCGCCCCGTGTCATCACCCTGCCTGCTTGCTGGGCAGGGTAACTCCTCAGGTCACCACCACCCTCTCCAGCCTGCCTTGGGCTTGGGGAGTGAGGAGAAGGGCGAGGGACGACCCTGAACATCCTCCATCCATCACTCTATCACCAGAGCAAGTGAGTGGCATTAGGGTTCCTCGGTGGCGTCCCCTGTCTGTCTGGGGAGAAGAAGAAAGAGGGGGAGAGAATCTCTCCCAAAGGAGATTGGATTTGCAAACAGCCCCCAGGAGCCCCTTGCTCTCAGACCAGGGAGGGGCTTCTCCAGAGCCGTCTCCAGTGAGTTTGGCAAGGTCCCAGCAATGGGGCTCCCAGCCCTTCCCTTGTGGGAGACTGTTCCCCAGGCTGAGAGTCTCTGAGCTGGGCCAGACCCGGTGAGCTGCTGAGCATGGAAATCAATGGGAACTGAGGGGGCCCGGCCTTGCTCTGCCTAGGGACTTTGAAGTGGGGAATGGTTTCCCAGGAGAAGTCCGGACTCCTGGGTTCTGTTCTTTCTCTAGCCTGGGCGGGGGCTGAGGGGGGAGGTGTGAGTGTGGCCTGGGGTGGCAGGAGGGAGCTGCTTGTCCAAAGTGACCGATGGTCTTTGTGACTGACCCCAGTGCTCGAAAAGGACGAGACTCCCCGGTTCTTGCAGCCCCAGGGATGACGAGGGGAGCGTTGAGGGGGAGCAGATCATGCAATGAACTCCTGCCGGTGTGTGTAGCTTGCACTCCCTGCACCCCCGTGGGGGAGAAGGAGCTGCTCTGGCTGGGGCAGGGATGGGGAGGGAGCAAACAGGCTGGTTAGTGAGAGGCTGCCTTGACCCCAGACTCACGCCTACTCCCCGCTGGGTTCCAGGATGGCCAGGCTCCTGAGGATGTTCAGGAAGAAGGCTCTGCAGGTGGCCCCAGAGCCTGAGGGAAGCAGCTGCCATCTTCCCCAGGAGCGGAGCGGCCCCTCTGTCCCCGCTGGCGGGGAAGGAGCTCCCGGCTGGGCCAGGAGGTGGAAGTGCCCAGCCTTCTGGCGGAGAAAACCGACTTCCGGTGCAGGCGCCCAGGTGGGAGAGACACCGGCCAGGCCAAAATGGAGCTGGGCCAGGATGCGGCTGGCAGGCAGGACCCAGCCCAGGGGCGGAACCAGGCAGGGTGCTCTGGGGCTTATTGTGTGGGCAACAGTGGCCCCAGGAGCCCAGCCCCGAATTCCAACAGGGGGCATCGACCTGCCTGGTCAGTGAGGAACTTCCAGCCTCCCCAGGGCAGGAGGTGGAGGAGCCCTCTGCCAGCCCCAGCAGCTCGGGCCGCTCCCCATCCGACAGCAGCAGCGCCTTGGACTCAGGCAGCAGCTTGGCCGACGGACACTTCTGCTTTGTTCAAGGTGAGGAGCCAGGCTGGGCTCAGGGAGGGGTTAGGAGGGGGCTGTGAACACCCTGGGCCCAGGCCCTTGAGCAGTGCTATGGGAGCGGGTCCCCAGATCAGGTGTCTGAGCCACGTGAACCCCACTGACACTAGATGCTGCCACTTTGGTTCTTGGTGCTCCATTGGGCGGGGGGTGGGGGCGGAGGATGAAGCACCTCGCAGGGAGTCCAGGACAGTGGGGGGGTCTCTTTGCTATAGGCTCCTGAAGGAGTTGGGGGCTGATGACATCACTGAGAGGGGGGAGTGTGGGGCCCAATCTGCCCTATGTCTGAGGTGGGAAGGGGGCACATTGTCCCACCCTGCCCCTGTCCTTCCCCCGAGTGGCAGCAGGAGTCACCCTGTCCCCTTCTCTCCCTGGTGCAGGGTCCGCCAGGGATTCCGAGGAGGAGGAGGAATGGGTAGATGTGGTAACAGAGGAGGCTGCTCTCAAAAACATCCGAGAGCAGCTCCATGGCCGAGAAAAGGTACAAATGTTCCCCAGCTGTGCTGGAACCGAGATTGTCCTGCTCCTTCCCGGCATCCCGACCCCCTGCACAGGGTCTTGGCCCTAATGGGGACCTTTCTCCTCCATGATCTGGGACCCCCAAGATGGGGGTGTTTGTCACACACCGGCAGGGATCTCCTCCCCCCACAGGCACTGTCCCAGTTTCTGACCCTGCTTGTGTCAGAGTGGTGGGTGATTTGGACAATAGGCAGGTCCGCCCTATCCCCCATTCAGGCCTAAGTCCTGCAGCTAGTGTGGCTGGGGCAGGGAGGTTCCTGGCTAACTGGCTCTCTCTCCCCTAACCCCACTCCTGGTGGGCACAGGACGAGGCCCAGCAGCTCGTGTTCCTGCACGCCATCCACCCCACGTGTCTCGCTGCCCAGCAGACAGGGCAGGACACACTGGAGCCACACTGCTGCAAGGCGGCTGTGGCGGAGAGGATTGTGGTGAGTGAGACACGGCGCCCGGCAGCTGGAGGGTGGACAGAGGCATGGGAGGGGCAGGGGACTCCCCAGCCCGATGGTTGGGGAATGGCTGGTGCTAGAGGGGCAGCTGAGGGCAGGGATTGCTGGGGCTGAAGATTGGGGAGAAGAGACGGGAGAACTAGTGGGCAGGAATCGGAGGAGCGGGAGGCAGCTGGGGGGATCCTGCTGGCTGTGTAATCTCCTCCTTGGGAAGTGTCAGTGAGGCCCAAATCTCACACGCTCCTTTGTGTCTCACAGGAGCTCATTGAGGAGCTTCCTCCTGACTCTCCACCCGGCGCCGTCCTGGCCAACTCCCTCTTTGCTGTGGCCAACCTCAGGTACCGAGACCCTCCCGCCCGGTTCCCCTAACCCCGGTGCTGCTCAGGCCCATGGCTGGGAGTCACTGCCCCTCCCACTCCCAGGTCACCTGCCAAGCCAGGGGGGCTCCTCTGGCAGAGGTGGGGGGAAGGGTCACTCCCTCGCCTGGCTGCTCTGTTCTTTTCACTCCAGTCACATTGCAATGGCTTTGGGGAGAGGCTGACTCCCAGGATCAGATACAGGAGGGGCAGCAGGGTCCAGGGAACAGGCGCTATTCCTGCCCTGCCACTGTCGGTCTGGGAAACCTTGGCCTTATCATTCCCTGGCTCGGTGCCTCAGTTTCCATTCTCGCCAGCCTCTGCCTATTTCCCTGCAGTTTCATGTCGGTGTTGGTGCTAGTCCCACCCCCGCACTGCACAGTCTAATACTGGCTCCTCTCTCTTGCCAGCACCATGACACCTGCCCTGGAGCCGGAGCTGGAGACCCACCTCCTCCGAGCTGCCCTGCACGCCCTCTTCACCGTGGGCACGCAGAATGACACCACCCAAGTCCAGGTAGATCAGCTAAATCATGGATTGAGGAGCCAGCTGTCATCCTGCCCGAATCCTTGCTAATTGCCTGCAGTGGGATGTGAATGAGAGAGGCCAGGATACGTGTTTGGGGGTCTCACCAGTGCTTCCCAGAGACCCCTCTTCCCATCCTGTGGCAGGTGTAGCCCCAGTTTCCCTAAGTCTGACCCATGGCTCTCCCTTGCTTGGCAGGATCTGCATAGGGTCATGCCAGACCTCCTGGATGCCATGCTGGGGAACCTGCTGGCAAAGTCCCCAGACACCAGCAAGCTCCACTACATCTTGGAGGTGAGCCTGATGAGAGGGGTGGGGGCAATTTTACCTCTGCAGGAGATGCTAGAGGATAGGAGCTAGAGCTGAGGGAGGGGCTGAGGGGAAGGAGAGTCCTGGCCCTGGGAGCTGACAGGAAAATGCTGATGGAGTCCCCTCTCCCTCTCCCGTCCATTAGAACTCAGCCGAATTCCCCAGGATGGGTCACCACATGGCACAGCTGGCTCTGTCCATCAGTGACCCAGACAAGGACATCAGCCGGCAGGCTGGGGGGGGGGGGGTTACCAGCTCTACCAGCTCCTGCTGCACCAGAGGGGTAATGGCACCTGCTAGATGAGTGAGACTGGGACCCCAGCCAATTTCTCTCAGAGTGACCCCAGCTGGAGGATGAGTCTCTCTTTCTTTCTGTGTTCTCCACCACCCCCGCAATTCTGTTGGGCCGGGCACACAGCGAGGAGCCAGCTTGTTCCCGGAGCAGCTCCAGCCCAGCTCGTTAGCAAGGCTAATGAATGACAAGCATTGCCTCATCACGGACTTATGTTCTTGGGAAGGGCAGCAGAGTCCTCTAAGTGCCCTCTGCGAGCCTCTCCTGTCACTCGAGCCACCACCCAGAGTTGTTCCCATCACTGGCAGCCTGGGAGGCCAAGGACTGACAGGTGATGGCGACTGACCAGGCACTTCTGAAGTACATGGGCGGGGGAAGCTGGTCCTGCTGCCGGCAGGGCTGGACCCGCTCTAGAGAGAATGGGAGGATTCAGTCAGCAGGGGCTGCTGATATGCCCCATTCACCAGGGCTGCCATCCTGCGGCTTCAGCATTAGTGGCTGGGATGACTTGGGGAAAGGTCTCAACCTCCCCACTTCACTGATGCCAGAATCCCTCCTGCCCCTCCGGCTAGAGCCCCCTCCCTGCTCAACCTGGGTGGGAGTGGAGGAGAGGGGTCTGAGAACTTGAGCTGTGGATTGGAGGTGGAACAGCTGTCAGGGGCACTGGGGGGGAGGTGGCAGGAGCTCACCCTACAAGCAGGGGGGGTTGGCACTGGAGGTCACTAGAAAGGACAACAAGACTCCATTCTGGGGGTCAGGAGGGGACTCCATCCCTCAGAGGTGGGAGAGTGCTGGGTGGAAATGCTGCTGGTCCCAGGTGCCCTTAATTCCCCCTGATTCCGCGGGGGTGTCTGAGTCTCTGACAGGTCCTCATTCCCTTGCAGAAGGAGGACGTCACGGCCAATGTGATGGAACAACTTCACATCATCCGGCACTTGCGCAAAGTGCCTGAGGCGCTGCAGGAGTTCTGCCTCCGAGGCCACCAGCAACTCCCGCTCCCTGTAAACGGGGAGTGTAGTGAGACTGAGTGGCCTCCCTCCGAGCGGGAGAGCGAGGGGCCCCCTACATGCCCCTTGGAGGGCGGAGCCTATATCGCCCCCCCTCACCGGAAGTATAAAAGGCTGGCCCTGCAGCACGGTTGGGGGGGAGCCTGCAATAGGGTAGGAGGCTTGGCCTGTTCTCCAGAGGCCCCGAGAAGAACCCGCGCCTGGCTGTTCCCGATCCCCAGGCGTGGATGAGGACTGGCCCGGAGTACCCACTGCGGTTTACCCTGAGGAGCCAGAAGAGGTCTGGAGGCCGCAGGTACCAAACCCCGGGAGGCAGGAAGTAGCCCAGGGGCAGCCCAGGAGCTGCTGGCTGCAGAGCCCGGCGCGGCTCAGTCGGCGTGTTGCGGCTGGATCCTAGCCGACACAGGGGCAGCCAATCCTGCCCCTGCCAGGGCCCTGGCTGGGACGCGGTGGAGTAGGGTGGGCCCGTGTCCCCCTGCCACCCCACCCCGGGTGGCTGACCCCTTACACGGTGCAAGGAGGCTCTAGCCCAGGACAGGAGCTCCCTTATCACTCACCTGGAGGGCTGTTTGTTGGCTGACCCTGGGGCCCTACCCAGGCTAGAATCAGCCCTGTCAAGGCTGTTTGCTCGCTGGCTGCCAGGGTTCCACCCAGGCCAGGGCCTGCCCTTGAAGTCTGGTTGTTTGTGGGGCTGACCACTTGAGCCCAGCAGGGCTGGCTCTACCATTTTTGCCGCCCAAACTGCCGAAGGGGAAAAATGGAAAAAAAAATACGATTGGACTGCCGCCACCCGAACTGCCGAAGCAGGGGGAAAAATGCTCAGACTGCTGAAGTGCAAAACAAAAAACCAAAAAAAACCCTGCCCGGACTCTGCCACGAATGGATGGAATGCTGCCCCTTAGCATGTGCCGCCCCTTAGAATGTACCGCCTCGCTGGTGCCTGGAGCCGGCCCTGCAGCCCAGGCCACAGCCTGGTAGCGACAGTTGATGCCTGTGGTGTGGTGGCTGCCTCACCCCCATGCGAGAGGGCACTTGAGTAGGCCAGAGTGGCTGCACAGGCCAGCAGCCAATCAGGGAAGGGCCTACTGAGAGCCAATCAGGGCCAAGATTAGAGCCAGCCAATCAGGGCTAGGCTAGGCTCTATATAAAGGCTGCCCAGAAGAGCAGCAGGCAGTCTGTCCCAGACCTTCATGGGGGATGGTCTGTCTCCAAAGCAAGAGACCAGCACCTCAGACAGAGCAGAGCAGAGCTGAGCAGTATTGCACCTGGCCATGTGGTGGCCGAGACAAATTGCAACCGGCGCTTGAGACAACAGGCTAGACTTTGGGGGTTGTGGTTGGCCACTGAGGCAGGTGCAAGGACTGTTGCTAACACCCCCAACCCCCGGAAGGGGGTGAGGATGGACTAGCTGGCACTGCTGGAGGGGCAGTGGCCTGAAGAAGGACACTGTCAAGTGGGGAGTAACGCGGGTCCAGACACCAACGGAGGACAAGAGACGGACGGGACACTGCCAGCAGAGGGTGCTCCCCATGGACTGAGCTAATTCCCGGAGCGACCAGCGGGAGGCGCCATGATGGTGAGTCCCAACCCGGTCACAACCACCCAGCCCTATTGTGGGCCCCCGGCTACCCTGCAGACTCTGGTCAGGACCAGACTGGGCCAGCCGGAGTGGCCTCCCTCTGAGCGGGAGAGCGAGGGACCCCTACAGGGAGCTAGTGGAAGGGGAAATGGAACCCCCTGGCACTCACAGAAACTCGTCCCAGCAAAGCAAGCAATGCTGGCTCTCAAAGAGGCTTAGATAGAAGACCCCAGTCCCTCATGGAGGTAAGAGCCACTTACTCCTTGGGGCGTGTGGGTCTCTTGGGGGAGAAATGGCATCCCCGATGCATAGCCTCTCTGGGAGCTTCCCCCGTCTCTGGCTTCCAGCTCTGGGACAGAGACTTCTCCATCATCGTACCACCCTGGTTTTGTTCCTAGGAAGGGGCTCTCCAGAGACGTCCTCGAACCTGGACTCCTGAGAGCATTTCTGGCAGGAGACTCCAGCCCCTTGGGCATGAAGAGAGCATCGGGTAGTTTTGATCACCTGTCATCTCTGGTCTCCAGCTCCACTTCCCGCAGCAGTGGGGTTTCTCCAGCCCCCTCACCACACCTGTCAGCCTCTGAATGTCAGAGTCACCAGAAAGAACAGGAGTACTTGTGGCACCTTAGACCAGAACGAGCAAACTCCAGTTCCAGGCAGTGGGGCCTGTGTGTCCTCAGCCCCTCTGGAAACCAGGTCTGAAATGGGGAGCAAGGACCCCAGGCCAAGAACAGTCGGAGTGGGCAGAGCAGGCCTGTAACAGGGTACTTTCCCCTGGGCTGCACAGCCTGGGGCCTAGCCAAGCTGATTATAGAATGAGCCCTAACTGAGAGGCAAAAGGAGAGGCCAGCCCCTCCCCTTTCCCCTCCCCCTGGAGCGTCGCTAAATTATCAAAAATGAATACAGTGGAGTCACATCTTACGCGGGGGTTAGGTTCTAAGGTCCGCGCATGTCAGGGTTCCTTCCCCACTCTGAATTTTAGGGGACAGATGTGGGGACCCGCATGAAAGATCCCCTAAGCTTATTTTTACCAGTTTAGGTTAAAAACTTCCCCAAGGCTCAAATTCCTTCCTTGCCTTAGTAGCGCTGCCACCACCAAGTGATTTAAACAGACATTCAGGGAGGGCCACTTGGAGCCCCACCTTCCCCAAATATCCCCCCAAGTCCCTACACCCCCTTTCCTGGGGAGGCTTGAGAATAATATCCTCACCAATTGGTACAGGTGAACACAGACCCAAACCCTTGGCTCTTAAGAACAATGAAAAATCGATCGGGTTCTTAAAAGAAGAATTTTTTAATTAAAGAAAAGGTAAAAGAATCACCTCTGTAAAATCAGGATGGTAAGTACTTTACAGAATAACAGAAGACTCAGAAAACACAGACGATTTCCCCTCTAGGCAAAACTTTAAAGTTACAAAACCAGGGATAAGCTGGCAGGAGGCTGAGCAGGGCCGTCGGCTGGGACTCCGGCTGGCAAGGGGCCTGCAGCCGGAACCCTAGACCGTCAGCATGCTGAGCGGGGCCAGCGGCCGGGACCTCAGACCGGCAGCAGGCTGAGTTGCTCAGCCCACTGCCAGCCGGGGTCCCAACCGCCGGCTCGGCTCAGCCTCCTCCCGGCCTCGGTGAATGGAACCCCCGGCCGGCAGAGGGCTGAGCAGAGCTACCAGCTGGGACTCTGGCTGGCAGCGGGCTGAGCAGGGCCGGTGGGGGGAGCTGGCAGACGGAACCCCAGACCGGCAGCAGGCTGAGTCCACTGCTGGTCTGGGGTTCTGTCTGCTGGCTCCTGCCAGCTGGGGTGCCGGCCACCGGCCCTGCTCAGCCCACTGCTGGCAGGGCCGGCTCCAGGCACCAGCATTCCAAGCAGGTGCTTGGGGCAGCGATCTGCAAGGGGTGGCAGTTTTGCCGCTCCAAGCAGCATGCCAAATTGCCGCTGCGGACGGCGGGGGCAGTCCATGTGCCGTTAGGGCGGCACGTGCATTTCCGCGGTGGCGGCAGCTTCTATGATCAGCTGCCTGCGGGGGCGATTCGGCGGCTTCTGTCTTCCGGCTGCAGACAGAAGCTGCCACCGAATTGCCGCCGCCGCAGAAACACGTGTGCTGCCCTAACGGCACATGGACTGCCCCCGCTGTCTGCGCCGGCAATTCGGTGCGCTGCTTGGGGCGGCAAAAACAGTAGAGCCGGCCCTGGCTGCTGGCCCCGCTCAGCCCGCTGCCGGCTGAGTGAACAGAACCCCAGGCTGGCAGCAGGCTCAGTGGCGGCCAGGACCCGCAGCCTGCCATTAAAAAAAAAAAAATCAGCTTGCATGCCACTGATGGAAAAGGTTTTGGGGGATGCAGCGGCAGTAGCAAAAAGGCTACAGAAGAAGCTAAAGGCTTCAGAACAGGCTCTGCAAGCAGCTGTTAACGAGACTGAGCGGCTGCAGGAAGAGCGTTGGGATACTGCAGAAGAGGAGGATTGCCTCTTAATTCTGGGGAGCGAGCTGGCAGTGGAGCTGGAGACACTGTGGGCGCAGCCGGTGACTGCGACGAGATGCCGAGGGATGAAGCTTGGACAAGAATAGAACTCGCCCCTCATGTGGGCCAGTTTCTAAGGAGGAGCGTATATGACAGGGGGGCTTGGACTGTAGGCCATAAAGCCTGGAGCTAGGCCCAATGGATTACAGAGTGAGCTCCACCTGAGGGGAAAGCCAGGGAAAACTGCAGCAAAGGTATAGGAGCAGGCCTAGCTGTTCGGTACAGGGCCTTGGGGCAGAACCTAGAATCCAGGGTAGAACTGGTTCTCCCATGGTCTCTAAGGAAGGGGACGTACAAGGCCAGAGAAAGGGCTACCAAGGCCAGCAAGGGCAAGGCCGAGCCAAATCAGGCTGAGGAAAAGCCCCCAAGGGACGGAGGACCTTGTTTCATAGATTCATAGATTCTAGGACTGGAAGGGACCTCGAGAGGTCATCGAGTCCAGTCCCCTGCCCGCATGGCAGGACCAAATACTGTCTAGACCATCCCTGATAGACATTTATCTAACCTACTCTTAAATAGCTCCAGAGATGGAGATTCCACAACCTCCCTAGGCAATTTATTCCAGTGTTTAACCACCCTGACAGTTAGGAACTTTTTCCTAGTGTCCAACCTAGACCTCCCTTGCTGCAGTTTAAGCCCATTGCTTCTTGTTCTATCCTCAGAGGCTAAGGTGAACAAGTTTTCTCCCTCCTCCTTATGACACCCTTTTCGATAACTGAAAACTGCTATCATGTCCCCTCTCAGTCTTCTCTTTTCCAAACTAAACAAACCCAATTCTTTCAGCCTTCCTTCATAGGTCATGTTCTCAAGACCTTTAATCATTCTTGTTGCTCTTCTCTGGACCCTTTCCAATTTCTCCACATCTTTCTTGAAATGCGGTGCCCAGAACTGGACACAATACTCCAGCTGAGGCCTAACCAGAGTAGAGCGGAAGAATGACTTCTCGTGTCTTGCTCACAACACACCTGTTAATACATCCCAGAATCATGTTTGCTTTTTTTGCAACAGCATCACACTGTTGACTCATATTTAGCTTGTGGTCCACTATAACCCCTAGATCCCTTTCTGCTGTACTCCTTCCTAGACAGTCTCTTCCCATTCTGTATGTGTGAAACTGATTTTTCCTTCCTAAGTGGAGCACTTTGCATTTGTCTTTGTTAAACTTCATCCTGTTTACCTCAGACCATTTCTCCAATTTGTCCAGATCATTTTGAATTATGACCCTGTCCTCCAAAGCAGTTGCAATCCCTCCCAGTTTGGTATCATCCGCAAACTTAATAAGCATACTTTCTGTGCCAATATCTAAGTCGTTAATGAAGATATTGAACAGAGCCGGTCCCAAAACAGACCCCTGCGGAACCCCACTTGTTATGCCTTTCCAGCAGGATTGGGAACCATTAACAACAACTCTCTGAGTACGGTTATCCAGCCAGTTATGCACCCACCTTATAGTAGCCCCATCTAAATTTTATTTGCCTAGTTTATTTATAAGAATATCATGCGAGACCGTGTCAAATGCCTTACTAAAGTCTAGGTATACCACATCCACAGCTTCTCCCTTATCCACAAGACTCATTATCCTATCAAAAAAAGCTATCAGATTGGTTTGACACGATTTGTTCTTTACAAATCCATGCTGGCTATTCCCTATCACTTTACCACCTTCCAAGTGTTTGCAGATGATTTCCTTAATTACTTGCTCCATTGTCTTCTCTGGCACAGAAGTTAAACTAACTAGTCTGTAGTTTCCTGGGTTGTTTTTATTTCCCTTTTTATAAATGGGCACTATATTTGCCCTTTTCCAGTCTTCTGGAATCTCTCCCGTCTCCCATGATTTTCCAAAGATAATAGCTAGAGGCTCAGATACCTCCTCTATTAGCTCCTTGAGTATTCTAGGATGCATTTCATCAGGCCCTGGTGACTTGCAGGCATCTAACTTTTCTAAGTGATTTTTAACTTGTTCTTTTTTTATTTTATCTGCTAAACCTACCCCCTTCCCATTAGCATTCACTATGTTAGGCATTCCTTCAGACTTCTCGGTGAAGACCGAAACAAAGAAGTCATTAAGCATCTCTGCCATTTCCAAGTTTCCTGTTACTGTTTCTCCCTCTTCACTGAGCAGTGGGCCTACCCTGTCTTTGGTCTTCCTCTTGCTTCTAATGTATTGATAAAAAGTCGTCTTGTTTCCATTTATTCCCGTAGCTAGTTTGAGCTCATTTTGTGCCTTTGCCTTTCTAATCTTGCCCCTGCATTCCTGTGTTGTTTGCCTATATTCATCCTTTGTAATCCGTCCTAGTTTCCATTTTTTATATGACTCCTTTTTATTTTTTAGATCATGCAAGATCTCATGGTTAAAGACACGTTTGGACTTTTCATTTGGGATGAGCGACCCAGGAAGGAGTGGACTAAAAGACAGTCACCTGGCTGAAGGGCTGAGTTCCCAGGCAAAAAACTGCCCGAGTGCCCTAGCGACTCTCGGCGGGGGTGCTAGCCCAGCAGGAAAGCTGTGACCCCAGGCCTGGCCAGGAAGGGGCACCTATTGGTGAGTGAACTCTGTTACAAGCCTGCTTCCATTATGGAAACAGCCTGGTATTAGAGAGGGGTGGGGATGGCCTATGGGAGAGGATGGCTGGAGGGGTCCTACAGAAGGGGCAGCAGGGTCTAGTGATGAGAGCAGGGAACAGGTTCTACTGCAGCCCTGCCACTGAGTGGGAACGTGATCCTGGCCAGGTCACTCTCCCACCTGGTGCCTTGGTTTCTCTATCTTTGAAATGGGGATCATCCTGTCCCACATTAAGAAAGTGTTTGATCCTCTGCTCTTGCTTCCCAAATCCCTGCCCTCCTTGCCCCCATACAGGCCTCTGCCCTGTTCCTCAAACTTCCGTGCCCATGTTAGTGCCTGGGTGACACCGCAACTGCAAGGTCTCATGTACAGTCTCCTGCCAGCAAACTGAAACCGCCCCTAGATCCAGAATAGGAATCGCAGTTCCTGTGCGCTCCCCTGAATGGAGTATAGCCCATGGGCATGGGGAAGGCCAACACTCACATCCAGGTAGATCCTTAACCTACTCCTCTGTCCCAGGAGCAGGGAGGCCTCTGGTTCTTGCTCTCTTGGTAACTGGAGCTGCTAAGTTGGGGGTGCAGTGGGCCATTGGGCCACCCGTGGTCAGTGCAGAGTTTAACCAGTTACCAATCCATGAGAGGACCTTATGATGTACCTTATGATTGTACAGTTGATTCAGTTGCTTATTCTTTGGGGTTCAGACCCTCTGTTCTCCCCCTGAGGTGACAGAACCCTGATTGTCACATCTGTCTTTCACGCTCTGTCCCAGCCTCCCACACAGATAGATCCTGCAGCCAGCCCAGCTCAGGGAGCAGTGGGGACAGGTCATCTCATCCTGTCAAACCAAGCAACATGGGTCCCATTGAAGCTCGGATAGAAGATCCCATGCACCTCCTGGAGGTAAGAACCGTTCAGCCGTCCTGCCACTTGGGGCTCTTGCAACAAACAGGGGGCTCCTGCTACATATCCTGGTTGGGAGGTTTCCCTGTCCCCGGATCCCAGCCCTGGTACAGAGACCTCTTTCTCATCATGATATCCTCATTTTATTCTCAGAGGATGTGTCCAGGATCCTGGAGACTGTTTCCTGCTGCAGGAGGTTTGAGCAGGGAGAGAACTCGCTGTCACCACCCAAGGGTCTTCAACCCGGGTCTGCAGGGTTCATGGGAGCAGCCACACTCCAACCCTCCACCTGGAAGCCTGCTGAAAATTATAAGTAATTTTATAATTAAAACTTACTTACTTAGGACCCATGAAGTTCAGGCCCAGTTTGAGGCTCCACTCCTGAGGTCCTACTGGAGGAGTCCCAGGAAAGCTCATTGGCCCCTGGCCCTGCTTAAGACAGCAGCAGGAACAGGAGGCTGACTGAACACCAGGGCTGCTCCCTGTTCTGGATCTTGTGCTGCCTGTTTCTGCTGCCGCTCCCCTGGCTTGATTTCCTGGCATCTGATTTGTGGTAGTGATCGCAAGTTTGTCTTTTGCTGCTGATCTTCCAGTATCCTGACCCAGCTGACTCTTGACTCCTGTCATGTGAGTGTGGACTTTGGCTCTGACCAGTAGGTCTGGCTGCCCTTGACCGAGCCGTGACATTGACTTTTGTACAATTTCTCCAATGCCCTTTTCTGCTCTCCAGAAAGATATACCAGTACCTTGGCTCCCAAAGTCCTAGTTGCCCGCTCTTCAAGGGCTGAGGGGTAGTGCTTGTATTGCCACCAGGATCAGTCCCAGCAGTAATTCCACCCACCCTAGCCTCAGCTCAGCTACTTTGTTTACCTGGGGTCAGGGACCACTTTTGAAGGCCTTAACGTGTGGGTGGAGGCGGGAGCAGAGGCTGAAGCTCTAGCAGTTTCCATCAAAGAACACCCCCCTGTCTTTCTATGGTCCGGCTAGGGCTCACCATCCATCTTGGAGCTGAACACCTGATGGGAGCTGATAGATTGTCCTTGGTGGGCCATGTTCTTGTGTGTGATGGAGGTGTGTGCCAGAGAAGGCCAGGAGCAGATGCACCATGCCTGGCCAGGACTGAGCTAAACAGCCTGTAATGGTAGGTGAGTCAAACCATGGCCACAATACAGACACCCTGGGCATCCATGGGGACTGAATCTGGGCCCTTCACTACCAAGAGCACAACTCATTCCAACTTGAGTCATGACAGTGGTGACCCCTGCCAGCCCCTCTGAGGTGGGTCAGTATTATCCCTGTTCTCTGGGGCATAGGGATAGAAAGCAACTGGCTGCAAGGTCACACACAATGTCACTGACAGAGGCAAGAAGGAAGCGTGGGACTGATACCCGTCCAGCTCCAACCACTAGACTCCACCCACTTCCAAAGTCAGAGAACCCAGGAGCCCTGACTCTGACAGCGAGGCCTTAAATGACAAGACCAACCTCCCTCCCACTCAGGAAGCCATAGAAGGGACCATCTGCTGAGCTCCCCTTTGCAATGCCACTGTCAGAGACCATTGCTAGTGGGTGCCAAGTGACTGAGCAGGAAACTGCTTGAGAGCCTCCTAGAGACTCGCAGGTGTTTGACTGTGACTCTCTGGGAGCCATGGCAAGAGACTCTCCTGCTCTAACAAAGGATTTCTGGTCTCCTAGACAGTCAGCCAGTGAGGCCCATTTTCAGAATGTGGTAGAGCCCTTTGGCGATGGTTGGAGGATTCACCATGTAGGTGGCAGCAGCTGCAGTGCCTGGGGTCCCCATGGGACAAGTCTCCACTCCTGACACTCCAGGCTAATCTCCCACTGCTCTCCGTGGGGCTTGGCTTTAGCTGCTGGGCCTGTGTGCCTAGACAGAGGACTCGGGTATTTCTATCTGCCTGCTCAATGGCAAATACAGCCACCCAAAGAAGTGAAGAAGAATGGAAGTGAAAGAGTAAAGCTGGACCATCCGCTGAGCTGCTGCAATCAAGTGAGCAGAGCAGGGGAGAGAAGAGGGAGAACTCGAAGGTGGCTGGCGGCAGTAGGGAGGAGAAGCATTTTTGGAGCCAGGAGAGTAGAAATAAATAGTTAATGACAAATACTGCCGGCTTTGTCTTGTGGTGAAGGGTTGAAAAGGGGTCTCTTTATTATCACACTAAACTTTAAAATAGCTGTGTATGATGAAAGGGCAGGTGTGACGGGTTGGATCACAGAACCCCCCCTTGGGAGCTGCCACCTGATGTGCAAAGACTATCCCTGCTCCTGTTTTCCCTGCCAGCTCAGGACTCCAGCCCCCTGTCTTGCTGAGCCAGACACTCCCGTCTGCTCCAACACAGACCCAGGGTCTGAATTGCTTGCCCCAAAGCTGCAGGTTTACCTGAAAACAGCTCACAGAAGTGTGCTTGTCTTTAGCACTCAGATGCCCAACTCCCCATGGGGTCTAAACCCAAATAAATCCGTTTTACCCTGTATAAAGCTTATGCAGGGTAAACTCATAAATTGTTCGCCCTCTAACACAGAGAGAGAGATGCACAGTCATTTGCTTCCCCAAGTATTAATACATACATTGAGTTAATTAATAAGTAAAAAGTGATTTTATTAAATACAGAAAGTAGGATCGAAGTGGTTCCAAGTAAGAACAAAGTAAGTCACCAAGCAAAATAAAATAAAATGCGCAAATCTATATCTAATCAAACTGAATACAGATAATCTCACCCTTAGAGATGCTTCAGTAAGTTTTTTTTTTTTCCCCTCAGACTGGACACCTTCCAGGCCTGGGCACAATTCTTTCCTTGGTACAGCTCTTGTTCCAGCTTAGGTGGTAGCTAGGGGATTCTTCATGATGGCTTCTCTCCCTCTTTGTTCTGTTCCACCCCTTTATATATCTTTTGCATAAGGCGGGAATATATAACTGTGAGGGCCTATTGTAATTATGCAAAGTGGGGGCCATTAATGGTGGTTTGAAATCTTGATGACTCCCATTAACCAGGACCATTGTCTGCAGATGGCTCTGTTTTACCTGCAAGACTTCATTACCCACTTGCCAGCACACACATATACAGGAAGCAGTAGTGAGCTCTTGTCCTTCTTTTCTGGACTAGCCACCAGAAAAAGGACATGATACGTGTGGCCAAGGAAATAGAGAGGCAGTGTTGCCTGTTAATATGGCTCTTGGGGGGGGAGCTCGGCAGGTTACTCTGGACTAGGTAGGAGCCACATGTCTCCAAAGCTGCACATCCCGAGGCTCCAGAGACCTCTCTCCAGATCCCAGAGCTTCCTGAGAGTCCTAAAGAGCCAGATGGAATCTGGCCTCTCTCCCCCACCCTCAGCAGTCCAGAAAAAGTGACTTGTAGACATGTTCTGTGTCCTCTCCTGCCACACTCACCTGTTGGTGACTAATGCAGTCAGAGTCCAGGCTCGGTGTCATGCATTCCTCTGGGCTGTGACAAGCAGGAGGACGTGAGCTGCAATGGATCCTCCTGTGCATGGGCTGAGTGGGCAACCTCTCTCCTGCCATCTCTGGTTTCCAGCCCACATGCACTAAGGAGGGGGTGATGGACTTACCCCAAAGGTGGGGATGGGAAGAAGCAGAACAGCCTTGCTCTTTCTGTCTGTTTTGCTCATTGATGTATTGGAGTAAACAGGTCGCTGTGCAGCTTTGATCTAGAGCTTGGATCCCAATGACCGACCAGCAGCCCACAGCCCCCCCCCTGGGTCTGCCCCACATGGTTACTCCTTACAGTCTGACCTTCAGGGCCGACTTTAGGCCAATTCCACCAATTCCCCCGAATCGGGCCCCGCGCCTAAGAGGGCCCCGCGCCCAGTGGCCGGGCTGCCGGGGTGGGGGCAAGTGGCCAAGAATCCCTTCCCTGGCTAGAGGCTCCTTTTTAATTTTTACTCACCCGGCGGCGCTCTGGGTCTTCGGCGGCACTTCGGCAGCGGGTCCTTCACTCGCTCCGGGTCTTCGGCGGCACTTCGGCAGCGGGTCCTTCACTCGCTCCGGGTCTTCAGCGGCACTTCGGCGGCGGGTCCTTCACTCGCTCCGGGTCTTCGGCGGCACTTCGGCGGCGGGTCCTTCACTCGCTCCGGGTCTTCGGCGGCACTTCGGCGGCGGGTCCTTCACTCGCTCCGGGTCTTCGGCGGCACTTCGGTGGCGGGTCCTTCACTCGCTCCGGGTCTTTGGCAGCACTTCGGCAGCAGGTCCTTCAGTGCCGCCGAAGACCCGGAGCGAGTGAAGGACCCACCGCCGAAGACTAGGAGCGCCGCCCGGTGAGTACAAGCCCCACGTGTTTTTTTACGTTTTTTTTTTAGTCATCCCTGCCGGGGTCCCGTCGAAACTGTTCGAATCGGGCCCCGTACTTCCTAAAGCCGGCCCTGCTGACCTTACCCCCCTTCCAGCCCCAGATTCGCCCTCTAATCATCCTATTGCCACTCAGAGACACAGACGTGGAAGTGCTGATGGAGGGAGGGGTGACTGTAGGATGGGGTTCTTCTCTAAAGATGGCTGGCAGAAAGGTGGTGCTCAGCTCTGTCAGCGACCTGCCCAGTTGCCTCGCTGCCAGGGGATGCAGACGTTTCTGTAAGGCGCTTAAAAGGGTATTTGAATGGATCTGCCTGGAGACAAAGCAATGGTGCAATGAGGATGAGCAATGGTGTGAAAAGAAGAGCTTCAAATGTGTTAGATGTTTGTTAAGTCAGTCTGGCAAATTTAAAGAAAATACCAGTGCCCTTAGCATGATGCAGACACTGGCTGTTTCTGATCCAGGAAGACAGTGGGACCAGGTCTCATCAACGGGGAGGTGGCCACCCCGGCATGCACAAGGCTGAGCCAGCCAGTGTGGTGTGCGCTGCAGCCTGCCCCTACTCACTTTTGCTCCATCTGTATGACATCCCCTGTATGTCATCTGTATGACAGGTCTATGGGGCTGGGGCTGTCCTGCATGCAATTAAGAAGGGTTATGCATAGGTTTTGCAAAGTTTCAGTTCCCTGCAAAAGGCACAGGGCAGGAAGCACAAAAAGAGCGGGAACCTACCAGGGGGAGTTGCCTAGCAACCAGAAGGGTATTTAGGGAAGCCGGTCTGGTGGCGGAGGGGTTTTTTTACTCTTTCTCAGGAGAGTGAGAAGGTGCCTGCCTGCTGAGCTGTGATTTTAAGCACAGTAGCACTCAGGATCTCTCTCTCTCCCTAACAGCAGGGATTAGCTGTCAGCCCGTGACATCTGTTGATACCAGTAAGTGCCTTATGGTCGGGGTTTGTTGTTTTTGGGGAGCACACTTGCAGACACTCAGAGGTAGGCTCTTACTTGCAGCCAGGATGGCGCAAAGGGGTTAGGGTGGGAAACTAGTGTCAGGGACACTCACCTGAACTCGTCGGCAGCAGTCCCTGTCGGAGGAGGCGTCTGATCCAGCTCAGATAAGAGTCAATCGTCCTGCAGTGTCACCTGTGAAGGAGTTAAGGTAGAAGGTCTCCAGTCACCACCTTGTATGCTTGCCTGTGTGTTTGTTGGATGTAGGCTCTATTGTTATTCCCCTCCCTTCCCTTCCTCCCTTTGCATTCTCCCTTAGTAATTAAAGGAACGTTTACACTTAAACAGCAGTGGGGGTGGCATTCTTTCTAGGCAAACTCTGATAGACGGGTGCGGAGGGGACCTGCAAAGGATTAGTAACCTCGAGGGTGACCAGACGTCCCGATTTTATCGGGACTGTCCCGATATTTCCTTATTTGTCCCGCATCTCGACCGATGTGCAGTCGGGACACTGGACAAACAAGCAAATACTCCGGAGCCCGGAAGTGCTCGCACCCCGCCCGCCCCGACTCCGCCCTCTCCTTCCCCCATTGGCTCCCTCCCCGAATCCCCGCCTCTTCACCAGGCACACCATTCCTCCTCCCTCCACAAGCGCTGGAGGGAGGCCTGGGAGATGCAGGGGAAGCGCGGGGCCGGGTGAGAGTCCGGCCTGGCCCTGAGTGCAGGCAGGACTCAGTCGGGCGGTACCTGGAGGGAGAGTAGGGGGGCGGCCCGCGGGGCCAGGCGGCGGCTGTTCTCCCCCCCTGGCAGCGGGACTCGGGAGCAGCCGCTGCTGCAGCTCCCACTGCCGCGGGGGGAGGAAGCGGCCGATGGCCAAGCTCGGCAGCTGCGGCTCTGGCGCCCGGGCCCGAACCCCCCAAGCCTGGGCCTGCTGCGGGGACCCAGCAGCGCGCACGCTGCGCCCAGCCCCTGGCCAGTCGTGTCTGGGCTGCTGCCCAGCTGGTGCAATCCCGCGGCGGCCCCCGGGCGGAGGCATTGGCAGCCCAGCCCCATTCGTTCCCCTGCAGGACCCGAGCGGGACAGTGACCTGCCTGCAAGAGAATCCCCTGATCCCTCTAAGCAGTCCCCAACACTGCCTTCTACCAATGGGCGAGGGTTTCACTCCCCCCCAGGCCATCTCGGAAGGGAAACGTGCACCAATCAGAACAGGTGACGGCCTCTTCCACGCAGTGTTGTGTTGGGACTCCCAGGGCGATGCTGCCGGCCGCCAAACATTGAGCTCCAGAGATCGGCGGCTTCTGGCCTAGACTTTTGGGCACTTAGCCTCAGGGCGGTTTGGCCTAATGGCCAGAGTGAAAATGGCTGCCCTCCCTCTCGGGGCTGTGTGGCCCAATGGCCAGAGTCAGTGCAGCTGCCCTTCCTTGCAGGGCTGTGTGGCCCAGCGTTCAGAGTTAATATAGTTGCCCCCCCTCTTGGGGCTGTGCAGCCTGGTGGTACGTTGGGGAGCTGGGCCATGGGATGGATGACGGCCAGGGCAGGGGTCCTGGGTCTTCTGGGCTGGAGCCTGCAATGTGCATCCTCCATTTTCGGCGTCTGCCTAGACTGAGCTGAGCTGCTCCCTTTCACATGGTGCTGCAGTTGTAGCATGCCCAGCAGGGCGGGGGAGGGGCTTGGCTTCCTCTGCCTAGACTATGGGGTTAACTCCCCCCCCCCGCCCCCTTGGTGCAATTTAACCCCTTTGCTTCTTGTCCTTTGCTTTGCCCCCTGCGAAGAGGTCGGTACAATACTCAGGTTGGTCCCCTAGGCTCAGCTCTGGTTCTCAGAGGTCCTGAAAACCCTGTCCCACAAATCTCCATGCACATTTCTGAAAGGACAGAGTCAAAAAGCCACCTGCCTTGTCAGCGGGACAAACCTGGAATCCTGTCCGACCTCCTGGTTCTCTTGGTCGGCTGAGGTGGCTCGGGGCGACCCCTTCTGGACATCCGCCAGACAACCGGCCATCAGGTCAACCCGTTCCCTTCAATGGGGTTGAACTGGGGGCCGAGTGGGGACTGGGAACGTTTCCCCGGGCAGATCAGACTCGGCCTGACGGGCAGGGTCCGAACCAGGCGGGCAGCCGCAGGAACCGTTGTGGGATGAAAGCATTGGGGCCGCTGAGACAGGGACCCGGCCATCAGGCAAGCTGCCTGGGGCTCCCCATCCTCGGCCGCAGCAAGGGGCTGCTCCCCGGCGCCGACAGGATCGGGCCCCTGGACGTCCGAAATATTTTTCTTTTCCTTTCTCGCAATCTCTGGGCAGCTAAAAGTCCGGCGGCGGAGCAGGGCTCAGAGGCTGCCTGCCGTGGCCCCAGGCCGCTCCCAGAAGCGCTTGGCTGCTGGCACGTCTCTGCAGCCCCTGGGGAAAGGGGGGTTAGGCAGCTCCACTGGCTGCCCCGCCCCAGCACTGTCCCCACAGCTCCCATTGGCTTGGAACCGGCCAATGGGAGCTGTAGGGGCGGCGCTTACAGGTGTGGGCAGCGCACGGAGACCTGCTGCTCCCCCTCCCAGGGGCCATACGCACAGACGTGCCAGCAGCTAGCCGCTGACCGGGAGCCGCCTGTGGTAAGCACCTCCCAGCCAGAGCCTGCACCCCAACCCCCAGCTCCCTCCCAGACCCCACCACTCTGCCCCAGCCCAGAGTCCCCTCCTGCACCCAAATCCCCCCCAGAGCCTACACCCCTCACCCCCCCGTCCCTTGACTGCCCCTTCCAGAGAACCCCTGTCCCTTCACCAACCCCCTGGTTCCCTTACTGTGCTGCTCAGAACAGCGTGTCAGGCTCCCCAGTGGAGCGCCCAGCCTGGTCCTGCCCCTGCAGAGTACAAAGCTTTGCAGCAAACCAACATATCTCTAGGAAGTCTCATTGAGATTTGAACTCAGATTGCAGGATTCAGAGTCCTGAGTGCTGACCGTTACCCCATGGGACCTGCTAGCATTATGTTTTCTGGACCCCTGTGACTCTCAGCTGGCTGGTTTGCACTCTGCTCTCATTCCTTCCCACCAGCGGCTTCCTCTCACGGGACTCTCTCTCCTCCTCCAGCGACTATAATCCTGATCTACCGCATCCGTGGGTCCTGCCCTGAGTCCCCACATCTCCCTGCTTTATCTCTGTTCCCTGCAGGCCACAAAAATGTCCGGGAAGGCCGCCCCTCCCTTCACTCGGTGGTCCTACTCATATCAGCCAGCTGCAGCCTCATCTCCTGGAACTCAGCCAGCTGTCGCTTGATCCAGTCGTACAGTCACATGCTGACTGGCTCCCCTGTCTGGATGGTCTTGTGGAAATCCCACAGGCGATGCTGCAGGACTTGGCACCGTTGGTTTCTTTAATGTTGCGTTGTTTACAAAGCCGCCAACTCCTCCATCACCGACTCTAATCAATCCCTCTGGTTGCCATAGAACCCTCCGATGTTTTCCCGTTCTGCCAACAGCACCAGGCCTCACCGCCCCGCCCCTTTATCTTGCAAACTCTGGCTGTTCAGCTTCCAATATCCTCTGCCGTGGGTCAGGGAATTGCCCACATTGAGCACACGGTGAGAGCTGCGTGATCCGAACAGTCCATTGGCACCACCCTGCACTGGGCTGTCGACATGCTCTCCTTCACATAAATCCGGTCAATGCAACTCCTGGCCTGTCCCCGCAGAAAGGTGTATCCCATCTGCGGCTGGTGTGAGCTCGGGTCAGAGAAACAGGAGGCTACCGCCCGCCCTCCACTGGTTCCACTATGGAAAAACAAGTCCTCTAAGCCGACCTTGTTACAGAACTTTGCCAGGTAGTGCTTATGTAAAAACGTTTCCTCTGATAGTCGGGAAAATGGAACCAGTGGTCCTCAGGCCGGCTGACACAATTAAAATCCCCCCCAAACACCAAACACTGTGCGGTCCAGAGGAAGGGAGCCAGTTCCTTCCATTGATCTTTCCTTTCACACCTTAACTGGGGACCATACACACTAATATAGCGGTAACCAGTGCCATGGAGCACAAAGTCCACCAGTAATGCCCTGCCTAATCAGACCTCCACCACCTTCTGTACTCACACCGCGAATGTGAAGAACAAGACTCCAACCCCATTATTCTTCTCTGGCCTGGAGGACCAGAAAGACGGGCCCCTCCTCCAATCACCCTCTGCTCATCGACCTACCCTAAAGTCATTAATGTGCATTTCCTGAACACCCACCATGTCCAAGTCCAGCTGCTCCAAGGCACTGAACATCAAGCGCCTCCTCCTGGGCCCCCGAATCCCTGCCACGTTCCACGTGGACACTTTTATACATGCCCCTTCCCCAGTTCTGCCATCGCTCTGCTGCGCAGAGGTGCTTTTGTCCCCAATCCCTGCCCTTCACAATCCAGGACCCACTCTGGCACCATCTCCAAGGGCCGCCCTGTCACTCTTTTCCCGCCACATTGGGTCGACCAATAAGTCGTGTGGGAAAGACAGCTCCCATCTCTCATTGTTAAAGGTCAGGTGGGCCAACTAGGGGCAGAAGCCCATGCTCTGTTGTCCTGCTGGGGAGCTCAAAATCAGGGATTCACCTCACGTAAAGGTGCCGCTGCACAAAGAGGGGTGAAAGGGCCTGCCAAAGCCTGGGATTGAACCAGAGACCTTTAGATCTTCAGTCTAATGCGCTGAACTGAGCTACTTTGGCAGCTGTATGGTGGCCTGCTTTCCTCTGTCCTGGATGTTTTGTCAGCAGCTGCACACAAAAAGGACGTCATTGTGAGCGGCCCATGAAGACAAGACTCGCTTTTGCTTGTCTTCCTCAGCTTGACGTGCTTCTCACCCCATTCCTGCCTTAGTTCCAGGGTTGACCTGGTGGTGGAAGGGGACTGGGGGCCAATGGCGTGAGAAGGAGGTTGAGCTGGACCCGGAGCTAGACTAGAACCTGGCGGTGGGAGTCTGCCCACCACTTGCAGCCCCACCCTGTTGTCCTGGCTTCCCCCACTAGACGTCATTGGGCTTCTGCCTCCTAGGGTTACCATCCATCCATATTTCCCCAGCTTTTTCGTCTTTAAATAGGCATGGTAAGGGGAGTCCTAGGGAGCAGGGGGAGGGTTGCATGAGTCGGGAGTTCGGGGGGCTGTCAGGGGGCAGGGCTGTGGAGAGGGGGCAGTCGGGACAAGGCGCAGGGGGGGTTGGGAGTTCTGAGGGGGGCAGTCAGGGGCCGGGAAGTACTGTTTTTTGATTGTTTGATTGTAACCCTAGTTCTGTCCCTCCCCCGTTTAGTCCCAGCTCCCCCCTCCCCCACCCCTGACTGGCCACGCCCCCAGCTGTTTGACCCCCCCCCCCAGTCAGTGTCCGCCCCCTGCCCAGACTCCGCCCATCCCCCCACGCGATTGGCCCCTGGCCCCCTGGGTGCCCCCCACCGAGCAGGGGAGTTTAGGGCCAAGTCAGGGCAAAGTGAGGGCGCAGCGGCTTCAGCAGGTGATACTGCGCATGCGCCGTGTGTTCCGCGTGCATGCGCAGTGCAGCCAAGACAGCGCGCGCGGGGGCTCAGCGCCGCCGAACCCGCCTCCGGGGTCTGACCCGGTGTCACCGCGTCTGACGGGCCAGGTACAGGGGCGGGGCGGGCTGGGCCCGAGAGGACGGCAGCGTCCCGGGGCAGGCTGGGAGCTGTAGTTCCCGACGGACCACGGGCCGGAAATGACGTCGGCCCAACCGACGGGCGGAAGCGGTTTGCGGTGAGCGTGAGGGCGGCCCCCCCACCCTCTGATTGGCGGAGAGACGCCAGACGCAGCAGCGCGCGCGGGGCCGGCCGGACCGAGACTCCCGGAGCCAGGGGTGGGGGAGGGGCAGAGGGTGTGAAAGGGGGGGTCAGGTGAGGGGGGTTGGAAAACTGTTGCTGTGAATCTCTCTCAGCGTAGGGGGGGAGGGGACGGAAGGAGGTTCGATCCCCTGCTGCAATGATCCGTTTAAAAGGAGTCCGGCCTCCTCCTTCCTGAGCCCTGTTTCCGGTCTCGCTGAGACGCGGGTTAATCCGGAGTCACTGCAAGGCAGAACAGGGAGTGACTCCAAATTCCCATGGGGGAGATAAGATCAGGATGTGACCCTGTGGGGAGCGGGTTTCAGTTGTTGCCAAAGGGGGGAAAGTTACTCAGTTTCTCTCCGTCTCTTTCTCTGCCTCAGGATATTGGGGTGGAGCTTCCTGGGAGCCCAGGCTGAGCAGCTGCTGCTCCCCCAGCGGGATCGGGGCTGGGGAGTGACCTCTGCGCCCAGCCAAGGTGAGGATTTTCCCCAGCTGTGATTAGCCCCATAGGTCAACCCAAGGCTCTGCCCACCCCAACATCTGAGTCAGAGACGCCAGGTGATGGGTAGAGACCTCAGGGAACTGGGCATGAGAGTGACTCTGCACAAACAGCCCCTCGCCACCCCATGTCTCTCCTCCCCTTAGCAATTGCAGGAGCCGATCCAGCCGTAGGAGAGCGAACCCCCAGGATTGGCTGTCAGCCAAGGGAGGAGAAACAGGGGAAGAGAGACAAGGAGAAAAAGGAGAGAGACTGAAAAGGGCAGTGGGAGAAATAATTGGGGAGAGAAATTCCCAGATTTCTGACCGGCCCCACACACTTATTGCCGCATCCCTGGGCAGATTCACTTTCCTGGGAACAAGGTGAGGTGCAAGGGGAGCAAAACCCAGTTCCTGACTCTCCCTGTTCCCCCCAGCGATGGGAGTGTGCTGCCCTGGGGACAGTGTCGGGGAATCCCCCAGTGTCACTCCTTTTGTTCTGCTTTTCTCTCCCATTTGGTTCCCAGACTTTGTTACTGGGAGGGTTTCAAAATGTCTCTGTGGTTTAGTGCTAGTGGAAAGGGCCGGTCAGTGCTGTAATAAAGTGACCAAACATTTCCCCAGCATAGAATCATAGAACTGTAAGGCTGGAATGAACATTGAGAGGGCATCTAGTCCAGCCCGCAGCATTGAGGTGTTTGTCCAACCTGCCCCAATGATGGGGATTCCACCACCTTTCTTGCTAATCTATTCCAGTGCTTAATTAGATTTTTTCACAATTGAGTCACATGGTTGACTCAGATTCAATTTGTGATCCACTATAACCCCCGATCATTTTCAGTAATATTACCCCCTAGCCAGCTATTCCCCTCTTTGTAGTTGTGCATTTGGGTTTTCCTTAGTGAAAATATTGAATATATCAGATCCAGGACTGGCTCCTGGGGACCCCATTGTAGACATCCTCCCAGTTGGACAGTGAACCACTAATGATTACTGTCTGAGTACAGCCTTTCAACAACATTGACACCCATTTTATAGCACTTTCACGTCCACCACATTTCCCTAGTTCACTATGAGAATGTCATGGGGGCCTGTGTCAAAAGCCTGACTAAAATCAAGATGTGGTCCTGTCTACAGTGTCCAGTACCCCTGTGAAAGCAGGACATTAGATTGACTTGGCATTATTTGTTTTTGCAAATCCATGCTGGCTATAAATTTTCACCTTACTGTCCTCTAGGTGCTTACAAATTGATTGTTTAATAATTTGTTCATTCCAGGTATCTAAATAATGCTTGACTTTATTCCCCAGTCCTCTTTGTTCCCCTTTTAAAAGATGGGTACTATGTTTACCCTTCTCCAGTCTTCACCGTTCTCCAGGTGTTCTCAAAGATAATCGCTAATGGTTCCGAGATTGCCTCAGCTAATTCCTTGAGCGCCCTAAGATGAATTTTATGGCCGTGTTTAATATATCAAATGTATCTACATATTTTTAACCTTTTATTTCCTTATTGTGGTGTCTGTTTCTTCCTCCTCTTGGTTAATAATAATAAAGGCCCTACGTGAATCGTGGGCTGGTCTTCAAATAATTGCAGCTGAGTTGCAAAGAAAGCTTGGAAAATCGCAGAAAAGTAATAATGGACCTTTCTTAATTGCCGTAATTTGGAAAAGCTACAGCAGACCTATTTGTTTAAGAAAAAGCTGCTGGAATAATATGAACACTCAACTATTACATTATGCCTGTGAATTTTTTTGGTAACCAGACAATTTGGTACAGCTAGAAGGCCATAACTAGGGTGGGGCGAGTGGGCCAGCCACCAAGGGCACAAAGCAGGTTACATCAAGGGCACAAAGCCACCCCTACTTCTCTGCCTTCAGAGCTGGGCACCGGCCAGCATCCACCACTCTCTCACCACCCAGCTCCAGGCAGCTCTGCTGCCAACATCAACTCAGGAGTAAGGGTGGCAATACCGCAACCCCCTTTTGGGTCTGGAACCCTAGTTTGAAAAACACTGTGGAGAAATCACACTTTTTCGTGGGTTACTCACTACGTAAATAGTACGTTTTGTGGGTGTATAACACGTCCATGAAGTTCACTATTTATGCCATGAACAATCCTTGAAAATTGTATGATTTCCCCCTCCCCTCCATGATTTAAGTAGTACCCTACTTATTGCCTTCTATGTCCCTTGCTAGGTGTAACTTATTTTGTGAGTTAATCTTTCTGATTTTGTCCCCACATGCTCACGGTACTCAATGTCGTGGGGGAAACAACAACAGAAAATGTGGAAATGACAGAAGTGCTAAATGACTTTTGTTTCAGTTTTCATCCAAAAGTTTAGTAGCAATTGGACATCTAACTTAATGAATGCCAGTGAAAATGAGGTAGGATCAGAGGCTAAAATAGGGAAAGAACAAGTTAAAAATTACTTAGGTTAGACGTCTTCAAGTCACCAGGGCCTGATGAAATGCACCCTAGAAAGCTGAAGGAGCTGACTGAGGAGATATCTGAGCCATTAGCGATTATCTTCAAAAAGTCATGGAAGAGAGATTCCAGGGGACTGGAAAAGGGCAAATATAGTGCCCAGCTATAAAAAGAGGAGTAAGGACAACCCGGGGAATTACAGACCAATCAGCTTATTTTAATTCCCCGGAAAGATAATGGAGGAAATAATTAAGCAATCCATTAGCAAACACCTAGATGATAATAAGGTGATAAGTAACAGTCAGCATGGATTTGTCAAGAACAAGTCGTGTCAAACCACCCTAATAGCTTTTTTTTGACAGGGTAACAAGCTTGTGGATAGAGGGGAAGCAGTAGACATGGTATATCTTGACTTTAGTAAGGCTTTTGATACTGTCTGGCATGACCTTCTCATAAACAAGCTAGAGAAATACAACTGAGATGGAACTACCATTAAGTTGGTGCACAGCTGGTTGGAAAACTGTTCCCAGAGAGTAGTTTTCAGTGGTTCACAGTCAAGCTGAAAGGGCATATCAAGTGGGGTCTGTCAAGTAGGGTGGGGGAGTCAGGGCCCTGCACCCCCCACTTCCTGGGATTCACCGTGAGTCTCAGCCAGCCAGTAAAACAGAAGGTTCATTCGATGACAGGAACACAGTCCAGAACCAAGCTTGTAGGTACACACAACAGGACCCCTCAGTCAGGTCCTCCTTGGGGGCAGAGAGATTAGACCACAGACCTGGGGCTCCCTCCTCTTTCCCAGCCAACTCCAAACTGAAAACCCCTCCAGCCGTCTCACCCAACATCCCCCAGCTCCTCCTCCTCCAGCCTTTGTCCAGTTTCCCGGGCAGAAGGTGTCACCTGGCCCCAACCCCCCTCCTGGGCTCTCATGTTACATGCTCAGGTATCTTCCCTCAAGGGAAGTCTTCCATCCCCAGTGAGGACAGTCCCAGTAAAACTCCCCTGCAACATTCCCAGGTCAATACTCCCCACTCCCTGCTGCGTCACAGATTCCCCCCGGGATCAGTTCTCGGTCTGGTTCTGTTCAATATCTTCATCAATGATTTAGATAACGGCATAGCGAATACACTTATCAAGTTTGCAGACGACACCAAGCTGGGAGGGGTTGCAAGTGCTTTGGACGATAGGATTAAAATTCAAAATGGTCTGAAGTAAATAGGATGAAATTTAATAAGGACAAATGCAAAGTACTCCACTTAGGAAGGAACAATTGGTTGCACACATACAAAATGGGAAATGACTGCCTAGGGAGGAGTACTGTGGAAAGGGACCTGGGGGTCATAGTGGATATCCCTCCCCCCCCACCCCCGCCTTCCCTTCAGGTGGCTTTAGCAGTCTTTCTTCTTGGGCAGACAGGCCATGGAGAGGAGTCATTTTATTTGCCTACCTCCCCACTCTTAAAAAGGATTTACATAAGGTGGGAATCCTTTGTTTCCCAAACTTGCTTCCCCCTTCCCTTCCAGTGGAAAGTTACTAGAAGTCCCAGGTAATGTTGAGTATCTGGTGACAAGACCACCTGACTCTAGTATCACAGTGTCCAGGAGTCAGTAGCAGTATGGAGCCTTTTCACAGTCCATAGTCCTTGCTGATGGCCCATCCGCCCTGTCTGGCTTTTCCGTTGTTGTAACTGAAGTGTTAGCAGTGGGCGTCACCCAAAGGAGCATAGTTGAAATACAGATACATTGTCAATATTCCCAACTTCAGATACAGAAATGATACGTGCACACAGATTGGATAATCACAGTCAGTAAATTATAACCTTTCCAATGACTCATTTTCTTACAAGACCCATCTTGCACTAAGTCCATCTCAGTTATCTCATATTCATTTCATAAGCATATTTTCATAAAGAATATGGATGGAAATGTCACACTCACATACCAGTTTTCAGAGTTCGTTGAAGTCTGCCTTTTCAAAGTCCGTTGTCCTTATTTTCCTTCTCTAATGCCTTCCTTCTCTTAGAATCACAAAATCATCATTTCATGAACAATTTCGTCTATATTGCTTTCCACCTTCCGTTTCCTAACTAATTCCCGCCTGTTAGTCAGAATCCATCCTAAAATGCCCCCTCCCACTCCCCCAGTTACTACTTCCATCTTCTGACACAAACAGGTGTCCCCAACACATTCCAAGAACTTGTTGGACACTTTGTGTTTGTTTAAATTCCTTTTCTAAACGGTGTCTTGGTAGTTAAAGCCCCGCCCCCCCTTGTGTTTTGAATATTTCTCTTATTTGCATGACAGAGTCGAGAACGTTAGTCTGTGGGGAAAGAGCCGGGGGGAATTGTGATGTGACGTGACTGTCCTGTTCTGACACATCCCCTTCTTGCCCTGACAGGCTGCAGCGTTACGTCCCATCCTTCCAGGGACCAGGGAAGGGAAATGGCTGCCGTGGAGCTGGCTCAGGTAGGGATTATCGGGGAGTTGCTGGTGGGTTCCTGTTGGCGGGAGAAGGGCAGTAAATGCATAGGAGGTGGTGTATCTGGCGGTGGTCAGGAGGTGGGAGGGGGCAGGAAATGCATAGGAGGTGGTGTATCTGGTGGTGGTCAGGAGGTGGGAGGGGGCAGGAAATGCGTAGGAGGTGGTGTATCTGGCGGTGGTCAGGAGGTGGGAGGGGGCAGGAAATGCGTAGGAGGCGGTGTATCTGGCGGTGGTCAGGAGGTGGGAGGGGCAGGAAATGCATAGGAGGTGGTGTATCTGGCAGTGGTCAGGAGGTGGGGGGCAGGAAATGCATAGGAGGTGGTGTATCTGGCAGTGGTCAGGAGGTGGGGGGGCAGGAAATGCATAGGAGGTGGTGTATCTGGCGGTGGTCAGGAGGTGGGAGGGGGCAGGAAATGCGTAGGAGGTGGTGTATCTGGCAGTGGTCAGGAGGTGGGAGGGGGCAGGAAATACACAGGGTGGAGAAAGGGTGGGGGACAGGGTGTGACAAACCTGCTGGGATTTGTTTACGATGGGGGCTAGATTCTACCAACAGACCCATGGGGTTTGTGGGTGGAAATTCCCTAATTGGTCCAGCAGGAAACAACCCCCCAGGACTGGGCTGGGGAAACGTATCAGACTCCAATACTGGAGTCTGAACCTACTAGCCAGAGGGCAACCCCCAGTGAGGCCCGGGGAAGACACCCCATCCCTTCCCATCCAACCGCTGGCACTGGAGAAGGTGTTGGGATTCCTACCAGGGGGCTGTCCCTGGACACTCCTGGGGGCTCCATCTCCTGTATCCACTTCTGGCTGATAGATGAGTGTTGAATGTGAAGACCCTTGCCATCTCTGTCTGCTAGAAGGGGTGAGGGGCTCTCTCTCTTTCTTCCCTCACCCTGATGCCTCCTGGCTGCTCTGATGGGGAGGGGGTGGGATCCTGCCTCCCAGAGCTTCCATGTGATTGGCCCTCCTCTCCTGCGAACAATGGGGTTGTCAATGGGCTCTTGCTCTTTCAGGGGCCGGTGACTTTCGAGGAGGTGGCTGTGTATTTCACCGAGGAAGAGTGGGCTCTGCTGGACCCCGCTCAGAGAGCCCTCTACAGAGACGTCATGCAGGAGAACTATGAGAATGTGACCTCGCTGGGTAAGGATTCCCGTCCCCTCAGTTCTTAGAAGGGGAAATGAAGAGTTAAGGTTCACAATGCACCCTCAGCTTTGCCCGACAGGCGAATGACACCTAGACTAGCACTCTGCCCTCCCTGCGACAGAACACTTTGGGAACAGAGCACAGGCGCAGGAGCACAAACGCTAACACCGTCTCTTTGCTAAGGCAAAACTTGGGGTTGGGCCCGATGTAGGGAACAGAAGCTGCCTCCCCCTCGCCCTGCACTCAGACACTGAGCCTACTGCACACAGTCCATCTCAGACCTTCCTGCTGTCACCACCCCTTTCCCCTTCCAATGAAGATTCCTGCTGAGTCGTTGCCTTCACTTACCCCTCCCTGAGGCCTGGAGACCCCTCGCATGTACGGCACCAGCCTGCTGACAATCCTTGTGGCAAGAACACACCCTTGTGCACCTTGATTGACGCGGCCTACACCACTCAGCACTGAAATGAGGAATACCTGGTCCTTCCAGTTTCACGTGCACCTCTCTTCGTGTCACAGCTCTGCCAGGCTGCTCCAACTAATCCCTCCGCCATTCATGTAAAGCTAGAGCTGGCCCAGGGCACACTGCTGGAGTGCCTGCGGAGAAATGCTGGGGTTCAATCTGAGGAACATAAAACACACAGTGGCATGTTCTTAGTCCTTCCTTCTGGTGATCAATACATTTTAAGGCCAGGGGAGACTATTAGGTCATCTAGTCTGACCTCCTGTGTAATACAGGCCATGGAGTTTCGTCCGGTTACCGTTGTAGTGCACTGAATACTTTGTGTTTGATGAAAACCTCTTCCGGAAAGGCATCCTGTCCTGACTTGAAGCCTTCAAAAGGTGGAAAATTGGCCCCTTCCTTGGGTAGTTTGTTAACCTTTGCACCACCCTTACTGACCTATTCCCAGTGACATTTGCCAGCTCCAGGGCTAGGGGATAAGGGCAGAGTTAAGGTTGCATTGCAGGGGTGGTGTGTAGTTTAATTCTTCATTTCCTGGTTTTCAGAGATCTTATTTTTCACCACCATCCACATGCTGGAAGGGCCCGAGGCAGCACTAGGCAACCTTCACTCTGTTTAATGTACTTTATGGGCGTTTAATTTCCTTGATTTTCTGTTTAATGGATTTTTTTGCCACTGTAACTGTGTCGACACTACGGTTTTTGCTGCAATTTACGTCAGGTCGGGTGTGATTTTTCACATCGCTAACTGCCAGAGCTCTGGGCTCAGAGGTAGTCCCAGCACCTCGGGACAGTCCCAAGGGGGTCTCTGTGACCCAACCCATCACAGGGGGCGCTTGTGGGGGGTAGAAAGGTGAGGATTCAGGGAGTCAGAGATTGTAGCACGTCACTGAGGCTGCTTTTGCTTAAGTCTCTAATGACCTGTCCCTAGGCAAAGCTCAGAACCAGCACTCCATCCTCCTCCTCCTCGACCTGTCAGCTGTCTGACACCACTGACTGTGGTCATTGTCTTGGAATCTGATCTTCCCTTATCCTCTCCTGCTTAGGGTTAGGGTGGGGAGAAGTAGTAACTGGCTTGTTCTGCAGCATGGGATGTTTAGGTTGGATATTAGGAAAAACTTTCCCGCTGTGAGTATAGCTAAGTACAGGAATACATTACCAAGAGAGGTTGTGGAATGCTGGTCGCTGGAGGTTTTTAAGAAGTGGTTAGACAGATGGTCTGTGTCTACTTGGTCCTGCCTCAGGGCTGGAGGATGGACTAGCTGACATCCTGAGGTCCTTTTACCCCTGTGTTTCTGTGATTTTATGATTCCTTATTGTAGCCCTTCCCTTTGACCTTGTCTCCCTCTGGAGAATGGGGGCTTTATTTAGTAGTTTTTTTAATGAAAAATATGCATGGGTCAGCTTCCCTCTCAATTTGCTTTGTTTGTCACTGGGCGTGAAGGAGTGAATTCCTCTTGTGGGTTGGGGATGTAATTCCTGTTGAAGTAACATAGGCCTGCCTCCGTTTACATGGAAACACGATCAAGGACTGTCCCCATATGAATGCAGCACACTGGACAATGGAAGTCTCAAAGACTGGAGGTTAATGTGTAATGACTGGGTCCAAGGGAAGCAGAACATGAGAACACAACTTCACTGCACTTTGGGACACAGGAACTAGGGCTTAAGTTTGCTGCTTTTCAGGGCAAAAAGACTGAGACAAGGCAATAGCGAGCGAGAGAGATGAAATCAAGGAGGCTTTGAAAAAGCCGGGCAGATGCAACTGCCAAAATGAACGTAGAGTTCAGTTTTGCTTTCCCACACTGACCGAGGGATCTGTAAATCCTGTGTTCCCGTTGCCTAAGCAATGCAGCCTGGTTCTGAAAAGCCTCTTGTGTTGCTGCAAATACCGACTGGCTGCAGCACCCCAGAAGAGACGGTGTTTCTGAGGAGTCTGAAATCACTGGGACTCGCTGAGGTGCCATCATGACACACAGGGACGCTGCCTCCAGAATGGCCTGTCTCAGCATGGTGGAGCTGTGGGGATCGCCCTTCCGAAAAGCACTGCCTAGGAAGTAGCACATATTGGAATGTCTGCGCTGCCTCTGGGAGAGACCCTCCCAGCCTGGGTCCGCAGACTGGCCTTGGCGGGCTGTATATAACTGCGTATATGTTGCAGATTGGCCTGGAGCTCAGTCTCTACACCAGAGGTATGTGTACCCCTGGGGTACTGTGGTAGGGCGGCTGCCCCACCTCCAGGTGAGATTGGTCTACAGCTGGCCAGAACGGGTGGGCAGCCAATCAGGAGGGGCCTGTGAGAAGCCAATCAGGGCCAGGCTAGGCCCTATATAAAGGCTGCCTAGGAGAGAAGCAGGCAGTCTCTCCCAGACCTTCAAGGGGGAGGGTCTGTCTCCTGAGTGAAGGAGACCAGCACCTCGGACAGCGCAGTGCTGGGCAGGCTCGGGGGAGCAGAGGAGAGCTCCAGCCCAGTACATGTCAGACTGCGGGCCTACAGGGTGCAAGGGGTCAGAGGGGAAGTGACCCAGGGAGGACGGACAGACGAGGGGAGAGGAGGAGGATGGAGTGGCTGCCACTAGAGGGTCCCTGGGTCGGGACCCAGAGCAGTGGGCAGGCCTGGGTCCCCCTCTTCTCCCTTGTGCTGCACTTGGCCCTGGGAGAGCGGCCATATCAGACTGCAACATACCCCCGCCGAGAGGGGCTAGACTTTGAGTTGTGGTTGGCCACTGCAGCAGGAAGACTGCTGTTAACAACCCCCTCACCCGGAAGGGGGTGAGTGTGGACTAGGGGGCACTGCCGGAGGGCAGTGTCCTGAAGGGGACGCTGCCGAACGGGGAGCAACATGGGTCCGGATACCAGTCGGGCAGACGACGGACGGGACACCACAAGCAGAGGGCGCTCTGTGGTGGATAGAGCTAATTCCCAGACGTGCCAACAGGAGGTGCCATGGTGGTGAGTTCCAACCCGTCACAGGTACGCAGAGGACTTCCAGAGTTGCTACGGAAAAATCACTGGCCAAGTCAGTACAAAGCAAAATTTCATTCAATGAGTTGTTTATACTGATCTATATACTAAACTGAAATGTAAGTACAATATTTATATTCCAGTTATTTATTGTATAATTATATGGTACAAATGAGCAAGTCAGCAATTCATAGTGTACCACGACACTTTTGTATTTTTATGTCTGATTTTATAAGCAAGTAGTTTTTAAATGAGGTATGACTTGGAGATAGGGAAGACAAATCAGACTCCTGGAAGGGGTACAGTAGTGTGGAAAGCCTCTGGTCTACACAACTGTTTTTAATGTGCTAGCACAGGGGTGGGCAAACTTTTTGTCCCGAGGGCCACATCGGGGTTGTAAAATTATATGCAGGGCCGGGTAGGGAAGGCTGTGCCTCCCCAAACAGCCTGGCCCCATCCTCTATCTGACCCCCTCCCACTTCCTGCCCCCTAACTGCCCCCCTCAGAATCCCCGACCCATCCAACACCCCTTGCTCCTTGTCCCCTGACTGCCCCCCCAAGACACCCCGCCCCAACCACCCCCCTGGGACTCCATCCCCCTATCTAAGCCCCCTTGTTCCCTAACCGCCCCCTCCTGAGACCCCCAACCCCCCTGCTCCGTGTCCCCTGACTGCCAAGACCCCTATCCACACATCCCGCCCAACCCCCGGGACTACCACATCTATCCAACCCCCCTGTCTCTTGACCGCACTCCCCGAACCTCCGCCCCATCCAACCACCCTCTGCCCCTTAGACAACCCCCCGGCCCCCTTACCATGCTGCTCAAAGCAGCGTGTCTGGCTCCACACTCCCCCGAAGGAGCGTGCAGCCCCGCCTCCCCCAGAGTGCTGCCCACGCAGCTCGCTGAGGCTCCGGGGGAGGAGGGACAGTGGGGGAGGGGCCAGTGGGAGCCTCGGGGGCCAGATGTGTCCCACAGGCCATAGTTTGCCCACCCCTGTGCTAGCACCTACAGTGGAGCACCCATAGGGAGACACATCTCAACCATCGTTGATGCACAAGTTGAGTAACTTCTTCTTTTGCGTATTACCTGATCTCACTGGTCTTCTTTCCCCAGAGCCGGGTTTCCAGTTTCCAAACCCGATGTCATCTCCCAGCTGGAATGAGGGGAAGAGCCGTGGGCCCCAGAACTCCAGGGCTCAGAGGAAAGAGAGATCATTAAACCTACTCAGTGCTTGAAGGAAATAGCTGGGATTCCCAACAAAGACCTTGTGAGGTCTCTGGGTTCAGGATGGTCCCTCAGGGCAGATACTGTTCATGGCTTCCTACCCATCCTAACTCCTGGCAGTAGTTCCTTCCCCAAACTCCCTTCTCCCTGGGGAGTGTTTGGATGGGAACTGGATGCAGAATTGATCCCCTCCTCTCGCCTCTTCGGGGAAGAGTTTGGGGAAATTCAGTCCCTGGTTTTTCTCCATCTCCAGTTATTCTCTTGGTTTGTTCCCTCCTTTTTCCTTCTGGTTTCTGAGGTTTTTCTTTCTCTGTCCCATCAGGTGAGGGGATGATGAGAGAGACCATGGAGCAGAATCCTCAGCAGGAAGATGAGCAAGTGGACCCACAGGAGGCATTATTGCAAAGATGCACAGAGAGTGCGTCCGGGAGTTGTGAGCAGGCAAAAGGCTCTCAGGGGCAGCACGGGCCAGAGAAATGGCAGGGAAACCAGCCAGCACCGGAAGTTGGAATATCTGTTAATTATCGGGGAACTCACAAAGGCCTCAAGGAAACCACGGGCCAGCAGAGAATCCTTATGGGAGAGAGAAATAACACGGGCTTTGACTGTGGGAAAAAGTGCAGGAGGCGCTCACACTTTATTAGACATCTGTGGATCCACACAGGAGAGAAGCCCTATAAATGCTGTGAGTGCGGGAAAACCTTCACTCGGAGCTCAACCCTTATTGCACATCAGAGGAGTCACACAGGGGAGAAACCCTATGAATGCTGTGAGTGCGGGAAAACCTTCACTCAGAGCTCAAACCTTATTCGCCATCAGAGGAGTCACACAGGGGAGAAACCCTATGAATGCTGTGAGTGCGGGAAAACCTTCACTGAGCGATCAAGCCTTATTCTCCATCAGAGAATCCACACAGGGGAGAAACCCTACAAATGCTGTGAGTGCGGGAAAACCTTCACTCGGAGCTCAACCCTTATTGCACATCAGTGGATCCACAGAGGAGAGAAACCCTATGAATGCTGTGAGTGCGGGAAAACCTTCACTGAGCGATCACACCTTATTCGCCATCAGAGGAGTCACACAGGGGAGAAACCCTATGAATGCTGTGAGTGCGGGAAAACCTTCACACGGCGCTCCACCTTTATTGCACATCAGAGGATCCACAGAGGAGAGAAACCCTATGAATGCTGTGAGTGCGGGAAAATCTTCACTGAGCGATCACACCTTATTCGCCATCAGAGGAGTCACACGGGGGAGAAACCGTATAAATGCTGTGAGTGCGGGAAAACCTTCACTGAGCAATCACACCTTATTCGCCATCAAAGGAGTCACACAGGGGAGAAACCCTATGAATGCTGTGAGTGCCGGAAAACCTTCACTCGGAGCTCAACCCTTATTGCACATCAGAGGATCCACAGAGGAGAGAAACCCTATGAATGCTGTGAGTGCGGGAAAACCTTCACTTGGAGCTCTTCTCTTATTTATCACCAGAGAAGCTGCAAGGGAGATAAACACCATGAAAATTTTGCCTAGGGCTCAGAAAAGATTGTTTTTTCCTTTTCCTAATTCCCAAGTAGTGAACTTTAAGGCAGCATTTGTGGCGTCTCAGCTCCTTCCGGTGAGTTGTCTGCTTTTCCCGTTTGCAGCTCACCCTTCCTTGGAGTGAAGCCCACAGTGTTGTTCATCGACTCCTTTGTCTGTGTCGTGGGAGTGTGCGTCCCTCCAACTGGAATGTCCATCAGCCCCGGGTGGGGGAACCAAGAGTGACCTTTACTAGGTACAGGTCTGTCTCATCTTACGCGGGGGTTCCTTTCCGCGGTTAGCGCGTAAAGCGAAAACCGCGTATAGTCAAAATTACATTGAGTTCCATGGCGGATGGAATCGCCCGCACTACAAGTACAGTATTAAAATTGTTATTTTTCTCTTTTTTGTTGTTTTTGTTTTTGCCGATCGCTTAAAGCTGAAATCGCGCATGTTAAATGTGCGTAAGATGCGACAGACCTGTACATAGAGGTTAAATCTATCTGGCCTTTGACTCCATTAGGGTTTTCCATGGAGTTAGCGAGATTGAGTTAGTGATCCTGATATAAAAATATAACTATTTTTTCAATAAAGAAAATAGCCCATATAGCAGCCAGGGTAACGTAGGAAATTTCCTCACCACTGGACCCAACCTCCATCACTTTTCCTAGTCTAACCAAATGTGGAGCATCATGTTTATACTTTTCCTCCCACTGCAAAGTGATTGTTAGTCACCAGATTCCCCCATTAGGGACCGATTGCCTCATTCCCAGTTGTTCCCACGTTGCACTGGGTTCTGCTGAATAGCAGTTGGGTTTTGTACCATTTTTCTCAATGTAAATAGAACCGAGAAGGAGCAGGGATAGAGGGTGTGAGGAAGTGCGGATTTTCCCTTGTTATGTTGTATGTGAGTCTTACTGTTGAGCCTATGTGAGTTTGACTGTTTTGCATGAATACTGCGTGTGCCTCAATTTCCCTGCGTGCTGCCCCCATACCTTGGTGGTGGGAATAAAGCTTATTGGAACATCTCTGAGGGTGAGATATTACCTGTAATCAGTTTCTTAATGTATTAGGCTTAGACTTGCGTGTTTTTGCTTTATTTTGCTTGGTGACTTACTTTATTCTGTCTGTTATTACTTGAAACCACTTAAATCCTACTTTTTTATACTTAATAAGTCACTTTTGTTTATTAATAAACCAGAATAAGTGATTAATACCTGGGGGGGCAAACAGCTGTGCATCTCTCTCTATCACTGTTATAGAGGGCGAACAGTTTATGAATTTACTCCGTATAAGCTTTATACACAGTAAAATGGATTTATTTGGGGGTTTGGATCTCCACTTTCTACAGTTCCACCACTGAATGTGTCCTATGATTCAGGGTTCTCAGCCATCTGTTTGTGGATCACAATTTGTTTTCTTTGCTCCTAAAACAGTAATTTAGGGCCTGAGATGAAAGTGTCACAGACCTGGATGGGGAATTTGAATGGATCTCAAATACAGTGAGATCATTTGGAGTTTAAATCCCAGTTTCCAACTGTTGGCAAAGCCTATTGCAGGACTTTTCCTACTGAGATGGGGTTGTTTGCAGATGGGAAGGTTGGCTGGTTGGTTTGTTTTTTTCCAGTACGACGATGCTAGAACTTTAGTAAATAATATGATTCAAAACTAATGAGTGAAGGAGGTCTGAACGGCTCAGAGGAGAATGCAATGGGAGAATCTCTCGTCCTGATTCTGAGTCATCATATTTAACCTGCTCTGGAATTTCTAGTTCTATGAAACTGGATGTATCTTGTGTGACGTGGGTTTTTCCTCTTGAGGGACATTTGGTCACATAATCAGATATTCATTTTATTTGCCAGACTGTAGCTCAGATTTACTGGGGCCTTAGAGAAAATGACTATTTACTGAGAGTCATTTATTTTATTTTTGCTTTTTCTCTGCTCCCTCCATGATGACATGGAGAAACTTCAAGTGCAGTTCAGTCAACAGGAGAGACTACTCCAAGCTATTGGACATGCTACCGACTGTTTTTAAATCTCCAGTCTGAAATGGTGAACTAGACCACACCCCAACTTGTGCAACTAACTGAAGTGACTGCACACAATCGCACTGCTGCTCGATTGTTTTAGGTCAATATTGTCTCTGATGATCCGGGGAGAGAATTCCACAGTAACTAACAAAGAAGTGGGCAAAAGGCCCATGTATTTGTTTCCCAAGGTAGTTGTGAAAGAGGCTCTTGTGACAGACTAACACCCATGTTCACAACCTACAGCAGGAATCTCAACCTTTTTCTTTCTGAGTCCCCCCTCCCCCCGCCCCAATATGCTATAAAAACTCCAAGGACCAGCTGGGGTAGGGGGGCAGCTCGGGTCTCTGGGCTACAGCTGCTGGGTCGTGGAGGTTCGGGGTTTCTGCCCTGTGGAGTGGGGAGCACTGGGGCTCTGGGCTTCTGCCCCGTGGGAGGCGGGGGCTCTGGGCTTCAGCCGTGGGGCCCTGCTGACCCCCTGAAACAAGCTCACAGACCTCCGGGGGGTCACACTGCTCTACACACTGTTGCAGTAATGTTTGTACAAGGTGTGACGCTAGCAGAGCAGCTTACGTCACAGTGTATTCAGGCCAATTGATGTGTGTATTAGTATAGATCAAAGCGATTGTTAAATGTAGAAGTGTATTGGGTGTTTAAACATCCTGAAAACTAGTGGAATGTTGTTTGCACTGTTTTCACTTATCTATATTCTGTTACAATGTAATAGCAAAGAGTTACATTGTGTATACTCCAGGGCTAGGAACCAGGACTCCTGGGTTTGGGCCACTCACCTCTCCCTGTTCCATGCCTCAGTTTCTCCATGGAAGAGGGACAAAGACATAGCCCCCCCCCCATCACCCTCCCAGGGGCTTCAGATTTGGCTCTGCCAAGCAGGGGATGGCCTCAGCCCACATGTCCCCCGTTCCCCAGGAAGGACTGGTGGGGCCCCGTTGTCACAGCAGCCTGCCAGGGTAGTACAGTGTTGGTACACCTGGGAGAGCAGCAGGTGCCAGTGTTCCCAGAGTACAAGAGCCGGGCAAGCTCCCCCTCACCCCCTGTTTGGCATTGGGAGCCGCGCTCCGGGGACTCAGTGCTGGACGAGGGGGACAGTGGGGAAACCAGCACTGAATGTGGGGGACACAAGTGAAGCCTCCAAATGGGGTGCTTGAAGCAAGGAGGGGGGATCTCCCCTGTGGGGGGCTGAGGAGGTTGAAGTGGGGAATAGGTACTGGAGGAAAAGAGAGTGGGAATGGGGGGGGAGGAGGAAGGAGGAAAGGGGTAGGATTTGGTAACGTGGGCATTGGATGATTCCAGCTATGGGCAGGCCCAGGCATCAGAGGGGGCCATCCAGGGGGATGGTCTGGGAGCTGGGGAGACAGCATGGCAGCCAGTGTCAGATAAAGATACCTCTGTCCCACCCCTCCCACATCACCTTCTCCATCTACTTCACCTCCCTCTTATTGTGAACCCCTGACAGCTGCACCCAAAAACCCACTTAATACAAAGTTGCCAAACAGAAACTAGACTAAACTAACCGGCACAGACACTGCATATGATGCCAGCCGAAAGACAACACTTTTCACACAGCAACACCTCACTGCCCTCTCACTCCCACAAACTTCAATATCACAACGAGCTGCTCCCAGCCAGGCACCACGCCCTAGTCAAACGCCTTTGGTAACTACGTAGCTCAGTGGCAATCACTGCCCTGAAGTGACTCCGGTGCCGGCACTCATAGCACGGACTCCCCTCCTCCCCCCCCCCCCCCGAATTCTGTCCACACACAGAGAATTCTCCCTGCCCGGCTCCTTCAGTTCATCTCGCTGCTCTCCCTGCTGCCGCCAGCCACTCCTCATCTGCATAACCCCGTCCATGGACACGTGACACCTTGTGTTCTGCTCTTGAGTTGCCTGCGGAGAGTGCGCACGTCACAGCCCCAGCGCACGCGGCTCCGCACCAGCGGCCATTGTTAGAACCTTCCGTGAAATTCCATCTCCCGGCTCCCTCCGGGGCCAGCAGCAGCCGAGCGGGGAGTGTCTGTGAGCCCCGAGCCGGGGGCGGGGCTGCAGGGAGAGACCCAGCCCCATTGACAGCCTGGGGCAGGGGATATTAGGGGCAGGGGAGGGGATGGAGGGAGGACAGCCCCAGCCCCATAGACCTGTCATACAGATGACATACAGGAGATGTCATACAGATGAAGCAAAAGTGAGTAGGGGCAGGCTGCAGCGCACACCACACTGGCTGGCTCAGCCTTGTGCATGCTGGGGTGGCCACCTCCCCGTTGATGAGACCTGGTCCCACCGTCTTCCTGGATCAGAAATAGCCAATGTCTGCATTATGCTAAGGGCATTGGTATTTTCTTTAAATTTGCCAGACCGACTTAACAGACATCTAACACACATTTGAAGCTCTTCTTTTCACACCATTGCTCATTCTCAGGGTCTGCTTTGTCTCCAGACAGATCCATTCAAATACCCCCTTTATGCGCCTTACAGAAACGTCTGCATCCCCTGACAGCGAGGCAACTGGGCAGGTCGCTGACAGAGCTGAGCACCACCTTTCTGCCAGCCATCTTTAGAGAAGAACCCCATCCTAGAGTCACCCCTCCCTCCGTCAGCACCTCCACGTCTGTGGCTCTGAGTGGCAGTAGGATGATTGGGGGCGAATCCGGGGCTGGAAGGGGGGGGGGGGTAAGGTCAGCCTGTAAGGAGTAACCAGGTGGAGCAGACCCAGAGGGAGGCTGTGGGCTGCTGGTCGGTTGTTGGGATCCGAGCTCTAGATCAAAGCTGCACAGCGACCTGACACCCAGGGTTATAGGGCAGACATAGTGACCCCCTTACTGGCCTCGGTGAACCCCAAACCCTTGTTACTAAGGGCATTGAGGAGTCTCTGTCCCTTAATAACTTCTGGGAGCTCCCCAGCAGGCTGCGGGCGTCAGCCGCCTCCTGCCTCACAGGTTAGACTCTTGGCGCTGTGCCAGCCGCCCCCTCGCTTGAAGGCCCAGTGGGCGGCATCCCTGGGGGAGCAGAAACCCCCCTCCTTTCCATTAACAGCTGAACTCACTGACCCAGGATACCACAGAGACACCAACCAGCAGCTGGTTTGCCAGGGCCGCTGCCCAGCACCCTGCACCGCTTCCTGCCAGTGTCAGAGCTCGCAAGGCACTAGTCTGGAGCCAGGGCCGCTTGGTGCTTACGAAAAGCCAGCAGAGTGACACAGTGGAAGCGTGCTGGGCCCATAACACAGAGCTTGATTAATCAAACCCTCTTCGGCCAGCACCGGGCCTCCTTCTTCTTACACTGGGCCTTCCAGAGTCTAACCTATGAGGCAGGAGGCAGCTGGTTACTCCTTAGACTGACCTTACCCCCCTTCCAGCCCCAGATTCGCCCCTAATCACCCTAGTGCCACTCAGAGCCACAGACGTGGAGGTGCTGACGGAGGAAGGGGTGACTCTAGGATGGGGTTCTTCTCTAAAGATGGCTGGCAGAAAGGTGGTGCTCAGCTCTGTGAGCGACCTGCCCAGTTGCCTCTCTGCCAGGGGATGCAGACATTTCTGTAAGGTGCATAAAGGGGGTATTTGGCTTCCAAGTTAAGGTGAGGAATGTGCAATTATGAGAGGGAATTTCCATACCTCCTGGTGTTGCACTTCAGGGCCCTAGTGGCCTAATGGATAAAACATTGGCTTCCTAAGTCAGAGATTGTGGGTTCAAGCCCAACCTGGGGTAAAAAGCTATTTTCTTTCTGTATATTGCCAGGAAACCTTGGTCTTATTTTCACCAAGGGAACTGGGAGATGTTTGAACACAAAGTACTGGATCTTGGGAACAATCCCCCAGAAATGGCATCTTACACTCCACAAATGCTTTCTAGACCCATCAGTAGCAAACAGTTAATACCCGTGTTTGTCTGAGAATAGAGTGAAGGGGAGTGTTCACTCCAACACCTCAATGAGCAAAACAGACAGAAAGAGCAAGGCTGTTCTGCTTTTTCCCACCCCCACCTTTGGGGTAAGTCCATCACTTCCTCCTTAGTGCGTGTGGGCTGGAAACCAGAGATGGCAGGAGAGAGGTTGCCCACTCAGCCCATGCACAGGAGGATCCATTGCAGCTCACGTCCTCCTGCTTGTCCCAGCCCAGAGGAATGCATGACACCGAGCCTGGACTCTGTGACTGCATTAGTCACCAACAGGTGAGTGTGGCAGGAGAGGACACAGAACATGTCTACAAGTCACTTTTTCTGGACTGCTGAGGTCGGGGGAGAGAGGCCAGATTCTATCTGGCTCTTTAAGACTCTGAGGAAGCTCTGGGATCTGGAGAGAGGTCTCTGGAGCCTCGGGATGGGCAGGTTTGGAGACGTGGCTCCTACCTAGTCCAAAGTAACCTGACGTGCTCCCCCACAAGAGCCATATTAACAGGCAACACTGCGTCTCTATTTCCTTGGCCACACGTATCGTGTCCTTTTTCTGGTGGCTAGTCCAGAAAAGAAGAACAAGAGCTCACTACTGCTACCATCGGAGGGATTTGCTGGGTTGAGATCAGCTGGTAGAAGCAGGCAATAGCACCAGAATCTGGGACTTCGAGCCCCTAGAGTGACCTCTTACCTTTATAGACCTGCTGTGACGTTGTGCAGTTTATATGGTTTTATAAAAACATGATAATAAGTAAATATAATGTAACTGGAATATGCTTCATGCAAAAGGTCTCTTGTAAGGTGTCATTACAAAGCTTATAATCTACTGAGTGTGATCATCCTATTTGTTTAAATGTACCACTCTTATATTTAAAACTAGAAATATAAAATATAACTCTGAGGGCCTATTGTAATTATGCGAAGTGTGGTTTGAAATCTTGATGACTCCCATTAACCAGGACCATTGTCTGCAGATGGCTGTGTTTACCTGTGAGTCTTCCTGTATATGTGTGTGCTGGCAAGTGGGTACCACCTAAGCTGGAACAAGAGCTGTACCGAGGAAAGAATTGTGCCCAGGCCTGGAAGGTGTCCAGTCTGAGGGGAAAAAAACTTACTGAAGCATCTCTGAGAGTGAGATTATCTGTATTCAGTTTGATTAGACATAGATTTGCGCATTTTATTTTATTTTGCTTGGTGACTTACTTTGTTCTGTCTGTTACTACTTGGAACCACTTAGGTCCTACTTTCTGTATGAATTAACTCAAAGTATGTATTAATACCTGGGGGAGCAAACAACTATGCATCTCTCTCTATCAGTGTTATAGAGGGCGAACAATTTATGAGTTTACCCTGTATAAGCTTTATACAGGGTAAAACAGATTTATTTGGGTTTAGACCCTATTGGGAGTTGGGCATCTGAGTGCAAAAGACAAGCACACTTCTGTGAGCTGTTTTCAGGTAAACCTGCAGCTTTGGGTCAAGCAATTCAGACCCTGGGTCTGTGTTGGAGCAGACGGGAGTGTCTGGCTCAGCAAGACAGGGGGCTGGAGTCCTGAGCTGGCAGGGAAAACAGGAGCAGGGATAGTCTTTGCACATCGGGTGGCAGCTCCCAAGGGGGGTTCTGTGATCCAACCCGTCACACCTGCCCTTTCATCATACACAGCTATTTTAAAGTTTAGTGTGATAATAAAGAGACCCCTTTTCAACCCTTCACCACACAAGACAAAGCCGGCAGCATTTGTCATTAACTATTTATTTCTACTCTCCTGGCTCCCAAACTGCTTCTCCTCCCTACTTAGGGTGACCAGATGACAGGCACTAAATATCAGGACACATGGGGTGGGGGGGCCCCCGCTGGCAAAGCAAAAAAAAAAAAAAAAAAACCCGGAGTGCAAAATATCAGGACAAATGGCGTCCCGACAAAACATCAGTTGGGACGTGGGACAAACAACTAAATATTGGGACAGTCCTGATTTTATTGAGAGGTCTGGTCACCCTACTGCTGACTCATATTTAGCTTGTGATCCACTATGACCCCCAGATCCCTTTCACAGTACTCCTTCCTAGGCAGTCATTTCCCATTTTGTATGTGCACAACTGATTGTTCCTTCCTAAGTAGAGTACTTTGCATTTGTCCTTATTGAATTTCATCCTATTTACGTCAGACCATTTCTCCAGTTTGTCCAGATCATTTTGAATTTTAATCCTATCCTCCAAAGCACTTGCAACCCCTCCCAGCTGGGTATCATCTGCAAAGTTTATAAGTGTACTCTCTATACCATTATCTAAATCATTGATGAAGATATTGAACAGAACTGGACCCAGAACTGATCCCTTGAGGGACCCCACTCATTATGCCTTTCCAGCATGACTGTGAACCACTGATAACTGCTCTCTGGGAACGGTTTTCCAGCCAGTTATGAACCCATTTTCTAATAGCTCCATCTAGGTTGCATTTCCCAGTTTGTTTATGAGAAAGTCATGTGAGACAGTATCAAAAGCTTTACTAAAATCAAGATATACCATGTCTACTGCTTCCCCCTACCCACACGGTTTGTTACCCTGTCAAAGAAAGCTATCAGATTGGTTTGACATGATTTGTTCTTGACAAATCCATGCTCCATTATCTTTGCAGGTACAGAAGTTAAGCTGACTGGTCTGTAATTCCCCGGGTTGTCCTTATTTCCCTTTTTATAGATTGGCACGATATTTGCCGTTTTCCGGTCTTCTGGAATGTCTCCCGTCTTCCATGACTTTTCAGAGATAATTGCTAATGGCTCAGATATCTCCTCAGTCCACTCCTTGAGTATTCTAGGACAAATTTCATTAGGCCCTGGTGACTTGAAGACATTTAACTTGTCTAAGTCATTTTTAACTTGTTCTTTCCCTATTTTAGCCTCTGATCCTACCTCATTTTCACTGGCATTCACTATGTTAGACGTCCAATCACCACCAACCTTCTTGGTGAAAACCGAAACAAAGAAGTCATTAAGCACCTCTGCCATTTGCACCTTTTCTGTTATTGTTTCTCCCCCCACTCCCCTGATTGAGTAACAGGCCTACCCTGTCCTTGGTCTTCCTCTTGCTTCCAAGGTATTTGTAGAATGTTTTTGTTACTCTTTATGTCTCTAGTTAGTCAGTCAATGGGGGATTTGGCCCCATTGACTCCAATGGGGCTACAGCCCATTGACACCAGCTGGGATCTGGCCCAGTAAATCCAGGCAGTGAATGAAAAGTTGGAGGTGTCATCAGAGAGAAACAGGAACATTTCCTCTGCCAGATCAATATCGGGGTAGGATGTTTTGAATTAGTGGACATCTGATAAAGGGCAGAGCGTAGCAGGGAAGGAGCTGCCACGGGGGAAGGGGGGAGGGGGAGCTACATTATTACCCATTCCTGTGCCAATTTTCCCCCTTGACTTTTCCAGCTCCAGAGCCCCCCAGCCCTGATATCCTCCCCCCCTCCTCTGCCATTTCCCTGTTTCCTTCTTTCTCTCCCAGTCTCAGGGAAGGGGAATAAACTTTGCAACCCCTCCTCAGAGCTGCTTGGTTGGGGGAGTGGAGGGGGAGGTCCCAGCTCGACTAGCCAAGGGGTTAATTCTCGTACCTACTCCTGGAGCGATTCCCTGCGCCAGAGGCTCTCCCCCACACAGTGAGCCGGGGTGTGATGTCACAAAGGATGCCTGGTCTGGGGGCGGAGCTGCTTTGTCCAAACCGAGATCTGCTAGGATCTGCATTTCACACGTGAATGTGTCTCTGCTCCGGATGTTATTATAATAGATTCCAAGGCCAGAAGGGACCATTGGGCTCATCCAGTCTGACTTCCCCTGTCACACAGGCCAGAGACCTGCCCCCAAACTATTTCCCAGAGCAGATCCGTTTGCAAAAGAGCGAATCTTGATTGGTTTGGGGTTCTATACAGGAAGGAAGGACTCCACTCAACCCAAACCAGAACCAGATTGCTGGCATGTCAAATTAAATAGGTTGCAGAGGAGTTTTTAAACTTAGGCTTTGTCTACACTGGCACTTTTGTCGCTAAAAATGTTGTCACTTGGGGTGAGAAAAAACACCCCCGAATGCCAAAATTTGAGACATGAAAAGCGCCGGTGTGGACAGCGCTTCATTGGCTGGAGCCGCACTCCCGGTGACGAAGCTACTGCCCCTCGTTGGAGGTGGTTTGGTTTTGTTGCCGGGGGAGCTCTCTCCCAGCGATAAAGAGCGGCCACACAGCACACCTTACAACAGCAGGTTAGAGTGGCACAGCCGCGCCATGGGAAGGTGCGCAGTGTAGACCCAGCCTCAGAGCTGGGGGGAAGACGACAGGTGCTGAGGAGCACAGGGTTCGGACAGAGCCATCCGTTAGGAGAGGAACTATTACCAGGGATTCTCTATGTCCTAGTAAGGAGGAGAGGATGGAAGATGATAATGTACAGGTAGGATCTGATGAGAAACAGTGAAATGAAAAAGAGTCTCATTCAATTACATCACGGAATAACAGACAGCTAATAAGGGACATTTTTATAAGTGCTTAAATACAAATGCTAGACGTCTAAACACTAAGCCGGGTGAATTTGAGTGCCTGGTATTAAAGGAAGATATTGATATAATAGACATCACAGAAACTTGGTGGAATGATGAGAATCAATAGGACACGGTAATACCAGGGTGAGTGGCGACAGCTCGGGGGTGGTGGGGGAGTCATGTCCTTCTGTTAAGCCTGGGGTGGGGGAGCTGCCATCCTATTGCTCTCCATCCCACCCTTAGTATTTTATACTCTCCAGTCCATCTCCCACCCCCCCACACACAATCCCCTGCACCCCCTTGGTATCCTTCCTGTCCCCGGTGACAAATTGTTCCCCATCTAGGCAGGAGAAGCAGCAATGGACTTAACCTGCAGCCAGGGAGAGTGAGGGGAGAGCTCAGGACCCACTTGCTAGCTCCCAGGGGAGTTCAGTCTGGACTCGGTGTCCAAGGGAGGTCGTGGGATCCCGGCCACTGGAGGTTTCTAAGGCCAGACTGGACAAACCCCTATCAGTGCTGCTCTACGGTTACTTGAGCCCACCTCAGTGCAGGGGGCTGGACTGGCTGCTCTCTGGGGTCCCTCCCAGCCCCGCATCTCGGGGGTTCTATAAATACCTGTGAGGCTCTGGCCCTAGCCCCACAGGGGTCTCACTAAATATTCTAATGTGGGGCAGAGCCCTGCGCCAGCTGGACAATTCCCATTCTCCTTCCCCCACTCACCAGGTCCTGCTGCCACTGTGGTGTGCTGCCCGGGGGTCTCCTGCCCGGGCGCTGTCCCCAGGAGCACGGTGAGGTTGGTGCTCTGCCCCAGGGGCACGGCCAGCTCGCTGCGCTGGGTGTAAAGTCTCCGGGCATCCACGGACTCTGTGGTACCGCTGAGCTCTGTCAGGTTGGTTCCCTTCCCATCCCTCCATGCCATGCTTGCCCGGGGGGTACCCGTCCCCTGAGCTGAAGGTCAAGAGGGTGAGGCCCAGCCAAAACGTGGGGTCAAGGGTCAGATGAGGCTCACTGTAGGGTGCTGAAAGGAAAAACACTTCCCATGTCTCTGGAGTTTTTCACCTTCAATTGCTTGACAGGCTCCAAACACAGGAATTGCTCTTCCAGTGCAGCAATGCAGCCACCTCTGGGGTGGAACAGCCAGGTAAGAGCTGTCCAGCAACACAGCACAAGAGGTTAAACTATGCAGTTTGAGGTTAAGCCATGAAGTTTGGGGTTTGAGCCAGCTTTGAGGAGGGACATCGCCTACCATTTGTCTGAGATCAGATCCACTTGGGATAGCCACAGTGTCCACCCCACACAAGAAAACTCTCCCCACCTTGGTCTTACCAGCCAGAGCCAGTTACCATTTACAGGGATACTGGTTTCCTTCTGCAGAAGAGGTTTTGGGGCCAGATTCCAGCTGGTGTCAATCAGCCATGGTGCCATTGGAATCAATGGGGCTATGCTGGGTAACTCAGCTGAGAATCTTGTCCTGGGGTTTTCAGTCATGTTTCCAACATTAGCTTCATTTTCCTTCCACTGATATTTAAGAACATCCAGACTGGGTCAGACCAAAGGTCCATCTAGCCCAGTGTCCTGTCTGCTGACAGTGGCCAACACCAGGTGCCCCAGAGGGAATGAACAGAACAGGGAATCATCAAGTGATCCATCCTGTTGCCCATTCCCAGCTTCTGGCAAACAGAGGCTAGGGACACCATCCCTGCCCACCCTGGCTAATAGCCATTGATGGACCTATCCTCCAGGAACTTATCTCGTTCTTTTTTGAACCCTGTTACAGTCTTGGCTTCACCATATCCCCTGGCAACGGGTTCCAGAGGTTAACTGTGTGTTGTGTGAGGAAATACTTCCTTTTGTTTGTTTTAAATCTGCTGCTTATTAATTTCATTGGGTGACCCCTAGTTCTTGTGTTATGAGAAGGAGTAAATAACACTTCCTTATTCACTTTCTCCACACCAGTCATGATCTTATACACCTCTATCATATCCCCCCTTAGTCATCTCTTTCCAAGCTGATTGAGTCCACTCTGGAGCAGGGCTCACACTGGGGTCACTGAAGGAGCCCTCCGCAATTAGCAGCTGGGACATACAGGGCAGCCTCAGTGCAGAGAGATTCCAGCCAGGCTCTGAGGGCTCCAGCTCCAGGATTCACTCTCCCAGCACATGGGATTAACACGATAGAGCCAGCTGCAGGAGATACCAGGTTAGCAACGAGCCCTCGTTCGCCAGCGGGGAAGGCATTTTAACAACCATGTCAGGTTCTCTCTGGGGCTTGAACCCATGGCCTGTGGGCCTAACCCTCTGAACTGCAACTGGCTGAGCTAAAGGAAGAACTGCAGTAACCCACCAGTGCCACTATCGCTGAGACCTGGCCCAACGTGAGGCCTCATTCTTTGGAAGACAGGATTAGAGCAGCAAATGACTCATGAGGCTGGAAACAGGACATTTGTGCTAAATAAGATAAGTCAAGAGGTCAGTAGGCTAAAAAGACAGAATAAGATAAGAGGGAGAACACCCAGGGACCTATTTACTGTGAACCAGCTAACAAGGGACAGGATACGTTAGGAATTGGAGAGATGAGGTAAAGAGGAAGTCGAAACGTGGACAGAGTGTGCGGCTCAGGGTCTGGTTCCTGCTAAGTAACCAGCCAATCGTAAAATGTCAGATGCAGTGTAGAATAAATGTGATGTGATCTGTAAATGTACATAAGGAGAATGAGTTTCTGTGGGTCTCTGGAGCTGTGATGGACCCACGTCCACCCCCCTGCGTTTGAAGCGGATCAGCTCAGCGTAGCGTTGCTGTGAGCCAGATAAAAACACCTGAGGGACGAAGTGTGGCGTGGAACTGAGTTCTCGGGAAGCCGGGTGGAAAGAGGTCGTGGAGGGAATTCCGACAGCGAGGAGACTAATAAAGTGCCAAGCAGGCTGCAGCCACTAGAGGGGGACACAGAGACACACTGCATTAGCCAAGCCCATCCCAGGATGCAGCAGCCCCAGCACCCACCTCCCACTTTCAGCTCCCTGAGTTCAGACGTCCAGCCCAGCTCCGAGGTGACGTGGCAGAGATAGACGCCCTCATCCGGGGTGCGGACACCCCTCAGCGTCAGGGACGCATTCCCCCGGGCCAGCCCCTCTGGATCCAGCCAGGTCCGGTTCCTATAAACCTCGTCCTGTCTCGCCGGCTGCTCCCTCCCATAATAGTGACTATGAACCACCAGGGCCTCTGTCCCCGCCGGTTCCTTCTGCGAGGGGAGAGTCACGTCCTGCAGGTTCATCCCAGGCTGGGACGGGAAGAAGCAGCTCAGGGTCACATGCCCCCCGAACCGAGCTACAACGTCTGGTGCTGAAAAAAAAGTTGCAATACTATAGAATACTATATTCTCGTGGGGGCCCCTGTGGGGCCCGGGGCAAATTGCCCCACTTGCCCCCCCCCCCCCCCGGGCGGCCCTGACTGTACTGCAAGGATCAGAAAGCACAGGGGCTAGTGAGCTCTGGAGTGTGTGTGTGTGAAATACCAGCCTCACCCAGCAGGGGGCGATGTGGGGAGCATGGCAGGACTCTGGCTGTGGGGAGCCTCTTGGACACCTGGCATTGGCCACTATTGGAAGACAGGCTGTGTGTGTGTGGGGGGGTCCCAGCTATTCCAGTGCTGGCCTGGCCCAGCAGGGGGCACTGTGGGAGTTGGGGGGAGCACTGGCTGTGGAGGGAGCTCCCAGCCATTCCAACTCCAGCAGGGGGCACTGTGGGAGTGGGGGGGAGCACTGGCTGTGGAGGGAGCTCCCAGCCATTCCAACTCCAGCAGGGGGCGCTGTGGGGAGTGCGTCGCGGGCACTGGCTGTGGGGTTTCTGTAAGGAAAATATGACAAGGAAATTTCCGTTACCTGTTTTCGTGTCCAGCATTGGGAGCCAGAAGCAGCAGCTGAGGAAGGAAATCATGGCCCTGGCTCCAATGTCACTGCGAGCTGCTCACCTGCTAGAAAATATTCATGTGCCCCGTTGGTTAGCGGCAGAGAGACGTGCATGGGGGACCATACACAGCTGCACACACAGGTTTTGAGTGGGAGGGGCGGGGGGTCATTGGAGAAAGTCGCTCTAAGCTGCCCCCTCACAGCACGTCGGCCTCCAACGCACCCACACGACATCTAACATCCCAGGAGCTGTGGGAAGAGGCACCGGGGGTGGGCGCATTTTCCAGGCTGCCGGGCAAGTGGAACGTGGGCAGGAGAGAGACACATAGTGAACGTTAGCGCTGCCTCCTGCTGGAGAGAATGATCAGACCTGCCCCGCGCGGTGTCTCCCCTCGGAGCTGGAGGGCTGAGTCCCAGCGGGAGGAGACATCCCAGCCCCTAGGTACGTGCTCAGGGCGGCCCTGCCCGCTGCTCGCCCCACGGCAATGACACGCTACTAGCATCAGCACCATCCGAGCCAACCTGGGTTTGTCACCTCGAGATGGAAATCAAACCTCTAGCTTGCACTGTGTGTGCGAGTGAGTGTGATTGAGAGACGCCCAGACACTACTGCCCCCTACTGCATTGTATGCAGTATTGCACCAAGTGTGTTCACCTGTGTGCCTCCAAAGTATTCGTGCCAATTAACGCCAGCCCAGTGCTGACAACCAGTGACCTGCTTTTCAGCTGGAATTCCCCCAGCTCGGATCTGGCCCATAGGCGCTGACTTTTATTTTTCCCAGTGAGTGTTCCGCCCCGGTTCCACCCTGAGGCCCTGCCCCCTACTCTGCTCCTTCCTCTAAGGCCCCGCCCTCACTCCACCTCTTCCTGACCCCACACCACCCCAGGCCCCCCGGCCGCCCTTCATTCGCTTCTCTCAGGCCCCTCTCCCAAGTCCCTCCCCCACTGCTGGCTCCTCTCCGTCCC